>NC_090953.1:13165821-13469792 GCF_040807025.1 Struthio camelus
TAAGACTTCAGTTCTGAGATGCTATAGAAAAGTGTCCTTTTCCAGGATGCCATGCAAAATGATCATTTTCAGCACATACACATATCGGGGATCCTTTGGACTGACACAGTGGTACAATGTTTTTTATAACACATATAGCTCTAAATTTGTCACTGTTGAACATGTGTATTAAAGCATGATACATACATGAATTCTCAAGACTTATTTTTCATGAGTTGGAGTAAATGCAAAAAGCATTAGTTTTGTGTTTTAGACAACACTGCCTAGAGTTCTCTTTGTCTTTTCACTATACAGGACTGTGCATACGTAGTCAGCAGGGCTTCACGTACTCGTTCGTTGCCATTTTGCTTTTGTGGCAAAAACTCAGCCAGGTAGGTAAAGATCCTCATGTATGGGTCAAAGAATGGAGAGGACTGTATATTTTGAAAATGAAGAAAGACTTAGCCAATTCTACGGAAGGAATTATTTCCAGTTCTCCATAATGTATCAGAATCTATGTAATGCTGTTTTCAGAAACTCCACTGCCATAGCTTAGCTTAATTGTATGGAATAGAGTCAGGGCATGCGCTGAAGTCCACTGAAATAAATGGGGGCGGGGGAAGATTTCAGGCTTTGGACGGAGCTTGAAGTGTCAGAGGAAGTTTCTCCACATCATTGCAATGCAGGGAAATTCTGTTGTTTTCCCAGTAGTTTATCATATAAAGTGTCCAGACTGGAGTCTCTTAGATGCCCTTTTCTTGAAAAGGCAGCATGAATCTCATTATTTACCTCACCCACTTTTCAACCATAAAATTAAACCTCCTTCCTTTTATTGAGGAACATGAGTGAGGAAAAGTCAGCTTTGCTATATATTCATCTATCTATAGATGGATAGATACAGATTTTTTTTTTTTCCCAAGCATCTCTTGTCCATGAATATTTTTCCTTGGCTCTCCCTACGGGTGTCAGATGACATTTTCTCTGCTGACTGTGTGCCTGCTTGACCTCTGTTCTTATTTGTCTGAAGTTATGTGGTATTTTTTTTGGTATGGAAAGGAGTTCACAAAGCTAAAAACTGTTTTCAGTGTTTTTATTTAAAATTTGTAAGGTGTCAAAATGTGTCACTTTAAATAAAGAAAAGAAAAGAAAACCAACCTCTCCTGAACTCTACCCCATTCATCACAGTAATACCAGATTTGGCTAGACCTAATGTCAATAATTTGCAAACCATTAAGGATGCTTTAAAGACGGTGTTTAAAAAAAAAAAAAAAAAAAAAAAGGAAAAGGGGGGAATTTTTGTATCTTTGAATTTCTTTCCTCATTTAAATTGTAAATGGAATAATTTATAGTAGAACTTGGTAAAAGTTACTCACATTTCAAGTTTTCTACATAATGAATTGTAAATTATATCCCTATATCTCAGTCTTCCTTGCATGGAAGAAAAGAGGATTTAGAAAACAAAATTTTCCTCTTGTCCCTTCATGTTCCCATTGTAAGACTAATTATTTGGAATCTGTTGCAACTTCTCTTACTCAAACAGCTTAACTTCATTCAGTTACTTGTAAAATGAATATGTTTTTGACTTAACTGCAACTATTATTTCCTATATTTTCTTATAAAGCAAGGCAACCGGATTATTTGTATTATTTGTGTTACAGCTGCTTGTTTAGGATGCGATGATCTTATCACAAACTGAGCCAATACATAAATGAGAAGGGGCTAATGAAACAAAACCATCTCAAAGTCAATGGGGAGTTTCATATTGACTTTAGGCTGAACGCACCTAAGTAACAGTACTGGACATGCTGGATACAGTATTTTAAAGATTCTATTAAATAAATAGAATATATTTTATCCAGTGTGGTGTGTAAGAGACCTTGCATCTGATGTGCTTTTTGAAGCAAGGTAGAGTGGCTGATGATGTTTACAGGCCTGATAAAACACCTCCTGGTGATTCTCAGTAAATAACTTTTTGTTCTTTCAACAGACAGGAAAGAAAATCCCCCAAAGATTTTATACCCAGTAAGAAGTCACAGTCTCCAGAGGAGATTGTCTCACTTAGTTTACTGGTATCTAGAAAACCTGAGGAAATGAGGTCAGCCTTTGGAAAGTTACTGAATAAGGGAAAGTGTAGATCAGAGCTGTACTGAGCTATTCACTATCTGGGGACTAATCACTATGCTACGTGAGTCACAGCGTGCCCTTGCAAAGAGGAAGGCCAACCACATGCAGGGCTCTACCAGCAGTGGGTCAAGGTGTGCGATTCTTCCTGCCTATTGGCGCTTGTGAGACTGCTTGTGCCGTCCAGTGTCCTGTTCTGGGCACCCCAATACAAACAAAAGCATCGATAAAACAGCCCGAGTGTGATGGCGGGCCACCACAATGGCGAGGGGTTGGAGATTGCATTCTGGGCAGTGGGGGCTCATTGTAAAAGTGAAGGTTAAGGAGGATTTTACTGCTGTCTTTGGGGTATGGATAAGACAGAGCCTGACTTTTCTTGGTGGTGAACGACGATAGGATAAGAGGCACCAGACACAAGTTGCAACAAAGGAACTGCCTGTTAAGTATTAGGAAAAGTTCTTCACAACGCAGGTGGTCAAACAGTGGAATAGGTTGCCCAGAGAGGTTGTGGAGCCTCCATCCTTGGATGTACTCAGGTGGACAGGGCTTGAGCAACCTTGTTTAAGTCCTGCTCTGAGCAGGGAACTGGAAGAGATGACCTCCAGGGGTCCCTTCCAACCTAAATTACTATTTGATTCTATATGAGAGCCATATGCAATGCTATCATAGTGTAATTCCTCCTAGGAAGGGCCTTGTAAATGGAATGTGCTGGGTTCAGAGTCTAATCCCTGGTCTCTATTACCTATTTTATTATTTCAACTGCATCATGGGGAAACGCCCTATCAACTGAAACATCTCATAGCTAGAGGAGCACTGTGATGGAAAACAGAGGCAGAGACACCCAATCCCTTGCTGACACAATGTCTGAAGGAATGTAGGGCCTGATTCAGCTGTCTTTGTTTGTGTCAGTAGGGAGTTCTGCATAAATGAGAGCTACAAGAGGCTCCTAGTTACTGATTTCCACCCACTTGGAATGTACTAATTTTAATAAAAAGTTGTATCTGTTTTGTTCAATGTCTTAGCCTGAAAATTCACTCAGCAGTTCTAATTGCATGCTAAACTATGAAATTTGTTTCACTTTGCTCCTAAAATTACAGGTGTGATTTAGAAGGTCATCTAGGACAAATGTAAGATTGGGAAAACCTGTATTGCAGTGGTTAGCCTGGCCAAGTTCCCATTAAATTTGACAGGGTTACAACTGACATAAGAACAAGGATATGTATTTCTTTTGCTTGCATTAAGGCTGGGTTAAGATTTTTGTATTTAAATTGAGGAAATAATTGCAATTTTAAACTTTAGATTTTCCAGACTTAAATATATGTATGTAGGTACATAGATATTGTATTAGACTGGGACTTTCTTTTTTTTTTTAATTTTCCATTCTGCTATAGTCTAGTGGTATTTTTATTTGACACTAATTGTAGAAAAAATAGGTCGTGCTTCACCTTCCCAGAGGACAAGAGAGAAGTCATAGGTTTTCTCACAGTTTAATTATCTTTTATTTAGGACATCTGTGAACAGCTATATTAATGTTATATCCCTTGTCTTTAGTAAATGGAGATATAATGTCATAGTCTCACTCTTATTAGGTAAGGAGTGATTTAAAAAATTATCTAGTTTTATGCAGCTATGAATGTGGTACAGAGCTTTTCTAAAAATAGCACTGAGAAAGGGTGTCTGAATTTGGGCATTTCTCCAGTTTCCTCATGCTTTCTTTGTCACTGATACTTAAGAAACCAGGTGCTTTAGAGGAGTAAGAACATCTGTTTCCTTCAGACCTTAGGGAGGACAAATCCAATTATTGTCTGAACTTTCTCCTGATTTTTGGTGGGGAGCTATCAAAATTTGCCTTGTTTTGGTAAATTAAGGGGATTGTTTTGTTTAAAATGACACATCCTATACTAAAACTATTCCATACAAGAAGAAATAGGGGAGAGATGTTTTGAATCTGTATAAATTATAAGAGCTTTGAGGTCAGCTAGGATACAACCGAGATAAAATGCTGGAATTTCCCCAGAAGCACATAGGCCCCTAATGTCTGAGCCAAAATAGACCTCCTTTCACTTACAGTATTACAGAAGCATTACCCCAACACTTTGCACAGTCTCACCAAGTGGAGTTATACGCTAACGTGCAATTGGATTTCCTTCACCATCGTTATAAACTCAGCTGACAGATGAAAAATCAAAGCATTTGTAAAAACAAAACAAAAATCTTTAGTTAAATTTGCCCTCTAAAAGCCATCCTTAGTGAGTTTCATATCTAGTTCTTACAGCTTATCTGACCAAACAACATCGGGGAAAAATAGGGGATAGTTTGTTTCATTTTGAAAGTCACCTAATTTTAGATTTAAACCAATTAATTGTTCTCAACTTTTGTCTGGATGTAATTACTGTTTGTGCTTGTAATGTACTTTTAAAAAAAAATACACACATCAAAACTTTCCCACACTACTTGTTTTCATTGGCATAATCAAGGCTTTCTGTATTAAGAAATATGTAAGATGGACATATTTTTGCTCACATGGGTTGGAGTAAATTTACACATCTAAAAATATGATTACTGCAAAAGTTCATATAATTGAATTGAAAAAATTCTGTCACAGCACTTCTATGCGGTAAGATTTGTTCGCCACAGTTCTAAACAACTTAAATGTCTCTAACGTGAATTCGGAGAAGCATCCTACAGAAAGAGAGGGAGGAAGGTTCATGTAAAACAAAGACCACCAGCTTGGTAAAGGCCAGGAAGAAGGGAGACCACTACTTCACATCGCTGCTTTTGAACACCAAGATGATTACCACTGAAAATTTCAGTTACGTCTCTTCATGAGAAATGAACAGCAGGACAAACAGGTATTTCTCTGAAAATCAGGTAAACTTTAGTAATTCAGCTACTGTACAAGATGAACTGAAATATTTATGTATATGATATCGATAATCACAGGGAGATGCACTAAGGTATGGCCAGCTATGAGCATGTCTTTTATGAGAGGTATGTACTTGACCTTTGATTTAAAGGTGTGTGGGGGTTGCATGTATGTTAAGTGTTTAGGATCATTGCTCCCAAGCTGATACCTAACTCCAAAGGATACGCCATTTCTTCTCTTGCTCCCCGATATAATTAATCGACCCATAATTGTCCTCCCCTGATATTGAGCCCTGCCACTGCAACCCATGCCATCCATAATCTCCAAGATACTGCTATAAAATCCCCTGGGACTGTGATTCAAAATCAGCTGAAAGCATCAATGTTTTGGAAAAGCAGCAAATCCCTCTAGACACATAATGCTGTTATATGCTTTGTTCTCAGTGTCCTTTATTTCTGGGCTTGGTTCAAGGTTTAGGACAAAACCTTGCATGAGCTGAAACATCATTGAACTTCTGGATCTCAGTTAATATGGGAGTTCAGCTTTTTGTTTGTCATCATGGGGGACAGTGATTAACTAGATTATCAGAATTATTTCTTGGCTTGTTTATTGAAAGGAATTTCTGACGGGATGACAAGTGTTTTGGAGGCCATATAGGAATCTGTTTGTCTAGGTGTCCTTGAGAGTCTAAATGTTTGAAAAGGCTCAAGCGGCTGTGGGAAAGTGTGTGCATGACCCTAATTGGTAGCTCTGCATAGCAGCACAGAGCAGAAGTTCTGTTAAACCTTTTGCTTGTGACGATGTATTTTCCTCGTGGTTTGAGAACCCAGGTGGGCACTATTAGGAAGTTCTGAACAAATTAAGTGCTACTTTTAACATACACATATTCTTTAAAATGACACACCAGAAGCTGATGATGTGCTACATATTTCACAAGATTAATTAACGGACAGCCCACATATCATGTAACATTACTTCATATAGTGTAATCCACGTTTCTGTAGCTATGCAAGATGCAAAATAATACCTCATAAAATGACCCTAGAAGATATGAGAAAATCATCCCGCTAACCTGTTGCATAGACTGGATGTTTTCCAGGAGCTCATCCAGAAAATTAAAGCAGTTGAAACAGAAAACGCTAACTCTAAAAGAATGTGTGAGTAAATAGTAAACCAGAATTCCTTTCATAACTCATTTTTTGTTTACTTGTAAATTCTATCTTCATGCTATAAACACAATTAGTACATTTCTAACAAAATTTTTTGCAGTGGTTTGGTTTAAAAACATTTAACTGCTATACTCATTAAAAAGAAGTTTAGATTTTGCTATACACATAGATGAGAGCAAAGGAACAGAATTGTATATTGCTGTACTGCATATGCTGAATTTCTCAATAGCAGGAACACATTCACTGTCACCTTTATCCCTGTCGCTTTTTGTTTTTGAACAAATTCTCATTTGCCACTGCAAATGAAATACAAAATCCTTTGCACAATGCTACATTGTCGTTTTAACAAGCATAGACATACCAAAAAATCTTTTTCACAAAATGCTTCTGTGGCAGACAAACATGGAAAAACTTTGAAAAATCAAATTCCTATTTATCCACAGACTGGCTGCAGCAGGATAGTCAACGTTTCAGATTTATCTAAACCCCTCATTTCTACTTCTGTGGTACAAACTACAAATTAGTAATATTCTGTATGCAAAATCAAAATTAACTGATTACTTCATACAAGCTACAGAATAATGGTGTAAGGTTTGGGTCGCTACTGTCTTGGGCCTTGTTCAGACACACTGAAGAGCCATACTCTGAATGCCATTGCTTATTTCTTGTGGTACTGTCATCATATTTCAATGCCTATCTATATTTTACCTGCTTTTGATGTGAATGCTGAAAGTTTACACATTGAAATGTTAATCAGCGACACTAGAATGGGTAAAGGGAAATGACTGTTTGCAGATTATAAAATCTTTCCATCTCCTTGATGATAAAAATCAGCCAAAATAAAATGCTTAGAATGCTGTTACTGTGTTGAGGACGCACAAATACAGCATTTCCTGTACTGGCTTAAATACGTCTTTGTTAATTTAGAAGGTTAACGTCTATTTATATATATAACACAAAGAACTACTATAAAAAGAGATTTAAGCTACTTATTTCAAATGGTATCTATCATATTTTAATTGTGCTATCATTAGAGCTGGCAAGCAGAGAAAGAAAACCTTGCACAGCACTTCCCCCCCCCCCCCCCCCCCCCGCAGTGTATTGTACTAGTGGTACCTGGTGTAATATGCGTGCACTTTTGGGCAGGGTGGTTCGGCAGCTGCTCTGCGTGGCTGGTCAGCTACTTGCTTATCAAATTATGCAGCTAAACTTTTGGAACAGCAGTTCTGTAGTACGGGACCATTCAGAATACCTGGCAGAAACTTAAAACAAACAAAAAACTGTCAAATCATCTGTAAGTGAGGAGCAGCTGAATATGCAAGATGCTTGCTTTTTTGCTTTTGTATTTTCCGTGTATGTTGAGATGTGATAATCCTACTATTAACTGGGGTGGGGGGAACCCTGGAATTACGCCGGCGTTATAGGTTTCTGTTTCCAGTATGGTAGTGGTTTGCTCTCCTGCAGAATTTCCAAAATCGGTCTTGGAGCCTGTCATGGACCAAAAAAAAGACTGCTAGATTTTGTTTGTTTGATAAGGATGAGACAAGCATTTGTTCTGGAGCTGGCTCTACAGAATTAGTACTAATAACTTCATGAGAGAGCTACAATTCTATTAAGGTTGGAATATGCCTTGAAGAGTTTCCTTTCTCTTGTAAGGACTGATCTGAAGTCCAGTGCGTTTGAGAAGAAATTTTCATTGACATCCGTAAGCTTTGGGCTAGACGATGTTATTAGGAACAGACAATTTATTGTTGTGTACTTTATCATTAGGAATTTTGCACAATTTTGAAAGCAGAAAAGCAGTTCCTGCTGAGTCCTGCAAGTGCATTCACGGAGGTTTCTTGTACCCCCTGCTATGCAGCAGGTATTTTAGTTTGAACTGGCTTTGTGTGTGTGTGTGTGTATATATCTTGTCATTGCACTGAATCTCTGGTTTTGGTTTGTGTGTTAAATCTAGAAGTATCCACATTTAGTGTTTTATGTTTTCCACTAATGAAAATTGATCTAGGTGATCTTTGTGCCCCAATTTCCTTAGCACTTGCTCTTGAGTGTGTGATTTCCACTTTGAGGAGTTAATCTTCCATTTTGCTGAAAATCAGCTGCCAGAAACTGAAAAAATAACGGCTCTTCAGTGCGGTAAGACACAAAGCGGTAGCCGTTCGCTGTGCCTCGCGCCTGAGCGCCAGCTTGCTTGTAAAAGGTTCAGAACTCACCTAACGTCCCCGTACCGCCCCCAAACCTGTCAAAACCGCGATTATGCAGCTTCCAGCCCTGGAATGAAGTACTATGGGATCTATAAACCAGATTATAAATATGCATGTGTTCAGGATATAAAAGCTGTCGCCCTGCAGGGCGCCCCTGCCGTGCGCGCGCGGTCGCTCCCGCCGCCCGCCCGCGCAGCCCGGCCGCTGGGCAGCGCGTTACGCGGCGCCCGGCAGCCCCCAAGGTGAAGCCGGCGCCGTCGCTATTCTTCCTTATACGGGAAACACAGCATTGTGTTTTTAGGGCACTGAATCGATGCGAAAGGCTGCACCTCTAGGCTGCATATACGGGTTTTTAGAGGGAGGCGGAGGAGCCCGCCGCTGCCAGCCTCTTCCCCCCCCCTCCCGGCGGGTCGGGCACCCGCGGCGCTGCGCAGGGCAGCGGCGGGACCGCGGCGTCCCCCCCCCCCCCCCCCGGCCCGGGTGCGCGCGGGGACCTCGCCCTGCTGCTGCTGCCGCCGCCACCGCGGGGCCGGGCGGGGCGGGGGCGCAGGTGGCCGCGGCGCCCCCCGGTCGCCCCCGGGGCCCGGCCGCCTCCCGCCCGGGGCGGCGCGGGGGGCGCTTTTATTGGCCTCCGTCTCGCGAGAGCGCGCGCGGGCGATACTTGAGGAGGAGGGGGGGGAGAGGAGGGGAAAAAGGAGGCGGAGGGAGGAGGGAGGGGGCAGCTGGAGCCGCAGCTGGAGCAGCGGTGGGTGCAGCGGCCGCAGCTGGAACAGCAGCGGGAACGGCAGCCGGCGGCGGCGGCGGCGGCAGCGGCGGCGGCTCCGGCGGGTGCGCCCGGCGCAGCGGGCTCCGCGCGGGCGGGCGGGCGGGCGGGCGGGGGGTCTCGCTGCCCGCGGCTGTCCCGCGGGCGGGCTGCGCGCCCCCGGCCTGGCACCGCGGCGGTGCCCGGCTGGCGGAGCCGCGGGCGGGGAGGGCTCCTGCCGTGCGGCGGGGGCTCCGGCGCGGCGGGGCCGCGAGCGCTGGCGGATGCTGCGCGAGGGCAGGCAGCGCCCGCGCGGCTCCGGCGGCCCCTCGGCCCGCGCTCGCGCCGGGCGGCGATGCCCGCCTCTCCCCAGCCCCTAACGGCCCCCTCCCTTCTCCCCTCGCAGCGCGCTGCGGAGAGGCTCGGCTGAGGCAGGCGGCGGGGACCGGCGGGCGTCGGCGGCGAAGAGCGGGAGCAGGAGGAGCAGGCGGCGGAGGAGGAGGAGGCGGCGGCCGCTCGCAGCCCGGGGGCTCGGCGGCGCGATGTGGCGGGGGCGGCTGCTGGGGATCGCCCTGGGAGTCGCCGTGCTCTGGGCGTCGCAGGCGGGCGCCGCCGCCGCCGCCGCCGGGCACTCGGAGGCGGCCAGCGCCAAGGAGAGCCGGGCCAGCCGGGCCAAGCGGCGAGGGCAGGGCGGCGGCGGGCACGACGCGCTCAAAGGGTAGGTGCGGGGCGGCGACGGCGGCGGCGGGGCGGGGGGGGTGGGGAGCGGCGGCGGGCTGAGGGGCCGGCGGCGGCGGCGGGCGGCAGAACCCCGCGGCCGCGCGTGCCCTTCCCGCCGCCGCCGCCGCCTCAGCCCGCGCGGGCCGGGGCCGCCCGCGGACGGGCGGGCGGGGGCCGCTTTGGGTGCTGGAGCACCTCGCGCCGGCGGTGCGAGCGTCCGACGTGACGGCCCGGGGCGCGCTCGGCCGAGCGGGGTGTCCGTCCCGTCCCGTCCCGTCCCGTGTCCCCCCGCCCGAGGGGGACATCTCTGTCAGGTGGAGCGTTTTCCAGCGTTTCTCGTGGCGCGCCTTGCCAGCGCGAAAACACTCGGTAAGTGAGGTGAAAAGTGCTGCGCGTGCCCTGAGTTGACAGCTCGGTTTATCCAAAAGGTTAAAAAAAAAAAAAAAACCCTCTCGGTGTTGGAGGAAAAAAAGAGGTTTGTGTTCTTAGGTGTTCCTGTGCACCTTTTCAGCCCGTAGCCAAATGCTTACCTCAGCAAGTAGAGGGCAGATGTAGCAAAAATGATAGGGAGATGATTATGCTTCAGGAAGGGATGCAAGATACTTTCTCTCTTTTCCGGATTTCCCCCAAAAGGAATTTTACATCTTTATTTTCAGAGGACTCGATGACTGTGCTTTACTTCGTTGCTGACTTCCTCATGCTTATATCATGCTCATCGTTTACATGCGAATGTACAGTCTTGCCTTTTTTTATGCTTGTCCCATTGGAAAAGGTGCTTAGTTCATGTTTTAGATCCTTATCCTGCAAAAACGTGTGTAAACGATTGGTATTTTTTTTCAAGGATCTGAATTTTTAGGGTCAGACTCTCTTATTTCATTTCCACATACCTGATCACCAGAGAAATAGTTGGACAAAGTAGATTCTTCCTGTGACAAAACTGCTGTTGGCAGCGAGGTATACATAGCAGGGTTTGCCGGACTAATTGCACGTCCTGCAAGTTTTGAAAGGATTATAAGGAAAAATATTTATCAGAAAGTATTGTTCAGAAGGCTTTAATAGTGGGTTTTTTTTTTCTTTTTCTTTTTAGAACTCTCATTTAAGTATCAAGTAGACAAACACCATTTTCTGGTCACTGGGACTAAATGTGCTGTCTCGCACACATGTGCTGACTCCATTCGCTTGGTGGGAGTTGTAGGCATGTATCAGGGGATAAAATTTGCTTTATTGAGCAAAACAGTTGCTCTAAAGCTATGTTGTTTAGACAGTAATAATAGAACATCAGGACATGTTATTTCAAGTATTATTTTTTTTCTGAAACCTAAAATATGTTAGGGTAAGTATTTAATCGTATGAATTTATTCATGTGTTTAATTGAAACCTTCCGTTTCTTCTGTTCTTTGCAGCGATTCTTCCTTTCGTTGTGTATATCTGTGAGTTATGTGTCTGTTTAGCAATCTGAGAATCTAGAGTTAGTAGCAATACCAATTTCAGATATTCTATAGCTTGGTCAATTATTTGGAATATTACAGTTCTGAATGAGTGCCCTTGGGAAGCAGGTTCTTAACAAGACGATAGCAGTTTGTCAGATGATCTGAGGTGCAGTAAAAGACAAAACAAATCATAAGTTTGGTTGATTGTTAGACTTTCTTTGCAAGGGTCGTTTGAGGCTGAGAGTAGAATGCCCAAGTTGCTTAAGGAGATGGAAATCCTTTTGTTAATACATAATCATCTTTGTTGTTGTTGGGAGAATCCTGCTGGACACTTCTAATTTAGAAATTGCAGGCACTTCCGTAGGTGTGGTAGTATGCTGTAGAAAATGAATAAAAAGAATTGTCATTTTAACAGACAAGATTGGAAGTAATTCTTCAGAAATCCAGATGGAAAACATATTTTGAATGTACAGGAATTGTATATGCATTAGACAAGGAGAATTCAGTGTTATTAAATGGATTAAAGCACTAAAAATAGGATTTTACAAGAATACATGCTATTTTTCTGTCTTGTTCAGTAAAGATATATTACGGAATCTGAGAGTTCTAATACAAATAATAGATACTGGGAAACTTTTCGTATTGTTGTAGTTGACAGAGTAAGACTCTTCTTTGCAATGAACTTTTGCTCTGATTGTAAGAATCTGAAGAAACATTTTTAGAAAATCCTTTAAATTTAGAATTTGCGTTTTAGGAGATGAACATTGAAATTCTTTCAGCATTTAAAAATATTGAGGACAGTCTCTATGCAAATAGAGGTCTTATATGTAAAAACGAGGAAGTCTAGGATTTACTGTTTCATTTCTGGTGATTTTTCACACTTCTGTGTCTTACTACGAGTTGTTCGTTGCAAGAGTTGTTTGCTTTCTTCCTTATGACTTTTGCCTCATGGGTTAGACTAGTGAGTTGTCCGAACACATGATATGATTTTAGAGGTATATTTTAACTTCAGTTATCACAAATTATGTGGAAAAACCTCTTAGGTATTCATTAGAGAGAAGACTTTAAGCTTGCTGCTCATGTAGTTAGAATTGATCCAACTATGAGGGCATTAGCAATTAAGTGCTTGTAACGTCATGCGAGTTTTAATAAGGTAATCTAAGCCAACATGTGTTTTTGTCCTAGCGCCTCTAATTGTTCAGAAAACAACCAGGATAAAGGTGGCAACTATTTCAAAATATAACTAGATTTTTCAGTTTCGTATCCAGCATTCATACCTTGAAATAACAAATGGAAATATATATGGAATCTGTTGTGGCTCAGCAAGTTAAAATAATAAGCATGCCATATAGACACTTTTAACCTCTAGACCCCCAAAGACTTTAGGATAAACGTTAATGTGTTGAATTACAAGATGTCAAGCTTTTATCCTTCTACTACTTAAACATGTGAGAATGTAGCATGAAGTTTTGAAGAAAGAAAAACTACAAAATTGAACCGTGAATGGGAAGTTCTTTCTAGACAATATAAGCATTAAGTGAAACGTATAAATGTTTGAACCATTTACATGAAAAATAATTTACTGGTTCAGCACTTCACTGAATACAAGCAGTGCTATGATTAAGGATTTTATCGTTAATTACGATTTCCTATTTTCTGATGATGATAATACAGAGACCTCAAACTTTAATGGGAGTGAATCAGTGGTTAGATAACCTTTGAAGCAGTATTTGTCAGCATATTTCTCAGTATAATGGCCATAGAAAGCAACTATTTGCCTAGTAGCTCAGCTGAGGTTTTGAAAGAACTAAGATTTCTTCAAGACACCCTGAATTGTGATGTAATGACTCTAATTAAGACACTACTTAAGTGGATTTGTGCAAGAATGATTTAATTTATTTGTTGTTATTAAGTTGAAATGCTAATGAATATTTCAGAACAGAATAGTTAGCTCCAATATGATTCATAAAACTCTTGGATTAAAACTATTCAACAGTAGATTGGGTTTTTTGGATCGATTTCTGTTGGTCATACTCTCAGAACAAATCCACAGATGCACTGAAATGCTTACTTGCGTAAACTGTATTGGCTCTGACCCTTTTTATGCATCGCTGCTCCCTGCAATAAAATAAATCTTATAAATCTATAACATAATTCCAGTATTCAAATATATAATTAAGGCTTCTGGTTTTCATTTTAAACCAATATTTACCACTAAAAGCCTGCTGAAGAAAAGCAGACTTACCGTACCGGTAAATATTGGTTTATACTGAAAAACCTCAAACATTTTTCTTACCACTTTTGGCCCGCACACCTCTGGCTGGCTGCTGTTGCCACACCTTGTCAGTGTCACATTGTGGACAGGGAGAGGCTGAATGCTGAGGGCTAGTACATTGGGAATGATAATTAAAAAAAACACCCTAAAAATGCAGTAGAAACAGCTCTTTGGATTGCTACCTGCCAACATCCTGTATATCCTGTGAATTTTCACGTATAGAAGTGGCACCATCAATTTTAAATATGGGGCAATTGAAAAAATATACAAGTTACCGTGGTGACTGATGTTCCAGAGTATCACCTGGTTTCCGGGCAGAATGGAAGTTATCATCCCAGGCCTCTGTACCTTACGCTGTAAAACCAGTTACAGATGAAGACTTTTTATGCCAATGCATCCGAATGCAAAAACCTGAGGTCTTTGGCAGCTAAACATAGTGTAAGATTCTGCACCTGTCTGAGTTTATCTGCCAATGGCTGTGGTTTTTTTTTTTGTTATTACGTTATTGTGTACATAAATGGAAATCTAATTCAAGAATGAAATGAGTTCAGAGGTCTTGGCGCCGTGTCTCATACACTTGTTTCCTTTCCCCCAGTGTGATGTGATTTGATGCAGGTGTGAACGTCTCTGAGGAGCAGGTTGCACGTGTGGATTAGGACTGGGGCAAGCATGCCGAACCGGGCAGGAGGAGGCACAGAATTTGTTCTGTGGCTGGCAAGAACTCTTATTAACGCTTCCTGAAGGGCTAACACTTAAAGAGGGCTAAATGCGTTGTTTTTAGTTCTGATCATATGGATGCCTTCCTCTGACTGCCACAACGTATTTTAATTAGATTTTTGAATATATTATTTTTCTCAAAATATTTAAATTTTAAAATACATTTAATGAAAGATATCTGATAGAACTCTGTACTGAATTTCTTTATCCAGAGCCAGCAGCCATGCAAGAGCTCCCATGTTAGCATTCTTGTTATAGTTCCATGTTGTTCTTGAGCCTGAAGTAAAACAGTAAAAAGTACTTAATCTTCAGGCCTATGTGCTCTCCACTTAGGTTTCCAAGTCCTGTTGTACAGACACCTCCTCTTTAAAAGGCATGGCCTTAATCCAAATTCTGTTTTATGATTTATAGGAATAGACTCCTAGGCCTGCCTAGATGGTAATGCAGAATTAGGACTCGATTCTTTCAGGCTCTCCAGTGAAAAGCCATTTTATGGTTAAACCTTCTGCTTAGGCTTCATTCACTATTACAGGCTTCATTCACTAGTAAGTGACTTAAACACACATGATTCTGTCACCAGCCTCTTAGCCAGTCTGCCACCTGTAATTTTTTTCATATCATGTTTTAGCTGGACTCAGATGGTTTTGAAGTGTTGTGTGTCTGTTATTTGGAATTTGAATCAGCCCTCCCCCTCCCCCCAATACATTAGAAAACCTAAGGTAATTCCTCAGAGTTACTCGATGTTTTTTCCCATTTTACGGTTGTAAGTCACAAATAAAGCAAAGGCTACAGTGAGCAGTATAGTAGCGTTCTTGAGATGCTGTATGAAACATGATTGTGTTGGCAATACTGTAAAAGTGGCTCAGGGCAGTCAGATGAAGCAGATTCCTGTTTTGGTCACCGGGCACCACTTTGCCAAGAGGACGTGCTGAAAACGAGGAGGGCAGGACCCGATGTGGTTCTTTTCCTTCTTTCTCTCTCTTTTTTTTTTTTCTTCCCAGCTCTTGGCTATATCAGGCTGCCTCGATAGCTGATCTAGATGCTGCAGCATGGGTCAGACCTGGCCTGTGATCAGGTTGTACTTCATGTCCGGAATGAGAAGTGAATTTTGTAATTCACTTTGTGCCCCAACATAGGAAGGCAAGTTGCTGTTGTCTCTTCTGAAGGGGTCCTGTGAAAGGCGGATTGTGGCTCTGACTAATTCATGGGCAGGTTAGAAACGGATTTATGCTACCTGTTACTCGCAGGGCGAGAGTTTTTACGGCTTGTGCTCGGTTTCTGTGTGTGTGTTCCAGGTAATCGTTTTCTTTGCGGAGGTGTGGTGGAATTGTCTGATCTCTTGGGCGGTGTGGTCTGTATGGAGCCTTTCTGTTCACAGCCAGAGGGTCTTCAGCCGGGCTTTCGTGAGCGGACAAGTAGCGTTCGGTCTTGTGAGATGGCAGGTGCAAAGGGCGGTGGGGGGGAGCAGCACCTGCAGAGCGTGCGTCTGACTGCAGCAATGCGTGCACAAGGCATTTGCAGGGCGCAGTCTGATGTGAGTATGTTTGCTGTGTTAACTGGATAGGCTATGCTACGAGCAGCTTCACCCAGCAGCGTCAGAAAATTTGGGGCTGTATTTGGATTTGAGGATGCAGGACGTGAAGTACGCACTGGGCTGCTCTGTTTCTTTGCGAGTGATGGGAAGACCACTGAGTTAGGTCTTGGCAGGTGCTGTCTGCCTGTCTGCTTCATTTATGGTAATTCTTAGTGAATAAAATCACAGCTTCTGTTTTCCTGTGTGCTCATTTTTTTCTCTCTTGGAGTGCAACATTCAGCAGTGATGCTCTTAGCACAATCTTCTTCATTGTCATTCATCTTCCCTCCTGCAAACTTGAATGTTTTCTGTCCAGAGTTTAATACAAATGTTCATGATGGTCACTTTAAATACACTCATAGATTCATCAGCCTCTGATTATTAGAACAATATTATCCAAAACAAGACCCAAACTATCTAGCCCGATGGATCACCAGAAAAACTTCCCCTTTAGAGGAAGCAGACATTGGCTAATAGGAGGTCATCCCTACTTGAACAAAGCAATAGGAGCTAGAGACTTTGAATGTCTGCTCGTGAAAATAGTCAGGAATTAATCATTTGCTCTTTCACTCTGCAGTGAAGATCACCCTCCATCTTGTTCCTCTTCTTCCTTATCTCCCTGCTTGAACCCCAGCGATCAAGAGGATGTGGGTATGTGTGTGTCACTTTGGTCTTACTCCGCAGACTCAGTTAATATTTTTTTTTTCTAGAGTGGGACTATTGTGGCCTGGAGAGTTTCTGATAATCCATCACACTGTGCTGGAAAGAATATTTGTCGCTAAATTTTGTACTGCAGACATCTCCTTTGATTGTTTTCTCATCAATTCTCAGCTTGCAGTCTCAGTTTTACTTTTTTTCAGGGCTTCAGATCTACAGAATGGCCTCATTCTTGCCAAGGTTGGTGTGTAGGTAGAGAAGAATCACTGTCTTTTTTTTTGTGACAGTTCAGTTAGGTTTGGCTCTTCTCCGGGAGGTATGTTGGAAAGTAAAATGTAGCCTGTTAAATTAAAACCTGCACCTTCTGGTTTTGCTTACATATCTCCACTGAAGTATGAAGGACTTCTAGCTTTTATCTGGAAGAATACTTTGAATATTGACTTGCTGGAGAATCTGTTGTTTTCCTTTCTACTTCTCATTTTACAAAAAATGATTCATGACCATTAAAGCCTCAGAAATACCAAATGGAAGCCACAGTTCTTTTGTCTACAGTCTTAATCATTTTCATCCTCTTTTTCAAGCTTCCCTCTCTCTCATGTGTTGCTGGAGGACATCAGAATATCCAGTGATGTTCAGTTGAGGTTTCAAACAAAAATTTGTTTCCTTTCAGGAACTTTATTTTTTTTTCCCTGTCTCTCTTCTTCTACTTTTGTTTTCCCCTCTGATATTTCATCTTTTTCTTTTCCTTGCGTACAGAGTGAATTCCCAATGACTGTTGTGGGCAGGGTGAGTCAAAGCCGTGGGATCAGTATCAACAGCTTTTTCTGTTGTGCTGTAGCAGACATGCAGTTCACTTACCTTTTAAAAACACAGTATTGCTCTCTCAGCAAGAAAAGATTTAGGGAAAGGTACAGTGTGCTCTGGGGGGAGGAGGAGGAGGAAGGACTCTATCTTACCTGAAATAAAACTTCCAGTAGCCTAAGGGGAAGCATTTTAAATAAAAGCTAGAGGCATTGCTTAATACCTAACGATATTCATTGGCAAGCCTTACACACCATCATGGTTATGAGACTCTCTCCCAGAGCGCTTGGATTTGTTCCTGACTGACTGGTTTTTGAGCTCGTCTTTCTTGCCCCTCTGAGCTGGTTTCTGAGTAGTGACTCTCACAAAGCCACCAGCGTGCAAAGGAGATGCGTGTATGTAAGCACGTGTATGCAAGCGTGCGTTCTCGGGAGGTTAGACCCCGTCAGCCTCTGCTCCTCCGCCTTGGCCAGCCTTCTGTGGTCTGCTCTACCTCTCTGCTCCTGGGAGCCTCTACCCTATCTCCAGCCAGAAATTTGGGACGTTTTTCTTGGGCTCTGAGTTTCTTTGAGCTCTGAGGGGTGCCTCAGAGAGGGTTGTCCATCTCTCTGGTGCACCTCTTTCTGGGCACCTTGTTCACGGCTGCGTCAGCCTTCAGCATTGGACAGGGGGGCAGCCGGGCCGCACAGGGTGGTGGGAAGCCCTCAGGCAGCAGCAGCAAGCCTTAGGGCTCAGCTGGGGGCATGGCCTGCATCCTGCCCTGTGCTGCAGCCAGGTCTGCGTGGCACAGCTGGGCAGAGCACCTGAGCTTGGTGGTGTGTTTTCTCATGAGAGGTTGTTAGAGGTCTATGCATGTCGATGGGCATCAGCAGTGATGTGGTGATGCTGGCAGTAATGCAGGAATTGTGACCTGGTCTCTCCCTGTCCCTCCGCTTGGAAGTGAAATCTGGAGAGGTCAGCGTTGCCCTATAGTCACTTCTGTTTCCCGTTGGGTGTGAGGCATGTTTAGGGCCACTAGGGTAAAAGGTTATGGACATGGTTTGTGTCCCTTGAGCGCACCCTTTTTTTGAAGAAAGTACCTGCTGGTTGTCTTGTTTCCGAGCCATGCTTGACTGGCCCAGCAAATAGTTTTTGTGGTGGCATGCTTGTGCTTTGTATGTCTGGTACAGCCATGTAAATTGGGTGTCAAACTGGACCCATTGACATTCCCATGAGGAACAATGTGGGAATATGTGCCAGAAATGTGTCCGTCTTTGGCTCTGAAGGAGAACAATGCCTGGCTGTCAGGTTAAATAAGTCTGTTGCTATGAAAGAGACAGCAGATTATCAGAACCAGTGCAGAAAAATCCACTTAATGTCAAATATTGTTGTCCGATTGCTGTGTTTAGCTGTCACAGTATGATGGGAGTTAGGGTTAGAAAAGTGTTCAGTGTTGCTGCAGGAAACTTGCTTGTCATTTTGAACTCTGGACTTGCGCATAGGCCTCACGGCTGCAGAGCCAAAGACACCCGTAGAGCTGCTCAGCATGTTATTTTTTTAGTTGAACTGAGCCAGCATTCTGGGACAGCAGTACTCTTACTGTCAGAGTGAGAAATAGTTATCATATTAGGCGCTCTGCGTGGCAGAGACATCCAAGCTCACTTACTGTATGGTAAAAATCTGTATGCCAGAAGCAATCCTTTGCATGTAAAAGAAATATTTTGCATAAAAAATGGGTTGAGTTTTTGAAGATGTGAAGATGGATGCTTACCCATTATAGGATAATAGAAGCTAAACTCTTTGTTCTTGGAGTCTAGCATTGTTTCACAGATTTTCCTTTTTATACTATTGAAATAGCTTTCAAGACCCCACCTAAGGATCTTCACTGAATGCTGAAAAGGGCACAGTGATTAGAAACAGCATGCTTTTCTAATATGTAGGTAAACAATCCTGAGCTAATAAATCTAATATTTAGCAAAACAGTCCTAATTTGTAGTATTTGGGATGTGTGGAAGGGAAGGGCTACGCATGCTAGATACAGATTGGCGTTGGCGTTTGTGCTCTATGCCGCGCGCAGTGCTGCCTCTCTAAGGGGGTTCCAGCTTGCTGGAACTGGGTCCGAGGCCCCCCATGACCCACCAGGTTGAGGCATGCTGCTTCCCCAGGCTCTGAGACATGGAGCGGTGCATGCACAGGCGACGAGTGGGTCGGGAAGGCTGCTTGTCATGCGTCTGAGCTGCCAGTTGCCGTGTCCCGTTTACTGGACCGTCCCATCACAGCCCTGCTTTGTTGCTCACTCTTAAGAGGTGGAAGGCACCAGCTGCACAGAGCGAGGCGTTTTCGGTATTGCCTGAAGGATGCACCAAGTGCGTTGCTTCTGGGTCCCGGTCATTTAGATGGGAAGGGACCTCTGAAGGCCGTGTGGTCCAGCTCCTGCTCAAAGCAGCGTAAACTTCAACCAAGTTGCTCAGAGCCCTGTCCAATCGAGTGTTACCTATCTGTAAGGATGGACATTCTTGAATCTGTGGGAGAGTTGAGTAAAGCTCCGGGGGAGCTGTGACACTTCTCAGAGGGCAATGGCTTCTAGCGTTTGCTCCGAGATGCTGAGGAGTTTTAAAATGTACATAAGGTTGTTTTATGATAAAGGTTTGATTATGTGTCTCTGGAAAACAGCTAGCAAAACCTATTCTTACATTCTGGAACTGTAGCTAGGATTTTTTAGTACATTGGATATATTCAGACTTGCAGAGACACATTTTTAAGACCAGCCTACTGGTTTTTCAGGTACAGTTTGTCGTTCTTTTTAACACTCAGTCTACGGGCACACGACTTTAATTTTTGTGTGGAAGTGATCAGCAAATAGCGTTGGGTACAGTTTTAGCAGGTACCAGCTTTATTCGTATAAGAATAGAAACAAACGAAGGTTCCTGTAAAAAATAACAGTTGGCTGATGGTGTTATTTTAACTTTTATCTCTTTTGCCAGAAAACTGGGTCTCTACGTTACGTTAAGCCTACGCCAGCTGCTGCAGCGAAGGAGTTAATAGAAAAAGTTCACTAAACATTTTCTTGCAAGGAGGAGTCCATGTGTATTTTCATAGGGAGAGGAAAAGTGAGTTGAGGGAATGGTTAGAAGTGTTCCTCTCTCATCCTGAATCTCAGCTCAGCATTATCAGATGATCGGCTGTCTCTCTTACTCTCTCAGCCGGTCTCTGCCCACTCTGTCTAGTCTCTCCGTCTAATTTATTCAAGACCCACGCTTTGGGCTTGATTCAACCTGGGTTACGCCAGCACTGGCCAGTGCATGGCAGTGCTGCTGACAGAATTTCCGCCCGAAGCTTAGCTCACAAAAATGCCAGAAACTCTTCCTCCCGTGGGAGCAGTGGATGGGCAACGCTTTCTTCAGGAGAGGGCTGTCATTTCCTCAAGGGGTCACAGGCAGGGCAAAGCGGGGATGTGCTGAATTGGCGCATCCCCTGGTGCGGGGCTCTAGTGGAGCTCTGGCTGTGCTCCAGAATTACCTTCCTCTGCCAGAGCTCCTGGAGAGGACGGCAACAGCGCTGGAAGCGGCACTGGACGGTGCTGGGATTGGCTGCCACTCCCCACGACCTACTTCGGATGATGCTTTTGAACACTTCCCTCTCTTCCCTAGCTATCCGATGCCGTGACTGCCTGATTATATCTGATAGGAAGGCACTGCTAAGCTTACCGTGTGATTTGCCAGCTACCGTTTTGCATTTGCGTCTTGTTCTGAATTAGTAGCCAGTTGCTCTCTAATCACGTGCTTTTTGGCAGAGTCAGAGGGCTGCTCATCCTCATGGCTACAGAGGAGCAGGAGTAGCCAGGGAGGAGAGGGCCTGGTTGTGTCTTCCCATGAGAGCAGGACCATGTTGTCCAGTGGGGAAAAGGGACAGCTGGAAGGTGTGCGCTGGGGCAGAGCGCTTCCTTGGTGGTAGGATCGAGCATGTCTAGCAGAACAAGCTGGTGTTGGGGCAGTGCTGAAACATGAAGGTAGATTATTTTAAATCTTATTGTGTACCTTGTTGTATGATATACATAAATAATCCGTTAGATATTTCAGTGACATAAGGGGTATGTCTTGGGGACCCTTGGCAAAACACATCCGGTTGGTACTTCTCTGTTAGGTGTGTTAACATTTTGACTGAGGAGCTATATCCTCCTCCTCCTCGGTCCTGCGCAGACTGGGTCCCTGTGCCTGCACTGAATCAAAAAGTTTTGAGTTGTGCAGAGGTGGAAAGGAAAGAGGAAGCTTTACTTCCTAACGGGAGCGGAGGTTCCCTGCTGTTGCTCCTGAGGAGGAGAATCTTCTGTTTCCGTGCGTACAGATGCTGTTAGCTGAACCTGTCATTCTCAGGCATTACTTACGGGAACTGCAGGATTAACATTTCTCTCTCAGCTGTTCTAATACTTTTCTAGTTGATGATTAACATTTTCTGTTAATTATTCAACTCATTTAGCTACTGAATTTGTACTTGCACATCATTAAGTAAGACATAATTTCTTGTTTATTTTAGACATCTTTGAGGAAACTCTGGGCATCAGTTGTAGCTTCTCTCAGCACTGTACCATTATGGAAATCCTTTATAGTTTACAAGTGCATAAGTGACTCTGAAATAAAGTGACGGCCTCCCTCTCCCCCCCCCCCCCCCCCAAAGAAATTGGAAACATGGCTTACCATGGACTGTCTTTTTTGTTGTGATCACTCATGTCTTCTCACTCTGCTAACAAAAACAGTTTTACAAAGATATAAAATGCTTCTTTAGTGTTCATAGTCTATAATACCAGCAGGAAAACATGTTCTATGAAACGCAGTGGTGGATAACTGTTTACATTAAGTACCATGGTATAGCCTTTAAAGTTTGGTTGATGGTTGTTAGGACATAAAAATAGTTGGATGAAAATAATAATTTAGGGAAAGGTAATATTTCCACAGGTAGAGGGATGGACTAAGCGAATTGTTAAATCTACCTAGCCATGTTTTATGTGCTTCTCTGAATAGAAACTATGTGATAGTATGTTTTTGTTCCATTTTTCTGTAACTGAGAACTGGTAAATACATTACCAGTGAGATATTGTGTCCAATAATGTCACTGGGACCATGAGTAGATTACTGTACTGTGCATATTGTTTAATATTAATGTCATCACAAGATAAGGTTGCTTGAACATGATCTTTACTCCTTTAAATTATTTTACCTTCAGTAGCTTTTGTGTTATGCTTCAGAATTTTTTGTTTCATTGTTCTTGATTGCTTCTTTTTGAGATATATGGCCTGTAATTCAGCAGCCCTCAAAAATATCAACAAATTTAACCTTCTGGCTTGATTCTTTTTAAACATATTTTACAAACAGACACAAGCAGCTTCGTTTGGAAGGTGAAGGGCACCTCTCTCCCTCTCTCCCTCTCAAAGAAGCCTACAGTAGAGTTCAGTATTTAATATAGGTTTCTTTTATAAAGCTAGACAGAAGCTTTCTGACGAAAAAGTGTTCCAGTGGAAAATGCACTTGTCAGGCTCAAACTGTTCCATAGAAGTGTAGTTTGATGACTTTTTTTTTTTTCTTTCCTTTTTTTTTCTGGAAACTAAGCAGACTGCCTCAGAGTTGGAGCTCTTTGGGTATATGGCTTAGCCTAACCATGTGGACAGCCTCATGGGCTCTCAGGGTCTCTGACTTCATGTTTGCTGGCACATCTAAGTTTTCCAGGGCCTTGTTTTGGAAACAGATTTTAAAAATTGGGTTTCCCCATGGCATAGAAGCTGCTCCTGACTCTTAACTTGGACCAGATGGTCCCCAAAACCATACAGTTGCTGAGACTAAAATTTGACTGAGTATCTAAATATCACTTTGTGGTTATTTGTTTATAGCTTATTACCAACCTGAATCAGAAATAAGTAGTTTATGCCTGCAGTGGTAACAGGTAGCAACAAACCCATTCTGTCTGTCTTAATAAGTTTGATTATTTCTCCTGACTGGAGAAGGTGAAAAGCAATCTTGCTTGTCTGCTTGCCAGTCTTACTTGGCAGTTGATAGTGGAGCAACATTTGGCATTGATGAACAGGGAACTCTAGGAAAGTTGCTTGGTTATAGCCCTGCAGGGAAGTAGCTGACATTACTAAAACTGAATACATTGGAATTCTGTGAATAAGAAGGCTTAGAGTCTGTAACACCAGCTGTAGGAAGGGGAAAGGGCTCTGCGGCATGTCCAGTTGTGTAGCTCACATTTATCTCCGTTGCTGCTTTGTAATTATCCAAAACCAATTAAGGTAATAGTAACGTTTGCTTTGACTTAAGTAGTTTCTGGCCAAGCACTTAATGAAAAGACTAGGTGTCGCTGAAGTTGGTGTAATTGTAATACTTGAAATTGTATTAACAATGCAAATCCCTAAATAAATACAGTATAAAAATCCTATTACTCAGAAAATGTGCACATATAAATGTTTGTATATATCAAGATTGTTTGTCTTGAGTTGCCTCACCATATGAGGTAACTATTGTTTACTTAGACATTGCAATACTAGGGACGAAGAACTTTCTAAAAGACCAAGGACAAAATAATAATAAAACCCCCTTCCTAAAACAATAAACAATTTAAATCTGTCTCTGATCTGTATACGATATTTTAATAAAGCTGTTTCTAGGAAGTACTAGTTTATGGCAAGCTTTACTTACATTAATCTATTGAGTAATTGCTTGTAATATTAATACCTATTGTAAAATTTTCCTCTTATAAGATTATGAAACATACTACAAAAGGAGGTACATTTTCTCAAATTTGAAGCTATCTCTTGCTAGTTTTGCTTCTATGGATAAAAGCATTACACAAATGCAACAGCTTAGATTAAAAAAAGATTTAGCATCAGTGAGGAACATTGAACGGTTTCAGCTTTTGTATTTTCACCAATAAAATCATGATATGAGTAGTGTCATGTTCTGTAAGACTTCATTGTAAACTCTAGTGATACAGTTATCAGAAAGAGTAAATATGGGTGAGAAGTATGGATTAGAAAGAGAAATTCATGTGGATCTGTCATTAATGAAGTGTTAGAAGTACTCATTGCAGAAGGCTCTTTATTCTTTTCATAGGACCTTGTCTCTCTATACACATCCACATTCTAGACTTTTTTGACAGTAAGTCATTTTTGTTAATGAAGCATTTGCATTTTTTGGCCCTTTTAATTGGCTAATGTCATGGTTGGCATGTTTCACTCGTGTGTACATGGTTTTGCTCATGGACAAAACAGGGAATAGTAGTAGTGCTTTAGAGTAGAATAAAGAAGAGAAGAGAACATGAGACTTAGAAACTATCGTTTGGCGGGCACTCGATTTCCTTGGTGTTTCCTGATGATGATGGGTGTGATCCCTCATTTTATATTTAAGTGGGATTTTTGCTAGTCTGTGGAACAGAGCCTGAGCATGCCAAAACCCTGTTTTCTGGTACAGCAGGACGAGGTACCTTTCCAGGTGTAGAATTATATAAGATGAGTTTTGTCCTTTCTGTTTCTCTTGTTTAGATGTTACTGATTTGATTTCATGTTTTATGATGTAATCTCCAACTTGAAAGAGTGTATGTTCCCTAAATAAAAAACTATGCCATTCAGTTCTGCGAAAAACACAACATTTTTATTTATTGAAATGTATGTTGCAGTGACTCTGTTTTTTTATGTGTTTGTGCCTCTACTTTTAAAACATATTTTTGAGTGAAATAATAATTTATCCTTTTTTTCCAGACCTAATGTGTGTGGATCACGTTACAATGCTTACTGTTGCCCTGGATGGAAAACTTTACCTGGTGGAAACCAATGCATAGTCCGTAAGTTAATCCAGTTGTATATTATGACTGAGGTTTATCTTTGTCCCTATATGTCAGGGTGTTTTTAATTGTGTGCCAGAACTGAAAATGTGTTTCTGGATGGTTTCAATAGCAGCTATACGTCATCTCTTTACCGTTTTCAATATATTAAGCTAATGTACAAAGTCTTAGGGGCTACACTGTAGTGATGTGATACCAGTATTTAACAAGGGATTAATCTCATCCATACGTTCTGTTTAAATCTGTGGTGTAGGGATCCAAGGGGTGCTTGGATTCTTGGAGTGAGTAGCTGTGGAGTACGTTCATCTGTTTAAGTACATGGAAGGAGGCAACAGCATTGGGCCAGCAAATACATTTGCAGTGCTTGTTTGAACCATATGCCTGAAATATGTATGTAGGGATATAAGTATATGTATACATAGATCATATTGCTATGTATGTGTTTTATGTGTAATGGTACATTGTACCAGAAGCAATTGTTTGAGACACTTTTCCTGAGGGTGATAAAACCATCTCCAAAGATACCAAGGCAACGTACTGTCAGATGGGAAATGCTACACTGTTCCGTATGTCTGCGGTGCAGAGATAGAGGGAGTATGGTAATGTCATCTCGGTGCCATCCTTCTTCCAAGAGCGCTTTGGTAAAATGGACCACATTTTCCCATTTCAAAGGAAATCTCCCTACATATCTAGTTTTGCCGGTGGCACATTCCCAGGCCTTTTAGTAAGACCGTGACGGTCTAGATTTTAGTTGTCGCCTGTAGAGGTACGCAGATGAAAAGAAGGAAGAAACTCTTTTGGAATCTGTTGTATACAACTTAATGAGTTTGTAGGTATTCATTTCATGGTACTGAGTGGTTATTTTCTATCAGGTGTTTTTTTTTTGTGTGTTTGGATTTTATAAACATATTTTAAAGGCATGTATGTTTTATTTATAGCGATCTGCAGACATTCCTGCGGGGATGGATTTTGCTCTAGACCAAACATGTGCACATGCCCAA
The DNA here is from genome assembly GCF_040807025.1 of Struthio camelus. Lineage (NCBI taxonomy): Eukaryota > Metazoa > Chordata > Aves > Struthioniformes > Struthionidae > Struthio > Struthio camelus. Next base: position 13,191,883 of record NC_090953.1, read on the forward strand.
ATGGTCAGATAGCCCCCTCCTGTGGTTCAAAATCAAGTAAGTATTTCTTCTGTGTCTTTACGTTGCTCTTTTGAGTCTGTGAAGCTAGTTAGGTATGTAGCTAGTTCTCCAGTCAATATGTAAGACAAATAACCTCTGAGTCACCAGACATACTTTACCACAGGAAAGAAAGCCTAGTCTCCTATGACGAAAACTGAAGAATGACTCAGAAACTAGCTACTGGAGACATTCTTTTGGGCCACATTAAAACCAAATTAGTTTTATTGGAAGCTATGTTTATTTGCCAGTTTGTAACACTTATTCCAGTATTCCTTTACTTTCTGGAAAATCCTTTATCTCTAGTCAACACTAGACATGCACACATATGCAGCATAAAATTTGTAATGATAGAGAGGTCACTATTGGCAATTGAATTTAAATTGCTTTGTAGTTCCATTATCATTTTTACAGTTACTAGGCCACACTATACCCTCATTATACATACATAGGCCTACTGGTTTCAAATGAGTTAACTAGATAGCATTTCCCTGCCAGGCTCAGTATGCATCTTCTGAATCTAACACTTCTGTAGGTGTTAGAGATACAGAATTGGTCAAGATTTTTTTCAGTGGAACAGTTTTTCATCAAAAAAAATTCAGATGCTTTGGAAACGAGACTTTTCAGAGAGATGACATTTCCTAGAAACGTTTGGAGTGGAGATTTTCAAGAAAGGTTCCGCAGATCCAGAATAAAATAATTAAGATGAAAATCAGTCCATGAACTGAACAGTTCAATGGTTAATCATGGGAATGGTGTCTGATCTGAAGTAGGATCTTGCTTGAAGTAGTTTATATCTAAGATGTCAACTGTAATCTCTGCTGTGTTCTCATTTGAGTGTGGTCCTTAGAATATGAAAGATTATGATTTTGTGTAAAATGGGAAATTTCTGAATTTGGGAAGAATTTGGGAGGAGGAAGGAAACTGTGTCCCACAAATGCCTGAAAGTGTCTGGACAACATATTAACTGAAGTCAATGGCAGATGCACTCAGCTGAGGTCTGTAATACTGTTTTACCTGTTTGCTTTGCAAAGCCTTCATCTTTCTGAATATCTTTTCAGACTCAGTGTGTGGTCTGCTTACCCCTTATATTTTACCTTGCCATTTTATTGCTTTCCTAGATGAGAGAATTTTCCTGTATAACTGACTGTTTAAGCTTGTGGCTTTAGCATCCTTTTCATGCAATAACAGTGGAAAAACAATAACAACTGTGGAATGTAATGGAATGGCATGTACTAAAATGGTAAATATTGTTCTTTGTAGTTCAGCCCCTTTCTCAAGCTCCTGTGATGTCTGTTAGGGAGAGGCCTGCACAAGGAGGGTATGGAGCATGGAGCTCCCAGAGAGTACTGGAAAGAGGAAGGTTGCAAGACGCTGGACAAATGTGTGTGTTGTTGCATGCCTGCCTGGGTTTACAGCTACCGTTTTACCAGGTGCATATGCGTTAATCCTGTAAGCCAGTACAAGGAAGCATGACCTTCTCCCAAGTCTCCTTTAGGGTACAGAATGAGATCTGTATCCCTACATCTGTTACATGTTTTTGCACCTTTGTAAAAGCCAGGAATGCCTGGAGCTTAGTATTACCTCATTTTTTTTCCTTAGGCCACACTGAAGTATTTCTTGAGTCAAGAATTAAAAGAAAAAAAGAATATGAGTAAAAAATGAAGTTTTTCTTGCAGTTCTTTTTCTGGTATATCCTCCCATTGATATCCATACTTTTAGCCTCATTGGGATTGCATGCACAGATGAATGGGCCCAGCGATTTTGCTACAGTTTTTAATCAAGCAACTTTTAAGGTCCATATGTCTTAGTTATTGCAGTTGTCGACAGTTACTTTTTATAGATGATATTCTACCCATCAGTCTCTCTTAAAGCAGTGCTGACGTTTTCTTTACACCATCATACAGGTTGGCTGCTTTATAATGTTGCTTTTCTGTATGCCGTAGAAGTATGAGCACTTACCAAAACATTTAGCAGTTGGCTTAAAAAATACTGTTTATATCTCGTTTAATCAGTGCAGTAGTTCAAGATACGTACTGTGTGTGTGGTCACATCACCTTTATTTATTAAAACAAACCAATTCTGAAAGGAAAAGTGTCTTGAGTTGTTGTAGCGCGAAAAGACTCTACTGCCTCTGTACACTCTTGTGTAATAACTTTTATGACCCAGCACCTCATTAGGACTTTTAGAACATACACTTTCTGTAAGTCATTTGCTCTGTTGGCACTGTAGACAAAACCCATGAATATATATTTACACAATAGACCACAATGGTTTAGATCTGCTATTAAGAAACAAAGGAAACATAAACATAAAAAATACTGTTTGACATCAAAGGGTTACTGTCAGCTCCCATTGACAACAATTAATATTTTGTCAGAATATGCATTTATAAACCAAAGACTAATGTGAGAGTTGTACCTCTGTTAGGGTATTTGAGAATGTCAGTTTTAAAAGAGTAACTTTTAAAATTTAAATATTTCAGTTTAGTAACCTGAAATGGGAACTTACCATGAAGAAAAATGAAATGAAGGCTGTACACTTTCATTATCCGAATGAGTAGGTCAAAAAGGGAATGCTGAAGCTGGGATTTAAATAAGATGCTGCAACGCTTGCTGAAGCTTCACTTACATGAGTGATTCCATGGATTTCAGGCAGATTTTTTTTTTTTTTTTTTATCTGAGTCAGGATGCCAGCTTGAGTAAAGACAGCACAGACTAGCCTTTACGGTACCATTACTGGCAATAGTAGAAGCACGCATTTGTTCATATATGAGTGTAATCGCAGTACTTCAGACTGTATCTAACCCAGAAAAGAGAAAACCCAGAATTAGGACCAGTGCTCAATCCATGAGACTTCCTGTTAAGGAGTCTAGACTTCTAGTAGGAGACAAGTTTCAGGGCTGATCATTTGGCATGCTTCACAGCAGATCCCCAAACACCCTGCAGGCCAAATGCAGCACTCAAGGATTTGGTAAATACAGAAGTCAACTGTCCTTCAAGAGAGAAGCGTTATAGTTTGGATGCCAGTTATGGGAATACATACAGCACATCTGTATCACAGAGCTTGCTTGCATTTATCTCAAGGCTTTGTAAGTCCATTCCATACCAATTTTTTAATACGTATTGTAACAAAAGAGGAAAAAAATTGTGCTGAAGTAATACAAAATATCAAATTAAAAGGGGATGATACCAAATCATCATGCTAGTATAATTATCAGAGTGCTTAAGTCATGTCAAATGATCTGTCATTTCTTTATATCCTGTGTAGCAATCTGGGTATTGCCATAGTTTTGTTTGGTGTTCAGCCTCAGAAAGTGAGATTATAGCAACATACCGAAATTGGAGATCTTGTCCTGATTATTGGCGCATAGATTATTGCCAATTGTCTTTCCGTGAGCACAGGGACATGCCATTGCTGCTCAGGTTTACACAAGTTTCGTTACGTTTAAAATACAAATAGCAGATAGATACAGGTGGAAATACCAGACTTCTCAGAATTAAATACGTGGCTCCTGATTCACCAGATAATTTGAGTGATCTTTTGGATATTTTAACCTATGTTGATACTTGGTACTTAAGGAATTAGTAGTTGGCCCAGGTTTTATAGCATGTACAACCGTAGGCAGAAACCAAACTTAGGATAGCTCTTACGGACTAGTTGTCTGCTGGAGTCAAATGATTAATGCAGAGCGCTCATGTAGGTTAGAGAGCAAAACAAACCCTTCAATTTTGATTCTTATGAAGGTCAATTGTTGGGACTTTTCTGGTTACGAATCAGCTTTAGGAAGCTGATTTGTGGTTGAAAAGATTAACTAGTGGTTTTCTCATAAAAGATGTGTGTAACATCATTGAACTTGCTGGTTGGTTAGTGGTTATTTCTGTGTAATTCTTGAATTTTTGAGTATGCTTACAGTGTGATTGGAGATACGATTGCCACATGTGTAGGCATACCCCAAGTAGCTTTGGTGCGTTTGTAGCTCTGAAGTTAGTTGCAGGTGCATGGACTGCCGTGCAGGGTCGCTCTCCAAGCACGTCCTGAGAGGGGGATTGTCCACCCCTTCTTGAGTCTACTCTAACGGGGCTGCTCAGTTGTTTTGTCCCAATCAATGAGATAGATTATGGGTACTTTGGCATTACCTGAGCCATCGCACTGAAGTCTTCCTCCAGGAATTGTGTGGGCACTGTGGGTGCAGCAGTTCGGGTGCTCGGGGTCAACTCCAGACTTGGGGCAGTGTGGGAGTTGTATGCTCACAGTCCAGAGCTCAGCCCTGTCTTTTTTTTCTGCTACTGTTGGAGATGCTAGAAGCTCTTAAATTTTTATATGTTTCCAGAGTTTTTCAGGCTACCACAGGCTTTCTCAGTAGTGTGCAGCCGGCAGTGAGGCAGCGTTCTCTGTTGCAGTGGATGCAGCCCGTGGTTTACAGCCCAGCTCTAGCTGTGATCTCCTGAGTCAGTTGGTCGGCAAAGGAAACACGCTCAGCATCTGGGATGTGATGAGACTATCATTCCTTGTTTACAGCTGCTGGCAGGCAAACCCCTGCGTAATGCACGGCCTGGGCTGGAAGTGTTTCCTCTGCAGTGGCACAGATTTCTGTGAGCAGAGACCCAGCCTTTTCTCCTGGTGCCCTGTGCCTGCTCCTACCAAGTGCTTCTTTTCCTGAGGAGCTGGAGATACTGCTGGTTTGCTTTTTTCCCGTGATAGTTGCAGACTCTCATATTTTATAGTTTGTAGCTGCTTGAATAGTCAGCGTATGTGTTACCTCTGAACTGCTTTTGGACGTTTCATGAGCTGTACTGGTGTGAGGGTATGCTCTGTAGGATGAGGTTTTTATTCAGTTTTGTTGAGAATTTATTAGGAAAGCCAGGAACTGTTATGCTTAACTGTGCAACTTACAGTTTCACTTAGTTAAACAATACATTGTCCACACAGATATGTGGAGATGTGTTTGATCTTGTTGACTCTTTTGCAGGTTTGTAAAGCTAAGTTCCTGCAGCTACTCCTGTTTTGACTTCAGACGTTTCAAATGCAGACTGTTTATAAATTGGACCTGAAAGAGAACAATAATTTATTCAGAATAATAATTTATTAATATTGTTAACATTTCCTATGCATGCCTAGATGAGGCAAATCTAAATGAACGGCTTTACCAGTCTTAAAGTAATTATTGTGCTATTTCCTTAAGTCTCAGTCAATCTGATACCTTGGAACAGGTTATTTTATTTACTGGAATATCTTCACTGAAATTAATGGAAGTTGTTGATGTAACTGAGAACAGACTCTGGACCTATATTAGTATACTAATTTTCAAAAATGCAATCTTAAAATCGTCATCCAAGCTGCAGACAGCATTTGCATGTGTTTCTATAAACTTCTGGAAGGCTATTATTTCAGAATAGTGAGTATGTTTTTGGAAATAATATTTTCAGAATTCCCCCAAAAGAGGACAGAAAGCAAATAACTAGCTTACTGATTGTGTGTCGCTGATTTTGTTGCTTAGCAGTAAGGGAGAAAGCTCACTGATTTGAATGGTTCATTTTAATAATGGTGATTGGATATCCCAGCAATCTCCCATAATGATTTTGCTTCAAAAAAGAGAAAGAAATATTTCACCTTGGAAAAGTTCCTTTGAGAAGCAGTAAGACAAATTATGGAAACTTTTTTTTAGAGTTATGTATAAAACCATTCCTTATCCCAAAATGGGGAAATATACTGTGCTTTCACTTGAACAAATAATATGAAAATCATCATATAAGCTACTGTTAACCTTTTTATCTCAAATGTAGTTCAAACTATTTAAATGGCTTTGGTCTTCATGTGGGAATGGAAATTAGCTCTTGGCATAGCTTTCTCTAATTGAAATCAGTTTGTGGTTTTTAAGTTCCTTCCCTGCTTGACAGATGATATCATTTCCTATGCTTTTTGTAATCCCCTCTGTTTTTCTAAGATTGTAGAAAGCTAAGTTGAACTACACATTTTAAAGTAACTATACACCTTTTTCTGACCTACTTAGGACATTGTCCAAAAGTCTTCACCAGATATTCATTGTGTATTTGCAGAGAATTTTACTTTTTGTTGAGGAATGTTAGTACATTTTTGTTGCCTGAAGTACTGAAGTACATCCAAAGTAGAACAAAGTTGTATCATAACCATTAGACACATAAGAAATGTAAGATAGAGATTTTACTTCTGTAATTGAAGAACTAAGCGTACCAGTGTTTTAAATACCAGGCTGTTTTAAATCCTTTCTCTAATTACATATTTAACTTCTATTCTTTCGATTCATATTGCTATAGATGGCAATAAAGTTAAAATTACTATTTCTGCTCAAAATTGTCAATGGAATTTTTTTTTTATACTTTTGAAATGTAACAAGTCAAATGATGTTTAAGGGCTTTGTGCAACATCAGAAATTTGGTGGTTGACGTCCCACCTGTTAGTAACAGGCTGCGGTGGCAATGCAGTTTGTAATTTTTCAGTCCTGAGCAATTTCAGACAGCATGGTGTAGGTATCCAGCACTCCATGGCCATCTACTAAAACACTATCTGGGGAGGAGCCTTTCATGTGATCCCTGTTAAGAGAAAGCCGTTTCCCAGCTGTGCACTCGAGTGCTGGCCCCAGTTAGCAGGTGGGTCGGACACAGGAGTGGCGAGGAGGACGGAATCGGGACACCCAGCCGCATCTCTACAGATGAAGAGCCAGACACATTTTAAGTTGTTCCTGACATCTAGTTAAAAAACATTTAATTTGTCCTTATTACCAGAAGAATGCAGCACAGGCTTTTATGCTTCCCTAGCACAGGACTTGGATTGCATTTTCATTATTAACCAGCAGGGGAAGGGCTCCTCAGCCCCAAGCCCAGCTGCCAAGGGCAGCTTTGCCTGGCGATGAGGTGAACCCGTAGATGGTGTGCGGAAAGAAATGGTCCAGCTATTTTTTTTCTTTTCACACAGGAAATCCTAGCCAGGCAGGTCATCATCTGCTACTGCATATGTTGGCAGGAACGGGCCACATCCTGGAGCTTTGTTATTCCTATTGCCTTACCTTTAATGCTTCCAGTCCTCATTGCCCAGATGATAAGACCCTGGTGGTTCTTGGTGGTATCCACCAGAGGTTTAGTACTTTTCCCTTGCTGATGGCCTGTTCTCCCTGTTGCAAACTAGGAGACAAATGCTGCAGATTTATACTTATATGAAATGCCATTGACTTCAGTAAATAAGGGTGATACCAAATTCTTATCCCATCTGCTGTTTTCCTTAGGAACTGAATCAATACTGTTTTCTGAACTGACATTTTAAATATCTATCCTAAAATACCCATCTTCTGTTTCTAGTACTGCTTTCTGGTTCACAGAATCACCCCCTAAAAAATTCCTTAGCAGATAGTTAATTGTTCCTGACTGGTTTGGTTTAGCTGAGCAAAGTATTTTTTCCTTTCAAGTACAACACTGTAACATCCGGTGCATGAATGGAGGTAGCTGTAGTGATGACCATTGCCTCTGTCAGAAGGGATATACAGGAACGCACTGTGGACAGCGTAAGTAAATTTGATTAATACAGATACTGTGAGATGTAAAGTTAGATAACTCTGGGATGTGTGGATTGGACACCTTTTAACGCTAAGTTTCAGCTAATGTTGAACTTGTACTTGGTCAGGTACAATGGAATTTTACAGGAAAACACATGACTTTGTAGTATGAGTGCTGAGTGAATTCGTTCTAATCAGGACTGTTAAAATAAACATCAAGTGAATTCATAATAATTGGATATAACCTGATCCTTTAGTTCTCACACTGCCATAACTCCCATTGACCTCCAGGGCTTTACACTCACTGGAGCAATGGGCCCTAAATTTAGTATTTGCATGGGATTCAGTTTTCATCTCATAGGCAGTATTAAGCTTTTTAATACAAAACCTTATTTTAATTTCAGGGATTTGTTGCAAAGTTAGTTAGTACGCTTGAGGAATTTTACTCATGTTGTCTTGTTAAGAGTCGATTGACAAATTTTTGATTTCCTCAATCAATCTAGAGCCAACAGCATTCCTGGATCCACTGCTTTAAACCTTTCCCAGCCTGATCTCAATGGTCTCTTGCTCTTCTTGTCTGGAATGCTGTGAAGAAACTCAAATTTAAGGATGTACATACTGCTTTTGAACTAAAGCTGTTGTGTTGCTATCTAGTGAACTGTTGGTCCAACAGAGAAAATGTTCTTAGCTTATTTAATGAAAACCTTTTGTGCTCTGTCAAAGTCAGTGGCACACTTGGCATGAATTTCAGTAGGACCAGGAATTTTCCCTAATAATTTGAAAGAGGATCATATAGTGAAAGAATTAAGAATTATATTTCTGTCCTGTCTGTGAAATACTGAGTGGATAAAATAGGATCGGGGAAGCCTTCTTTATACTCAAGTGAGTATGAGACACAGCAAAGCATAACGTTATTCAATGAGCATCAAGTTGTACTAAAACCTGTTTGTTTCATGTGAATGTTACCTTTTGTAATGATTTCTGAGAGAAACTCGCTTTTGGAGTTTCTTATGCAGAAAAGTGGGTCCTGTGTCTGGTGACAGTGTCATACAGAGGCAAAATATCTTGGATTAACTTAGTGAAATGAAATTAATTACATTAATTCTGACTATCTTAGTTGGTAACTTTAATTATTAATCATCAACAAAAAGCCCTTTAAAATTGGATTGTTTTTCCAGAAGGGTAGAGGAGCAGATACATTTTTAAATTTGCTCCTGAATAGGGAAAATTTTTGAAGATCTGGAAATGAAATTTTTGTCTACACCTTATATCTGTAATCTGTACTATTTCTTTTCATTTTTTTGTTAAAAGTTGGAGAGAGATGTTCATTTGAATTCATTGAATTGTCTAGTCATCCCAAAGAGAAAGAGTCTGGGAGGTCAGAAAAGCTGTAATTGTTACTGTGTTTATATTATAGTCCCCTAAAAAGATGAATTCATTCTGCTTGCACCATGAAATTGCAAAAGATCACAAGTGTATTCGGAAAAATAAAGTAGCTTGTCCTGCTATGTTTATGGTTTCTACCGGTGTACCTGAGGTAGTCAAATATGTATAAGTTTATGTCTTTCTGGAAGTAACTCAATGAAGATTACTTTTGCCTTCTCTCTGATGCAGCTGTCTGTGAAAACGGATGTCTAAATGGAGGGCGATGTGTGGCTCCTAACCGATGTGCTTGCACATATGGCTTTACTGGACCCCAGTGTGAAAGAGGTATGTGCCCTAAAACAGTGAAAAAATTGGTGGTCCATCTTGCTTAGTACTAACTTGAAAATACCAATGATATGACATTTAAATATTAATGTTTTATTATTGTCTACAAATAAGGTAAAACAGAGTTAAGGTTCTTGTAGAATGCGATGTACGGATTCTTGATTGAAAGCAAAACTTCAGTCTGAGAGAACCGTGGAGATCTTAGTTATGGAATACTGTGATTAAAACTGTAAGTCTTGTGCATTGTCCACTGAGATATTTTAAGTAGTTCAAACTATTGGTGAAATATTTTTGAAGGTTAGAATCCTGCTTGGGCTCTCACCACCAGAGAGGAGTCTAAGCAATGGAAAACCGTTAACTATCATAGATTGAAAGTCCTAACTTTGAAGAGAATAAAAGTTTTATAGGTAAAGGAATTACTGCAAATTACTGTAACGGCTTTGAATTTCTGGCAACGACTGCTTGTTCTCCATGGGTAAAAGGGTTTGAGCTTTTCAGTCTGCTGAAGTACTGTAATCTGCAAGTTTGTTCAGTGCTGCTTTTACATTATCTGATCTGGGACCCGTTTGACTCCACTTGATTAGAACTGGTTTCAAGGCTGGAGTCTGTTAAGAGCGTCAGTCCTGTCTCCTGTCTTGCTTCTCTTCTTGGGTGGAGTGAGAAAGGGGGTAGCACAAAGCTGTTAAAGCCAAGTCATCCCATCAGGGAATCTCAGGCATGTTACTGAGCACAACTGAGGTGGAAATCTTTAATCTCTGTGTCTCTTCTACGAGCAGTTTTTCTTAGAACATGTTTGATTCTACAGTTATCCATAAAAGAGAAAATGGAGATGAATGAGCCGTAGTATTTGATTGATGCTCACTCCAATGTTTAGGCCAAATGATAGTCTCATCTTCCTAGAAAACCTCTGAAATTTGGTCTCTTTCACAGAGATTTCCTGCAGCCTCTGTACCTCACTGAGCTGATGTGTTCCCCTCCTCTAAAAAGGGTGTGGTGTTTTTTTGGTCTCTGAATCACATTATACCATCAAAAAAACTTTTTCTGAAGATAACTTTTCAAGTATGAACTAGTGTTGATCTTAATTGGAATAACTTGCATTGTTCAGCACATGCACCTGTGGTCATTAGGGAGTTGTCTGGCTACATATGACTTTACACATATGTCAGCTAAGTAAGAGGTCTGTATTTTGAATCTAGCTCTGGAACGTTATGCGGATTTGTGACGTTCCCTGGTGGGCTTCTGAGGTATATGTGGATGAATGTTATTCAGTAAACAGATTGACAAGATTCATGTCTTGTAGAGTAAAACTGTATCTTTGCTTAAAAAAAAAGAGTATCTTTGAGCATGGAGGGGAAAAAGGAAATTACTCAAGAGAAATAGTCTGGTAAACTATCCCATTTCGGGGAGAAGCAGGAGAGGGAGATTGTTTTGAAAACATCGTTTCTGGATATAAGTGTAATGTGAAAGGGAGTGATATGGTTTTGTGGCATGCGCATTCTCCATGTGTTTGGCCGTGGTTTGACTTCTAGATTATGCCATGCCACAAACTGACAGTGATGTAAGTAATTTACTACTGCCTATCATGCAGTGCTTTTCTCTACTAATAGTTAAGGTTACTGAGTGTTTTTGGCAAGTATGTCACAGGCCAAGGAATATTCCAGCTCTTACTGCAAATGTTGTATCTTAGAACAGCCTTGAATAGAACAATGTTGAGGCAACCACATTCATGGGGATCCTTCTAATAATCTGATATTGAAAACAATGAAAATGATCCAAATTGTTATTGAAAAGTTTGAGCCAGTTTCTTAAGTCCAGAGGCATACTATGTGGTTCTGTCTGCTGTTCTAAGTAATACTTTCCCCTGTATTTAGCCCATATTTGTAATAAAAATTAGCAAGAATGGCATAACCTCAGTAAAATGCTGACTGAATGATCATCAGTGAAGATCTGCAAGAATATATGTAGCTCAGTATCTTCAAATACATTTAAAATCAAAGCACTTACCTGGTGAAAGACCTGCTGCTTTCATGGTGCAACAAACTCCATCCAAGTCTGTGGCATGAGTGTCTTTTTTTATTTATTCAGTCATTCTTTCAGAGAGTAGCTGCTGGCCTTGGACAGTTACAGCACACAGATTGCTTTTTGTGTGGCTTACTAGAAGTGTTAATGATGGTATAAACCACTCCAAAGATGAGCAAAAGGAATTTTTAGATTCATTATTATCAGCAGAGTTCGTCTGCATATTCTGGTAACGTGTGCCATGTCACCAGTGAGTGAGAGAGAAATACTTCGTCAAAGCTGGATTGAGAGCTGTGGTATGGTCAAAGTAGTCTTACGCCTAAATCTTTAACTCCTACGCTGTTGTGTATGGTGTTTGGCACCTTTCCAGGGTGGGGGAAGCCTCCTGGGCATACTGTCAAGTGTATGCAGGTGTATCATAAACACAACAGACCTAGTATTTCTTTAGGATAATGTTCATCAAAAAGCTAAACAGCAAAAGCATAGTGGAATTGGAAAGGCTTCCTACAGCAATTTAAGACAGATTTAAAATACATAGTCCAGAGAGGAAAATACTTCATGGATTCTGGCTCAGTTAAAAATATTTGAGCTTCTAGGATTCATTCTGAAAGGCACTGAGTTCTCAGGCCTGATCCGGTGATAGGCTTTGACATGCATTTAACTTCAAACTTGAGATGTTAATATACTTAAAATTAAGCAAATGTTTAAGGGCCTTGTTGAATTTTGGCCCGACGTTTCGGAGTTTAATACTGAGATGTGCACTGAGCTTTAAGCATATTGTTTAGTCGTATTACTATTGTGAAAAGAAATCATAGATAATGGAAAATTAGGATGCAAACAAAACAAAATTTCTTCTGCTGGTTAAGAACTGGGTGCTGTCGTTTACACCATTCAACTTTTAGCACTGAAGTTAGTAATATAAGTTGCTTATAATACGAGCATGTAACTTCCATGTAGGGCTGCTGAAGAGATTCAGAGCAGGGGCTTAGCTTAGCTTCCTCTGAGGACAATTCGGAACATCAACAGTTCTTTTTATTGTCTGTAAAAGAGCCTGGGGGATCAATGATAATAGATGTCCACGTTTGGGTCATGTGGAACCATCCCTATGCAATGCACTTTGTGAAAGTCCAGAGAAAAAAGCATGTTAGAAATTCAGGGAGATCAGACATCCCTGTTAGATCTGATAGAACTAGGTCCTCCAAAATAGTACATAAAAGCTATCTTGACTCTTTGAGTCTGGACTTGGGATGACTATACTTTAATAAGGTGAGTTCTATTAAATACAAAGTTGTACATTGTTGTTATCCTTATATTCCAAAAATGCAGTGAAGTGCTTTACTTTTTCCTGTCTGGATCCATTTAGAGGAACACAGTGGAAGCTTAGAATGTGTTACAGCCCTGTTTGTTTATTTGAATGCTTGTGACAACATCAGGGGCTCAATCCTGCTGCATTTTGGAGTTTCGCCATTGGCTTCACATAGGAGAACTAGGCCTGATGTAGTTCAAATATTAAAAATATACTGTGTGTGGATTTTTTTTCTTTTTTTCTGGACTCAGAATATGAGCAAATGAATGCTTTTTCTTCAGAGTTGTTTCTGTACTGCTCTCTTCATGGCAGGAATTTTTGCATAATTTTTAATTATATTTGGCCATTATTAAAAGTTCCCAGAATTAATGCCATATGTAAAAATATCTTTCTCAGAGCGTCTCTGTGAAAGTGTAACCACTGAAAGTGGTTGAGAGTGGTGTAGTACTGTGTATATTTTTTTCTTTCTAAATATTACAATGGGTCAAATGTTTTCACAAAGAAGACACTGCACCCCTTAGTGTGCCCCGTCTCTGGTATTTAGTCTAAATGGAAAGTAAATAACAAAGTGTAGATAGCAGTAAAAGTATGTTCCCAAAGCCTTATGTTGCATTTAAAGTAGTATTGCAGCATATGGTAGCTGGCAAACATTTGACTAAACTTGATTTTTGTAGCTGTCTTCCAAGAAACACATCTGTTGACATAGACATGTAGTTTCTGCAGCCCTGTAACATGAATGTAAGTACAGTGTTATAGCAGCACACTATAGGATGGCTAGGCTTGAAGGCTTGGAATAAGTATTCTTGCACACCATTTTTTCCCTCTGAATACGTAACTTAATTATGAAAAATTGCTTCAGGCTGACATTTAACAAATTCAGTCGCAGAGTGACGTTTTGCTTTTTTTTAAAGTAATTGGAATACATACATGTTGTCGCCCTAATGTCTTTGAGTTTGAAAACAAAAATTCAGTAAAAATTTGGTGCTTTGGAGTATTTTTTCTGTGAAAGAGACTGAGCTAAATGGATTAGAAATTTTTTTTATTTCTAAAACTGAAGCTGCTGGGGAAGTTAGTCTATGCAGAATTACTATGTGTGATTTAAGATGGATTATAATACTTTGCAATATAATCAATAGATCTCTGGATCTGAACTCAGTACTAAACTCAGTCTGTTATTTAATGCCAAAAAGCATTTTAGGGTCTTGCGTATGTGAAGGTTTTATCCGTTGTTCTGTTCCTTGCAAATACACAGCTATCTAACCAGTCATATATCATTTTTTCTATGCTTTGTGCATTTCAACATATCACATAGCATGTTTTAAAATGTTTCTTCGGATACATGCTTGAAGCTTAGTCAAGATCCATAAATGATTCAGGACATATGGGCTTAGGTCCCTTGTGAGATAGGAGAACTCCAACTTTGTAGATGAAGCTGAACATTTACATTTTCTTCCAAATTGAGTTTTGATTTCAGTCAAACAAATCGAAATCCAAAGTTTTCATTCAACTCTTTGGCAGCCCTTTCTGTATTTCTGTGCCTTCTTGATTGACTGCTAAGGGCACTGACCTTTAGATGTGCAGCAAGGTATTGGACGTCCTGTTTTGTTTGGATTTAATTTTAGCTCTGGCAGTGGAGAGCCATACAAATTTAAACGCAAATTGAGGAGCTCGTGGTTTGATTGAGGTTGAAGTAATAAGGTTTTAGCTGGTAATTGCATATGTTAATCAAGGCATATTTTATAAATTGTAATACAAGCATTTGACTGAAATAACTGCACTGTTTTAAGATTTGATTCTTGCAGATTGGGCTTGAAGGGACTCACATGAAAATCACTGTGTTTGTTCTCCTGGTGCCTTAAAGAGCCGTGCTGCAGAGCCCGCTGCGGTGCCCGCAGGGCACGCTGGCAGCTCACGAGCGCCCGTGTCGCGGCACAGCAGCTCGCTTCTGCTTTCGCTGCAGGCAGGGGCCAAACTTGCCTTGGCTTTGCTTTTGCGGGATCCGGCTTGTGGTATCTAAGAAACGAGGCGCAGAGGCCTGCACTTTAGTCAGAAGGTTTTGCTGAAGTTATATACACAATGAGATGTCTAGGTATGTTTGGTTATGGGAGGTTACAGCAATGCATACAGGATTTTTATGTACACAGTGCAGGCAGTTGAAGGATGTAACTTCCCTGAACGGCTCATGCTGCCGCTCTGCACTCTGGGGAGCACTGGGAAGGATCCGTCTGATATGTTGTCCCGTGACAGTCAGATCTTTTCATATACTGAAAGCCTGAGTGACCTTCTACTGATTGTAGTTGTCACTGCAGCCCAGTGCTGCATTGAGACCTTCAGAATGAGTGGCTTTAAGCCATTCTTCTCTCTTACTACCACTGCAAACATGCCCACTTACCTAATCTCAGCTGCCTCCCAGTTGGTGGGTCACTACCTAGCTTCTAGAACATGAAATAGCTGAACATAACTAATTGCTCATGGAGCTTTCCATAGGAAAGGTGCTTTTTTAAAATGGTAACTCCTGGAGTTGAGTATGATACAGTGAATGAGTAAATGAAGCTGAGAACTTATCTAACAGTGCTCACTTAGCCATTTATGGAGAAAAATGTTCCTTCTTCTCTGGGTGGCTATGTGCTTTGATATAAGAAAGCACAGCTACCTAAAATCCTTTGATTTGTTGCAGTGAAAATAAATGTTTTCCTTGTGAATCACCCTGAAATTTTATATGAATATTTTCCATTCAAGCTTTTTTTTTTTTTCCTTTTCTTATTGAGCTGGTAAGCTGAAAATATTTTACAGTTGCAGCAGAAAAATGAAAAATCAATATATATGATCCCCAGATAGTCAAGTTTGAGTTATGGAGTGTTTTCTTATTTTAACAAATATCCTAAAACGTTCATGATGGTCAGTTCTAAGGAAGAAAAGAGAACCTCTTTTGAAACATCATAGATCATACCTAATGCAAGGCTAAAGTGACAAGGGCATTTCCAAGTAAAACAAGTCTTTTATGTAGGTCAGCTGCAAAATGCTTAACGATGATGAAAATACATCTTAAGTAGAGGTGGTCAGAATGGTCAGTGTAACTGTTTTGTCGCATGTAAATTCCTGTGCAACTTAGAGAAGATTTTATCAATTCTGTAATAAAAGCTAAAACTTTTCTGTAGTGACCTGCTTCATTTAGAAAGATACCTCATATGCTATCTCAGCATAAAAGTTGCAAAAATTTGTAGGAAGTAACTGTCGAAGAGCAGTTGTAAAAGCGGTCACATTCACACGTCCAGTTGGCCTTGGGAGGTTCCGGAATATCGACTGGGTGGTTTTACATATTTTTTTCGGTGACAGCTTGTACGGTTTGGCACTCCAGCGAAATGCTGTAGGAAAAGAAAAGAGGCCTAAATAAGGTCTGAAAAGAAAGGAGCCCTAAGAGAAAGCTCACTCTCCAAACTCTGCTCTGCTGTAAAACAGAATTTAGCTTTGCACTTCCTAATCCAGAAAAAAGCTCACTTTGGAAAAAAAGGGCATTTTCTTAAGTAAAGAAACCAAGATTTAATATTTCTCTATGTAGAAAGATGTATAAAGGCTAGAGGTAAGTAATTAAAAAGGTACTTATTAAAAAGCTAAGTAAAAGCTAAGCTTTTTTAATAAGTAAAAATACTTATTAAGGAAAAGCATGTGAAATTTAATTAGAAGTGTGTGTGTGTGTATATATATATATATATATATATTTTAAGAACTGAAACATGTAACTTGTAAACAGCTGATTTTTGGCTGCAATTTTATCCATTCACCATGTGTCTGTTGTTAGTATTATCTAGGCTAAATTGGCATAGGTATGTTAACTTTGCTGCCTGCTACATCTTCAGTCTGCAGACATAGGCTGTTAGTCCTAATTTCTTTTCAAAGCGGTGTGATTCAGGTTACAGGTCCCTTCCAAAGGGGTGGTCGTCTGCTGTCTTCCTTGATCCTGAATGTTTAACTTAGCATGTGACTCTGCTTTTAAAAAGCATTTAACTTGAGCCAGTCTGGTTTACCATCTGATCCTGGTAATCTTTTATAATTGCTCTGTCTTCCTCATTTATGTTTTCTGCGAAGTTTACCGAGTGGTCACCAGAAAATCTCAGTACTGTTCCTGTGTTTGCTCCTTACTCCTTGAGATGAGTAGTCTGCTCTGACCCTCTAATGCTACTTGTTTCAACTTGGTGATACCAACTGCAGCAGGGGAGAAGGGAGCTGGGTCGAAACCTGCCTGCCCATGGCTCTCACCTCCCTGCTGGCGCGTGGGGAAGCGGTGGTTTGGCGTGGAGGCTTTTGGCTGGAGCCACCATGCATGGCACGGGACAAAATGCTGCTCCTGTATGCTGGGGCAGGGGAAGGACCCCTTGCGGGCATTGCATCACTGGAAATAAATTCCGTGGGATTTTATTGTACTTGCTGGTTTTTACTTTTTCCTGTTTTTGTGTACATGGCAGTCTCTTAGTGCTGACTGGTCTCAGGATTATGCTGCCATTTTGCTGTAGGTCCTTTTACATGAGTCCCACTGCTCACGATCGCTCCATTGAATCTATTGATAGATGAGTTTCCAGCAAGGCTGGGGAAATCAGTGCATCTCCAGCAAAACCAGCCAGCACGTGAGAATTCACAGCTGCTACATAATGGGGTGACTTCTGCATATCAAAGAACTTGCTTAATTTAAGAAAAAATTAAAGGCATAAGAATTACAGGGGAGAGAAGACAATTTCTAACAGTATTTCAGCTTCTGGAAAGTGTGTTTAAAATGTATGTTTGTCTGTGATTTATAACACCTCCAACTGTATCATTCAAACCATTTAGCCATTTAAGGAAGATCCAATGCTGACATTATCACAATATTTATAATTGTGGATGTTCTGCGTTTCTTCTTGTTTCTGTGTTGTACTATGCAGAGCGTGTTTGTCCTGTGGCAACTATTAATTGGGAGCTAAGCAATGAAAGCACATTTTACACTGATAATTCCTAGTGAACTTGCATAATACAATTCTAAAAAAAGGGGTAGCCAGTTTAAAAAAAAATAAGCTGACAAAATTACAGTGGTTCATGGGAAATGGAGCAGGGAATGCTCTTAACTCCTGTTAACACTGGCAAGATGTACATTTGTAAACCTCTCTTTTGTGAAAGTGAGAATGGAGTTCAATGTTTTTTTTTTTTTTTTACTTTGGAATTGCATATAAGATGTACATGAATGTGTTGTTTATGCACAAATAAACAAATGTGTGTGTGGGTATACACACTGCAGACACACCCACATACACATCTGTGCACACGTAGGAATATATTCATGTGCAGGGTGCTGGCATCTTCAACATCTTACTTTCATTTCCGAAAGGTTGCAGGATGGAGGTAGATAAGAGCTGTTGCAGGGCAGTCAGTTGTACTGCGGCATTCAGCTGATTTTCTGTTTCAACCTGTAAGGCACACCTTAACTATCAAGGCAGTTGAATCCCTAAAAGCTACAAAGCCGCCTTCTGTGCATTGCAAGCAATAGGCATTAATATCTGGGATAGAAATGCGAAGACAAACCTTGAGCATCATTACATCACACAACAGTCTTCTAAAATCTATTCCTCGCCTAACAGAAGGAGATTGGTCCAAAATAGAAGGAAGCCTTTGGGTCTTAAATCGAAATGCTTCCCTTAGATACTACACATAAGAAGAAACTTCTTTTAATTGTCTGATTAATGTCCCCTATGGCATCACCTATGTAATAGGAGAAGAACATGGCTGACTGATGCTGCCTGTGAAAACAGAATCTAGGAATTGTTTGAAGAAAGCAATCTCTGAAATAGTTTTGACAACGATAATATTTTCTGAAAACATTAATCATATTGTTTGTTATTCGTACTTATCCTAAAGCTTTTGAGGGTTATAGTGGAAACTAAGCTTCATTCTTATTTTTCTTTCTCTGTATTTTCAATTATAAGAAAGAGCAACTGATATGTCTGAACTGGAGAGGAAGGAATTTCTATATAGGAAGCTAAGGGTTAGTTAAATGTTGAAATCAAAAATGTATGTTGGCTGGCAGAGGCACCTATTTCCATGTAGCAGCCTGGTTTTAACATAGGAGGGAAAATTGTTATGAGCTGCTTGTATCACTGTGCTCTTTTTCGCTGCTGAGCAGGGAGGCTCCATCTGTAGAGCGACGTGTAAATGGAGCTGTGTTGCAGCCCACCAAATAAAATAATTATTCTTAGAGACTTTTCACCTGGAGGGGGTGGATGTTTTCTTACTATGATTCTTGGATGTTGTAGTTGATTTGTATCATGCAATCGGTATAACACTAGTGAGAAAGAAATTAGCCTTTCAGTTTTCAAATGATAATCAGTGATGTACAAGAAATTATGACTAGAGATGCAAGCATCCCAGGAAGGACTCTCTTCTTTCTTACCTGGGGCTTACATTGGTTCTGGAAACTATATTTGTTCTCCTCCCTGCATTTGCTGGAATTATTTGAGATCTGGCTTGCTACTGCATCACAGTTAAGCTATGATGTGTTTGAGACTTTCCCATCTTTACCATTTGATCCTTTTGTCCAGTCTCTGGTAGCCCCTTAGTAACTGCAGGTGCATTGTCAGGGGAACTTTCCTACTTGCACTTGACACTGGCTGTACTTTCCTACTTGTCACATACAAGAAGAAAACGGGAAAGACCTGTAAGCTAGAGTCCATTCCAGAGTCCACTCTGTATATGGCTTCACAGAGAAGTTGCTGATGCACACCATTTGTGTGTGGATATGTACTTGCTAACTCAATTTTGGGGGAAAAGGAGGACAAATACAGAATAGAATTCAGGTTATCTAGCTGTTAGCTGTTAGCTGTTATCTAGCTTATGGCTCTGTTCTTCCACTGAATTCGAACAGAGGCTGCAATTTAGACAGAAGTGCTTAACATAATTTCTTTTGCACTGTAGGCAATTGCTATAGCTTTGCTTCTATATTTCCTCTTCAAAAGCGAAAGAGAGGGAAAGAAGAGAAATTTTTCTGTCGCACAGTTCTTCAGTGATTTAAGATCTGTTAAGGATGCTAACACAGTGGTAGCTTTTAAGAGCTTTTATGCCACATCAGGTCTTAGCCCTAAGAATAAAGAAGTCAATACTAGTTCAAAAAATCTTTAATATTGCACTGAACTTTACCTATTGCACAGGAGAATCTGTCCCAAATTGGAAAAGATGAGATGTTACAAAAAGTAAGAGGACTGTTTACTTTCTTCTGCTTTTCTCATGTTCTGTGGAAATTAAAATTAGAAGCTAACGTGAAAGTGAGGAATGCGTTCCGTGTTCTTGCTTAGTGATTATCTTTGGTTGCTTCAAATACACAGCAGCAATTTACTGAACCATAATTCTTCTTCGTACTCTTGGTGTTACACCTATTTTGCTTGTATCACGTGGTTCTTACAGTGCTGCAATTAAAGGCCTCACCATCCCACTTCCTTTTTCACTATGAGATTTTAATTTGAATATACTAGTATCTTGTAATTGATACAGCTGAATAATACACAAATATGCTTTGAGGCTTCTTCCACCTCTTGGTGGATAATTTCATCTGATTTAGGAGGGAACTGGGTCCCTCAGTGAGGGAAGATTTTAGGATCTCAAAAGCTCTTAAGTCTACCTGAGTTCCTGAGAACTAGGGCAAGAAATGAATAAACATAGAGTGGAAAGAGTATGCTGTGCGCTTTCTTTAAAGTGCAATTAAGATGGATCTTAGCGAGACACTTTGAACTGCTTCTTCAAAGGCCCTCTATGCTGGAACAGTATGGCCAGACATCTTGGTTCAGCTGAGCAGTGCAGTGACAGAATACTACTTGAGCTTGAAATGTTTATTGGAGGTAATAGTAAAACCAGCGAGCAGTGAATTATAATTGTCCTGCTGGGATATGATGAAAGCCTTTATGAGAATCTCCATGTCCTGGTGGGACAGTATGGGTGGTAACTTGGAGAGATTCATAAAATGGTAGTATGACAGCTTTACAGTCGGATTAATACGGTCTTCAAAAGAAACCACAGGGTCAAAAATGACTTCCAGACTGCAGGCTTAAAAAGCAAAAAGATCTACCATGGAAATGTGTAGTTAGAAAAAAGATACGTGATACACAGCTGAGAAAGGAGAGTCAGTATTAGCTCAGTTTGGCACCAATAAAATTTAAGATAAAACTTAATGAAGCAAATGCTAACTCTCTGGATTGAATTGCACCAACAGTGCGAATTATCCCAGTTACTTGTTTCTTGAGGTGAAGAGGCAAAAAGAATAATACAATGACAAGCTGTGAGCTTTCTGAGGGATTGAAATAAGGAGAGGGTAATGTAATGCACTGGAGTTGGATAGACATAGGGGATCATAACGGCAAAAAAAGCAGGTGAGGGAAACGGATGGGAGAGGGTAAGAGGGGTTGTAGCCAAATATTTTTCTCTCCCTCTCAGCAACAGAGCTGTAGAGAGCATTGAAGACAGGTTGAGAAGTTTAGACTGCTTATTAGACAGGGGAAACCCAGCGGAGATGTGCATTCCATTCAGCTGAATGGCTATTCTAGTAAAAACATTAGTGAGACACAAGCACAGTCCAGGAATGGTAAATGATGAATGACTTAGCAAGCTACCTCGCTGGGTATTTAATCTGTGTGGTTATACAAATAATTTGAAATGCTTCTCTTGGCCTGAGCCAGACTGGGCAGAATGAAGTGCCATGCATTAAACTTTGTGATTTTTCAGCTCTCAGGTCCCAGCAGGAACCCAACAAGATATGGCTCCATGAAAGGTGATACTATATTAAACTAACAGTACAAGTTGTATCAAACTCTGTTCCAAATTCAATACAAAAAGTCATGTTTTTAGAAGGCATTTTAAATATTGCACTAGCACTTCAGTTACTTGCTGATGTCAGTATAAAAAAAATGCTTTGTACAGCTGCTGACTGCAAGGAAGATGAGAGGTTAAATTGGGTTAGCGGAAATGAAAGACGTGCGGTGGAAGAAGAATTGGTATCAGAATGTTTACGGAACTTGACATTAAATAACAGAAGTGTTTTAATTGGAGGGCCAATTTAAAGCACTCTTTTTAAAAGTTTTTTACTGTTTATGTGAAATTGAAAATTTTTAGTAAAGTGTACAAGGAAACACTAATCTATTCCTCTCTGGAAAAAAAAAAAAGTAAAGATGATAGCAAATCAATTTCAGTCTCTTATTGTGCAAGCCTTGCCTTCTTGAGCAAGGGCCTGAGCCACCAATGTGTATTAGAATAATTCTGGTATTCTTACTACAGTTGATTACAGTGCTCTGTTATAAAGGGTGGAGGCACTTGGTTGTTCTCCAAAGAAAGTGAGTAATAATTGACCTAATGTACAGAGCACATGAATAACATATTCTTTTGGTAAAAAAAAAATTTATGTTTTACAGGGTGTGCTAGAGTTCACATCCCTTTTTCACATCTTTCAAAAGATTTTAAAATACTCAGCTGCTCTATTAAATTTCTAATTCAACAAATACTCAAATACAAAGTATGCATTAGATAAAGCTCTTGAGTTGAATCCAAACATTGAAAAATCTTTTAATCTGCCTTGAAAACAGCTGTTTAGAATTTTGAAAAGAAATAACAACTTCCTTCAGCCTATGTTGCTGATGTCCACTTCAGTCTCAAGCTGGGAGGAATTTCTCTTTGTTACTCTGATGTGAAGTCTTGATGCTGTTGCAAGGATTCAACTATCCTTAAAACACACCAGGAGCGGTGTCCTGGCCCTGTTGAAATCAGTGGCAGACACTTCCTTTGAGTTCAGTGTGATGGAGGACAGGATTTCACCTTTAATTGGCTCAGATTGGAGGTGGTTTTGACTCTTTAACTATAGTTCTCCAGTGCGTATTTATACTCACTGAAATCTCCCGCTACTGCCCATGTTGCCACTATTCTTCATGTTTTGTTCATGTTCCTTCATGAAGGAACTCTTGTTTTGAGGATTATGTCTGAAATCATTTAAACAAATCAGATGTTTTCTATGCACGTGCAACTTTTATTCCGTGTCCATAAGTACTTGGGTAATCTTACAAAATGTTATGTAGTGACTCTGCACTAAATGGCACAAATGAAATTTCTAGGCAACTGCCCGTTGCATCCAAAGAAATACCAAAAGAGTTCAAGATGGTTAACATTAATACAATGAACATCAAAGACAGTAATGATTTGCCACTTGTTGTAAACTGTTGCCAAAAGCCCATAGGCAATGGCTTACATTTATTCCGCAACTCTTCATTTTGCTGTGTCCAGAGGGTAGATTATACATACATTTCACACACACACACACACACACACACACACACACACACACACACACACACAAAGCATATTGGTTGTATATTCAAACATATGGGCAGTATTTTAAACTCAGATGTAGAAGTCTTATATTGTTCAGGGAAATGAAGCCTGGATGAAACTTCTCTGTAGCTATGGAAGTGAGCCAAAACCTACTGAAGTCAAAGGAAGGGACGCCCAAAGACTTGGGTGGGCTTTGAATCAGGTCTCATAGTTGAAGCAGTCAGATTTTGTCAGCCAGGTTTCAAGGAGGTGTGTGAGGTTGTTGAGAAAGCGATTAGTTCTGTGCTGTGGTGCCCACACGTTACTCTCAATCAGTAACTTTGGATAAAAGTAAAAAGTGCTGAAAGGCACAAGCCACAAATATGAACCTTCATAAACAAAGAAGAGTTCATTATCTGTAGCTGCAGGGTATGGAAAATGCCATCATTTGGAACTGTATTTAACTGCAGTTTTGGATTTCAAGATGAAATTGAGATCCGTTGTAATAGACTAAAAAGCAAACTAAATAGATAATGATCTCTTTAAGTTTTATAGTGTAGCATGCTTTTCCTTTTGGGCTTGTGTACTGCGTGCACAATCTTCCATGTGATGTTCTCATGATTTCTAAAGTGTTTGCTGGTGTTAACAAGTACACTGGATAATGTATAGAGAAGTTCGTGTATAGCATGTGTCCTCCAGTGGCTGCTGATGAAGTATAAGTAGCTCACTGAAACCCAAAGGAGACCTTCATGTTCATTTTAGTTGAATTTAGGTTAGGCCCAATTAGAGCATATTCAGAAGAGTCGTGGGCTTTCCTTTTTCCCATGAGATGACATCATTTTTTTTTAGTAGTCAGTATTGTGCCTGGTTTGCAGCTGTATGATATTGATGTAGAGGCATCCTGTGTGCATGGAGTACCCACGACGTCAGCGGCTCTCTGCACCTCATTGATGTAGAGGCATCCTGTGCGCATGGAGTACCCATGACGTCAGCGGCTCTCTGCACCTCATTTGAAGCAGAATTGGATCCCAGGCAGGCAGCAGGCTTGTTCTGTGTCCCTGTCCTGCAAAGGAGAGCCTCATGCACACATGAGAAATGAACAAGACCACTTTTATGAACGGGGCTTATGATCAGCTGTTTAAAAGATGCTCATCCAATTTCAAGTTCCTAATTACACTGGGGGAGATCAGCATGCTTGTCGGGCAAGAGTTCCAGTCCAGTGGTTATCTCATTTCAAACATGTGGGCTAAATTACATTATCTTTATAATTTAGACTTATGGTATATTCAAACACTAATAAAAGGTTCATGTGTAAGAGCAGTTTAACCACTCTAAGCTTATTTTCTTTTACAAGACTAAATTATTTGATGCTTTAAAAACATTTTTCTAATTTGAATTCTAATTTATTTACCAGAATTATAGTATGAAACCTGAAGCTTAATTATTAAAATAGATGTTCAGGAACTTTCCTGACAGGAATTATGTGGATAATAGACATTATTTCTGGAAACAGTCGTACTTGCTTTTTGGATATAGTGCAGAATACCACTGATAATCAGGAGGAAGTTTTCTCTTCTACTGAAGTGTCTTAAATTATGAGCTTTCTACTGTTTTATTGGAATTTTTTTAAAGCCACCTGAAAATTTTCCCACAGTGCTGGTTTAGAAGCAGCTGAAACTTTAGAACCACTCAGAAGAGTCTGTTGTTCCATTAACGTTGCTGTGACTGATGCATGTGTGTATCTGTGGCCACCTAGATTCCTAAATGTACCCGTTCTATTAAAAATTAAAAGAAAATATTTCCTATATTTTAAAGTACAAGTTTAAATTGGCACTGTAATTGCTAAACCTTGCAGTTTAGACAGATGCCAGAGCTCCCACAGAGGAACTTTAAACTGTATTATGCTGTACTCTGTACACTCACCCTTCTTAACTCTTTGCTGTTATCCAGCAGTAGAGGAGAGCTCCATCCTGCTGCCTTTCCTTGCTCTCCCGGTACCAGTTATGGAAACCCCTCAGCACTTTCTCTCTTGTCTCTAAATCCCAAACAGAAATTGACTTTTAATACTTAAGGTATCACCTCTATCTCAGCTGTGAATCTCTTTTGGCTTGAGGAGATTAGGGGTGTTGAACGGGACTACTGGGTTCCTAACAGCAGCTTAATTCAAAGCCCAGTGAAGTCAAAAGAAAAAAGATACTCCAGGATTTCAGTGGTGTGGATCAGATCCTA
Organism: Struthio camelus; assembly: GCF_040807025.1. Taxonomy (NCBI): domain Eukaryota; kingdom Metazoa; phylum Chordata; class Aves; order Struthioniformes; family Struthionidae; genus Struthio; species Struthio camelus. The sequence goes on from NC_090953.1 coordinate 13,217,016, forward strand.
TGTCCAGAAAGGTAAGGTAAGCAATGAGACGTTACTCACATATGGATTACCTCATTTTCGTTCCTTTTGAGAGTCCTGATTTCTTCATAGGAACATCTCTTACCTCAGGATGTGTTTTGCATGGTGCTGAGTTAGAGCAGGAAGACTTGCTGGATAGGTAAAACTGAAGAGGATGTACTTAACAGTCTCATATCTAGAAATGGGGCTCGCTCCTTGAAATAGTTTGTATTATTTACTGCTCATTTATTTTCTTTCTGTGTTGAAAGATGACTTTTAAATCATTTTTTTGTCATGGTTTATTCTGCTCAGTTATTCCATTGTTCTTGCAGTGTTAAAACTATTTTGTAAGATAGCACAAGTATTTACAATCCATTAGAAGGCTGCAATTTTAATTTTTCCTCCTTCAGTGTTCTCTATTTTATTTCTTTATGTTGGATAGATAGGAGCTATCTACTTTAACAGATAAGCAGTATGCTGTCAGTGCAGCTGGATTAGGCCGCTCTTCATGTGGGTTGTAATCCCTTTTTAACTGATATCACCATTTATCACTGGCCTTGTATTTGTTTTTCTTAATTTCAGACTATGGCACTGAACTATACGAATAATATGAGGGCAAATAATTTGTACCATATCAGCCTGAAAATTTGAAGCCAGAAAAAGAATGTGGAAATCAACTCTACAGATAGAAAAAAAGCCCTTTTGGGAAACAGGAGGTTAATAGCTGCGATGTGTGTAATTGTTGCTTATTCGTATGTAGTCACCTAGTGCTAGCTAGTACATAATATTTCAGAGTGCATAGCCAGATGGGATGCTCTAGTCTACTGTGTCAGTGATACACTCCTCAAATTGCTATGAAATTCTCATGCATCCTTTTGCTTCATGGCCAATTTGAGTGAAGTTTGAGTGCTGCTAAAGCCCACCTCCTCCATGCAAACCACAGCTTTTGAGGCATTACCCAGCTCCCAGGCTGGGACTGGGGCTTGTCCGGCTCAGCTTCATGCTCAGATTTGTTTCCTACATGGCTTTGCTTGGCTGGCCACTCTCGATGAGCTGGCTCTCTGGACCTCCTTTTTAACTAGTTAGTTGGTTGGACTGTCTGGGCAAACCTCCCTCTCCTGGTTGCCTGGCGAAGCTCTCGGGCTGGCTGGCCTTTTCCTTCCCTTCCCCTTCCTTCTCTCCCTTTTGCACACGTGGTGTCTGCTCGCTCTGCTGTTTATCTCTCCTTGTCTTCTGTGCCTCCCACTCATTGATTAGATTCACTTTGATCCATCTCCTCTTTGCTGCCTTCCTGTTTTTCTTCCCTGTGCTCTTTTTGTTCCTTTGCATCCTTTTTTCCTCCATGCTTGTTCCCTGAATTCTTTCTGCTCTGGCTTTGCTCTGCATCTGGGCAGTTGTGCATCTTTTCCAGAGCTTGCTGTCCCTTTTTTTTGGTATTCTTGTTGGATCTAACTACCGCTTTATTTGAAGCAGTGATCTGATGCAGCTACTAACGCGACACTGAGGAGAAATAGGAAGGGTTTAGGTTGGGGGGATGGTTATGTTTATCTTTTTTTTTATTTGTTCTAGGCATTTTTGTAAATTCCTATGTGAATCTAGTCTACCCTTAGGTAGAAATGCCTGTGATAAAAACCTAACAGAAGTATTTTGTGCTGCTTCTGTGTCATCTTTCCCATAACTGCGGATTAGCAAGTATCTGTATATTCTCTATAATTCACTGTCATCTCCCTGAGGACTTTTAGAAATGCCACAACCCACTATTTTAATCTAGACATCACAATTGAAATTGTAGTCTCAAAAACACTTAATTATGTTGCTGTGGAATACGTTTTTTTGGGTGATCACAATGATGGGAAAGGAAGTGCAGGCAAAACTCATGGCAGTTAAAAATTTGCTGAAGATGCTGTGAGAGAAGATACAAAATTCTGTGGCCGTTCTTTTCCCACTTGTTTCAAACTTTATTCTGCATTCTTCATTCAGACAGGGTTCCTGCTGATGTTAATTGAAGTGTTGCCTGAGTTAGGACTATAGAGATGAGAGTTCTGTGGTTAGATGCTATAGTGTACCTCGCTTTATCTCTGGGTAAAAGCCCCATGAACGTCCCTGCTTTTTGTCCCTGTTTTGTTCACCCCTATTTTCAAACCTGTTTTCTAACCGCTTCTTTTGCTTTTTCCCTCTGCATGACCAGTGTGGCCAATATTTTTATTCACCCTAATTATGGGATACATAATATCATAAATCACTATAAGTACTGATTAACATGTCGATCCCTGATGGTTAAATACACATTATCGTCAACTGAAAAATATTATTATTTCCCCGTATGTGTTTTCCCCTTGCATGTCAGAAACATGAATCCCACGAGAGAGGACATTGTTCCCATGTAGCAGCCCATTCCTTTCAGGCAAATCTCACCTGTCTGTCTCCTCTATGATTTTAACAGTTTTTGGATTGCTTTTACACGTTTTCAGTATAGATCTATTTCTGCATAAACAATACTTCCTAGAATCTATTGGGTTGGAAAATTAATTAGACTACCTAATTGACTGTGCATGAGTTCCTTTGTGGAATGTGTTCTACTGCTGTTACACTTGCCTGGCACAGCAAATCTCGGGAGCTAATTCCTCTTGTCTTTTACTAGAAGCTGACAATTAGTTGAACAGAAGGAAAAAAAAACCAAAAAAGCCCCAAACTAAAGATCTTAACACGAAAAACATTACGTAAAAGATTTTTTGTCGCAGTAATGCCAAGAGGCCTGAATTCAGCTTGGGGCTGCCTTTATAGTACACAAACGCACAAATCTCTGTCCCAAGATCTCTGTAGTCTGAAGAGGAAAAAACCCCAACAGCATCCAGAAGTATTGGCAGCCCATGTTACATGTGGGGAGCTAATATACATGGAGATTAAGTCACTTGTGTAAGGACATACAGGGAGTCTGTAGCAGAGTCTGAAACTGAACCCAGGTCATCTCAGTCCCAGCCAAGTGTCTTAACCACAAGACGATCCCTCCTCTTCCGTATGTCAGTGTAGAAAGTAGGCCAAAAAGCAGTTTCCATTCTTTTATATACAGCATTTTGTAAGGCTGTGAAGTATTATGTATTAGACAGGCATCTGGATCTTCAGCAGTTTCTGCAGATACTTTTATCTATGAACAGAAGCAAAGCCTCTAAGGGCTCTGCAAATTTTATATAAATTATAGTTTTATTTATAAATAGCATAGTTAAATCTATAAACAGTATTCTTAATTATAAGGCATTTGAATGAATTTTAAGAATGGAAGTGTATCTAAAGGACTTCTGTGTTCTATCTATAATCCTCATATTTTAGGTTCCGGTCCTGCTCCTGTATCATGAGGCAGTAACACTGGTGCGTTACACCAGGCTAAGCCATGTGTTACAGCTTGCAGTGTGAACTGAAGAAGAGAGGCTCAGGTGGCTTAACAAGCTAGTGCACCCATGTTAATCAAAGATAAAGTACTCCTGTGTTGGGAGTTAGTGAGGCTTGCAGTTTGCTGAGGGGAGATTCCTATTATTTTGTGAGTATTTCTGTATCTTTTCGAGAATCTCTGGAACCAGAGTGTTACAGAGACAGTGTTAACAGTTTTGTAAAACAAAACTGTTTTAATCTCTTATACCTCAAACAGAAGAGAAAAAAAAAAAGTGTGAGTATGAGGGGGAGGGCAGACCCTTACGTTTCCATCATCCTCATTAAACAGATATCTCCCATTTTTGTATGTAATCAACATTACTCTATTGAAGTATGCAAAGAATGAGCAGAGCTCTTAGTTCCTGACAGTGCCATAATTAGCTATCCACAGACAGCCTGGTTCATTTGTTGAACCCTAGTTCTTTTCTCCTCCATCCCCACAGTAAAAATTATTTTATTTATCTGTTTGCATTGATGTATATGCTGAAGCACCGCTGTTCTGAACTCCATTAATTGGATCCATTAATTCCAGATTAATATTATATCATTTCAGGAAATACTGTGGTAAAGTGATAAAGAGGAGAGAACACTAAGACTTGTTGTTAATCTATAAAACCCAAAGACGACCAGAAGAATAATAGCTGAGAAGTAGGATCCATAGTGGTATCTCCAGGATCATGGAGAAAATTTACAGAGTAGTGACATAAACAAGTATTAGTATCTCGTGTACTTGATGTTGGTGGGTATAATATGTATGTATTTAATAGATTGTACTGGCTTAGTTGGAAATGCCTGTCTGTCAAGATTAGATCATTTGCTTTCATGGAGAAAAATGTTTCTCTACTTCTAGCAATAGGTATTGAGTGCATGAGATAATTCCAGAATTGTGGCATGTTTTCCATAACAGTTCAACAAAGATACCATCAGATTTATTCTGAGTTAACTAGTGCATGTTATTACTGTACTTATTTTTTGGACCGCAGTCCTAATGTGAATCCCATATATGCGGTTATGCAAAATGAGCCAGATTCTGGTCATGATTACATTGGTGTACACACAGAGTGATGCCACAGTTTCATTGAGGATGCAACTTGATCCTCTCATACAAATGGTTGCACGGTATTTCAATTAAGTAGTTGATGTGTTTCACTGTAGTTTTAGAAGTGAGGTGGTAGTGTCTGAAGTAATTTTTCTATGTTATCAATTTAAATTTGTAACACTGAGACTTTGGGGGGGTTATTTGGCAATCATGAAATAAAATCGTTGTTCAGACAGTCTGTGAAAATCAAAATACTGTGTGCTATCATTCTTTTCAGACAGCTTTTTGTGTGCCTTTAGCTGACTAATTACAGCGTAAAACTATGTTACAACCTTACTCAAAAGAACAGGGCTAGATACTCCAAGGCCTTATACTAAAAAAGATCAGTTTTTACATCATATCAAATCTATCATCACTAAAATCATATCACTAAAAATATGTATATATGAGAAGTACTGAGAATCACAGAATGGCCAAGGTTGTAAGGGGCCTCTGAAGATCATCTAGTCCAACCCCCCTGCTCAAGCAGGGTCCTCTAGAGCGCATTGCCCAGGATCACATCCAGACAGGTTTTGAATATCTCCAGGGAAGGAGACTCCACCACCTCTCTGGGCAACCTGGTCCAGTGTTCAGCCACCCTCACAGGAAAGAAGTTTTTCCTCGTGTTCAGACGGAACTTCCTGTGTTTCAGTTTGTGCCCGTTGCCTCTTGTCCTATCGCTGGTCACCACTGAGAAGGGTCTGCCCCCATCCTCTCGCGTCCTCCCTCCCCCCCCCCCAGATACTTATACACGTTGATCAGATCGCTTCTCAGTCTTCTCTTCTCCAGGCTGAACAGGCCCAGCTCCCTCAGCCTTTCCTCATACGAGAGATGCTCCAGTCCCCTCATCATCTTTGTAGCCCTCCGCTGGACTCTCTCCAGTAGCGCCATGTGTCTCTTGTGTTGGGGAACCCAGCACTGGACACAGTACTCCAGGTGAGGCCTCACCAGGGCTGAGTAGAGGGGGAGGATTATGTCCCTTGACCTGCTGGCAACACTCTTCCTAATGCACCCCAGGATCCCATTGGCCTTCTTGGCCACAAGGGCGCACTGCTGGCTCTCGTGGTTAACTTGTTGTCCACCAGGAGTCCCAGGTCCTTTTGTGCAGAGCTGCTTTCCAGCAAGGTCAGCCCCCAGCCTGTCCTGCTGCATGGGGTTCTTCCTCCCTAGGTGCTGTATAAATCCAGCCAGGGCAAGTACCTGGTTGAAGAAATTTGATTGGGTAGCTGGTGGCCATCGGGAGAAGGGAGTCTTCACGGAAATATAATCTACATGTCCCTTCTTTTTGCAGAGTTGAAGCTTTTCCACTGCCATAATTTCTCAGGAGTGCTGATTCTTTCTGGTTATGGAAAGGAGGGTACTTTCTGAGGACAAGCCAGATAATTCCTGGCAGCTATTATAAAGGAGTAAGAAGAAATTGTTGATTGCTCTAATTACCTTGTTAAAGAGCTGTCAGAACTTTAGAAGTTCTGCATTCTATTAGGACCACAAAAGTTATTTGTCCCTGTCTCTTTTTGATAATATTTACTTACCCACACCCAAAACAATTATTACATTTACTGCCTTCCCTTCAGGTGATCCATTCTGAAACAGTGTTGACTTCTCGCCATTCCTGCTGTATGTTTACTCTCTGTATTTCACTTAGCTTGAACAGTGAAATTGGCTCACTTCATTCCTCTCACCTCCGCTTTGTTATTTATAACCCATTTTCAGTTCTGGACTGAGTTTCAGTGCAGTGCTCTGCAGTTGTATTTGGTTTCATGACACTGCAGAGGAACATTTATATTAAAAAAATATTATTTCTGATGTATTATACCACTCTCGATCCTTTCTGAATGTGGGCAGTATCTCTTTAAATCTTGTGTGTTACATGGTCTGAAAGCATTTTTCCTTTCTTTGGATGTCGGTCTATTTAATATACTGTACCTCATTAGGATCTATTTTGCTTACACAGTTTGCACTACTTTTGGACACTCAACTATTTTATAGTCAGTGTCTTCTGGAGCCAAATAGAAAAAGAAATTCAAAGAGCTCGTCTACTAGCTTTGTCTTCAGCATGCTATTTAATAGTTAATAGTTTGTGGTATGTTAAGAGAGTTTCTATAACGTGGCACTTCTTAAGAACTCTTTTTAAAAAGAAGCACTAAACTTCAGCCAACTTGTTCTTTTTAAGTGAAACTTACAGAGTACTTCAGCTGAACCCGTTCTCCGTAATAATCATCTGGTCTTGACAATAAATATGTCACCAAAGTTAGTTACTTTTTTGCAAAAAGAGAGAGGGAAATCAATTCAGAATTTTTTTTCATTGTTGTTAGCCTGTGGAAGAAAATTGGAAAAATTAAAATCTACAAAGATATGTTCCTTTGTAGTTTTTACAGCAAAGAAGGGCAGGACAGAGTTTGTCAGGTAACTGATTATTCAGAAATGAGAAGTTCTTCTGCATTTAGCAGCGTTGCTTACTGTTTTCTTCATCATGGAAAAGAATAAAATGTGGTAACAATTTTCTGTATTTGGACTGCTGCCGCACATAATTGGGAACAACAGAGCTAAAGCCTTGATTTTGGTGAAATGCTTAGTCTGTGTGTTGGATTAAAATGTGCACAACAAATCACTCCAATTCTATAATAATTTTTTGAACATTATTTTTTTATTTTATTACTATAATGTTATTACTTCTCAGTTACAGACTTCAAGAACTGGGTCAGTTGCAAGAACAAAATTGGCATGCAAATAGTTGTATATTTGTTCTTGGAAATAGATTGCCAAAATACTTTTTAAAATGGTCAGCCTGAGTTGTTCTGTGCATCAAATGCAACTGAAAAAAAGATAGTGTTAGTCTTACATGGTTAGTAAGCTGGTATTTAAAAGTCCTGTTCTTTAGCCAGCATCCTAGGAAGACTAGATAATATTTGCTAGATAGGCATGTTAAATACATCATCTGTACAGCAGTGGATTTGTGAAGAAGCTTACGGAATGGAAAACAAATTTAGGTTGAAGTGTGCCAGCAAGTCAATATATGAGAACAATTTGCAACAAGCAAAGGTGAGGAAGACATGCAGAAATGGAGGTCATCAAAATCATGAATTGGAGGATAATATTCCTAGGGCTGGAATGTATGAGGCAGTAACTAACTTTTGTGGTTAACTAATACAGAGTAAAGGGCTGTAGTACCAGTGGAAGTTGTGTATGCCTCCATGGTTTTTTTTTACTCTTGTTAAAATAATGAGAGGCAACTCAGAGCTGAGCTCTCTCCTTTGTTGCGTGGCTCAGGTATTTTAAGGCATTTCTGCTGCCAGATTTACACCCTTATCTGATGCAGGGTCTGAGTGGGTGCTCTTTGAGTCCCCAGTTCCAGTGACATCTTAGCACTAACCGGTGTTAAATCGCAGCAGTTTGAGCTCTGTGTTGGACTGTGCCCTGAAGCAGCTGAGGAATGGTCTTAATATATGTGGAGTTGTCTCTGGCAGTGAACGGGAGCAGACAGGGGTGGGATGGTGATATTTCTTCATCTGCCACAGCTAACCTCACCAAACCTTGTTGGTAAGACCTTTTTAGACATTGTAGGAAATTAGATTTAAAATATTTACAAAATGTTGTTTTCTTTCCTTCTGAACACCCTGTGATACCTTTGCCATGTACTTTCCAGTGATGACACGCTGGGATCTGAGGAGGATGTGTGAAGGAGTATGTCTGGGGGGAAGAGAGGACGGGGTGTGTTGCCCAGTGAGTAATTACTCGAGGAAATGGCCTGTGTGGAAGGAGGAGTGTTGTGATTGGACACGTTTATCAGCTGGCATTTCAGCGTCACCTGTGAATGGGGAATTACTGCGTTGGGATTTTTAAATGGTTGGAAGCCAGCGTGCTGGGCTGACGTGGGAACGCTGTCTTGTGTCTGGAACTGAATCAATTTGTGAAGTGAGATATATGACACATCCCCTGTTAGGAAACATAGAGGTAAATAATACTTATCCCACAGCGTCCTGACTATGGTCATTCACTTTTTTTGACCAGCACTTCAAAGCCATGAAGTCCTGTGTAAGCGCAAAACATGTTTTCATGGAAGCCTACAAGCAGCTGAAGGGGTCACTTTACAAATGAAAATGGAGCAGAAGCGTATTGCCCTTTCCCATTTCTCTAGTACAGTGACACACAGGCAAGACTACTTTAACCTTTTGGGAGGGATATATGTGTAAAGCATTCTATTTGCTCTTTCTCTCTCCTTTTCAGGAGAGTTTAGCATGTCTGAAAATACCTAAAATCACTTGGAAGGACATACGTGCTTTGGAAATTGAGCCTGAAGTGCTGAACCTTTGTTTTCTGTAACTCTCTATGCTGTGCTGGTGTGTACTGCTACAGTCAGCTTCTGGTCCTCTCACACTCTCCTGCACGTCTCAGTCTCTCTGTAATTCTTGGAAATTTACTGCAAAAATTCTCACTGCAGGCATAGCACATACTGCCTCCTGAAATGAGGCATTTTAATCCTTTTCTCCATCATCTGTAAATGTATTGCTGCTTTATCTGAAGAGAGAGCAATGATTGAAATACTGCAAAACATGTTGTGATGGAAATTCTTGTTTTCCCATTAAAATTGTAGTGGTTTGTGTAGTGAAAGTGATATAAAGTATGATTTCCAGTCCTATCAAGAAACAAGGTTTTCTCGAAGAACTTCAATTTTAAGAGTTGGTGCTTCTCACCATATCCATGCTGCTGCTGTTTATTTCAGGTTTGTTAAGAGTATTTCATATGCATTTATTCCATTCCTGGTTTTTAAACTCAGGAAAACTGATAGGAGTTTTGTTTGTGTAAGTGCAGCTGGATCTGTTTAGAATCTCTGTTGTGTAGGTAAATATGATTATATGCACATATTTTTAGGATTCATTTAAGATTCTTCATTCATGACTCAGTGAAGGCTAACTTTTTTTTTTTAAATATTGTCTTTACCTATGCCAAACCTATGCCAAACCCATACTAAAAATCACAAAAAATAATTTACTTGATGATTCTCATCATTCTCACTATTATTTTTCTCATCTTCCTCTTTCTTGTTGGTGACACTTGAGCTGATACGTTCACAGTTCCCTTCTCTCCCATTGCTTTCTCCCATATCCACATGTCCAGCCACTGGGCATATCTGGGAACTCCTTTGGAAATCCCGTCGGCTGTTTCTCTAATCCCTGGACCATTTGTGAATAAGGCAAAAAAATCCCCCTATTTAACACAGATGTGCTATCTTTTCTTATATATAGCATTCTCCACACTTGCCATTCTGGTGAGGGGGGGAGGATGGAAAAATGAAGCTAGATTTCTGATACCGTGCTTGTACCTAAGTATAGTGTGCTGCATTTTAATTACCCAGTAATTACCCAGCTTGTAATTGCATAATTACTAATTCTCTTACCATGTAAAATTTTTCTCTGTACTTAAGAAGAACTATAAAGTACATTTCCTTTAGAAATGCACATTATGGATGCTTGAGAGAGAATAAAGTTGAAGTTTGCCTTTTAAGTTCCAACATTAGTTGAAGACACTCCCTCCAGTTGTTCTTTCTTCTGACGCTCATTCTTTTGGTTCAGTCTGCTTTATTTCAGAGAGCTTTTGGTGACACTGTTACGTGGGAGTCTGTAGGTGTGCAATCTTGCTTACTGAATTGGTAACGATAGAAACTGTTCACAGGCTGGGTTACAAAAGATATTGTTAAATAATCCTTTTGTAGAACTGATTTCCTTTGGTAAGTTTGGCTGATCATCTGTTAAGGCAGTGGTTTTTGGCCAGCCTTAGAAGCAAGCAGCCTGCTTCACTTACGCGTCCTTCCTTGCTTCTCTTCCTTGCAGTACAAGAGGATGCAGGTTATGCTGTGGACGATCGTCTTCAGTCTCTGTCTTGTTTCCCAGTAAACTATAGCAAACCCTTTCTTGCTGTCTACCCATTCAGTCAGACTGGGGATTCTAGTTTCACTCGCTACTACAAAAATTAGGATAATTTTCAAAGCGTTATGCTTAGAAGCACAAACTTGTACTGTGGGACTTCTGGCCCCAGAGTGCCCTGAGGCTGTGTTTTCCTGCAAAGTTGTGTGTTGCGTTAAACAGATTCTGTTACTTGAAAATCAGACTGCCAGTCTTTTAGCTAGCATTATTCTTTGGCTTTGTGAGACCTGGTTTCCCAATGAGCATTCTCAAGTGCAGATGGTTACAGTACTCTCCTGTGATCCCTGAACAAGCAGCACCATAGACCACCAAGTGCAACGGGCCACACATGAGTATTGCTGAGTAGTAGTAACGCTTTACTGAGTGGATGTGTCATTCTGCAGTGTGGTGCAGTCCCACTTCTGGGCCAAATGATCTTTTATCCTTAGTGTTTAAAAAAAACCCAACTAACCAAATAGCAGAAGCAAAAATGCTGTTAGGCAGGAAAGGAAGTTGTAATATAGACTAGCTTGAAGGTATTTCACGTGCCTTAGAGCCCTTTCTTTATGTGCTTTATTCTTTGCATGATAATAGACTATTCCTTTTCCTTTTCCCCCGCACTAAAGGAAGCGGAAGTTGCCAGTTTGTATTGCTGAGGGTAGTTTCAGTTGCATGGCAGTTTTGGCTCAGTTTTGGGGATCATGCAGCCTTTGCCTCAGTGGAATGCGGAGCAGGTCCGAGGGATGCTCCGGCCGACAAAGCCGTTCTCTGGCCTTGCTGCTTAGCATATGGGCCTTCCCATATGGTCCTAACTAGGTGCCACAGGAACTGAGTCAAGTAGGTGCCGTGAGCTGAAAAAGCAGCGTTCGTTTTATTGTGATACCTATCTTTATGATGGCATGTGATGGTATTTTCCTCTTTTGAGTAATGTGGTCCTCATCAGGATAAGATAACTGCTGGCTTGCTGGGGTCCCATCCTATGAGCTCTGAGTCTGTTCAGTTCCAGGTTATTTCAAGAGGTCAGAGGAGTGGATTGTGCTCCCCAGCAGCTGCTTACTGGTTTTCAAAATCACGCTGTTAATTTTAACCATTATACTTCTCTCCTCTTTATAGGAGATTTATATGGAATACATCTTGGAGGGAAAAGCAACCAGAATTTCATGTAGCGTCCTCTAGTCTAATTGTTTGATCTGCCTTCCATTTATTCAAAATTATATTTAAACTGTATCTTTACATTAAAAAGTATATTATCCTTGAAAGCAAACAGAGGTTAACGTGAACTGAGAGCTTAAGGGCTCACAGATGTGTATCTGGTGTCAAAACTCTTTGCAGATATCCTAGTGCTTGGAGTCCCAGTGGTACTGTCCAGCGTTACTTGGAGCAATTATCCTTATATATTGCTGTGGTTGGTTTCGATCAAAGCCTGCCATTGCTACATGTTTCAGCAGCCTCTCAGGAAGCTTTATGAACATAAAGGATCTTCCAAGGAGATAACTAAAAGTATTTGATCATTATGGCTAAAACAGGAATTAGTTGTAGATCACAATGCAACTTGATTCTTTCCCTTGGACTTAATAGGCTGGATTCTCGCATGGTGTAAACAAGCCTCGTTCCATTGCCCTTCTTACTCTTTTTGACCGTATACAAACTTAAAGGGATTTTACAGTTTCTTCCCTCTTCTCAGTTGTCTGAGGTTCCCTGTGGAGTTATTCCTTACAGGAATAATTAATACGTATTCGAAGGAGCAGATAAAATTGTTTTATATTCATAATGACTAATGCCTTATTGAAGGCTGCTTGCACATGCCAAAATTTGCATTAGAAATTACTTAAAACATTTGAATTTTCACTTGCACAGCTCTAAAAATCATTTCTTTAATAAAATCATATGAAATCTCAAAACTTTTCAAAATTAAAAAATGTGAAAAACTGTAACAACTTTTCTGGCAATATTTTCCCCCTTCCTCTCTTTTCCACTCCCACTGATCATTTGCAACCTTGCGTTTGAGCTTTAGTCATGGTGTAGTTCGAGTAATCTCAAATGTCATAAACATATAAGGAAAACATATAAAGGATCTAAAGGATCTTTAGAAAATAAAGGTCGAGATTTTAAAGCCCATATCCCAAGTCAGTGCCTTGCAGCATAGGCCCTAGGGATTACTGCCTCTTCTGAAATCAGCATAATTCATCTCTTTACCTGTTATACTATTAGCCTTCTTTCTCCCAGTGTTTTAGTGGAATTCCTTCCGTTTCTTATTCTTAGGCTTTCATCTTGTAATGTATCAGAAAGCCTTAAACTCAGTATTAAGAATACTTTAATTTGGATTAATGCTCTGGATAAGAATTTTGGGCTTGAAGCAAACGTGGATTTCTCTGTGGCTACAGGTAAGTGTGTACATCTGAATGATCTTTTACTTAGGTGTTTTCTGGCCTTGGGAATTTTCAATTAAAAAGCTAAAGGAACATCTTAATTTATTAAAAGGTGAAAGTGTGTATTTGAGAAAACAGAAGGAAAGCGGTATTCAGCATAAAACTGAGTATCAAGAATAAAATTTATGAAGGCAAGGGACTAGATGAAGAGAAATTCTGTAATTTGCCATACTAAAGTCTGTGAACTTGGATAATAACAAAGAGGAGTTGAATTTACATTTTTTAAACACATATTTGACCTCCTGAAACCTTATGAAAAGATTTGCATGATTATGACGTTAACTTCACTGGGTTCACCGTATTTCTCAGTCATATTAGCCACTGCTAAGTCATTTATAGCCTGAAAGCAAATGATCCTAAATGCTGATTCATTCCTATTCTAAGGTAAAATACAAGATGATCTGCTCAGAACTGTCTGATGCATGCTTCTTATTGCAACAGAGAACAAGATAACTCTTTTTTGAACCATCTGTATACAGACAATCTGCAATGAGGGATTTCATTCTGAGAGGGTTTGCTGGAGATTTCATGTCCCAGCACAAAACTGTGGAGTTCCGAAAGAATTTGTCATCTATTGTTTTAATATTAGAAGTTTTACCTACCGTAAGGTAGAAATCTCTTTTAGACCTCATTTGCTCAAGGATGAGGAGTCAATCTTAGCAATAAAATTGTTTAATAGATTAGGTATAAGTGATTGTGACTCATTTGTATTTATTGTGTGCATAAGGAATAAGACAGAAGCTACTAATACTTATTTTTGTACTACGTGCATCCAAAGCTGCATATCCTCAATAAGAAATGAGAAAGATGGCTACATACATTTTGACAAAAGTAAAACGAGCCCATCTAACTACGAAAATGAAAGCAACAAAAATGCTTAAAAATAGGAAAAGAAAAGCTTTATGGAAGCTGCAGAGTAGGAAATTGATATGGGAAGTGAAGGGACATGATGAGAAATAGGATGCCAGAAAAGCAAGGTAATAAAAAGGAACTGAGTAACCAAGGATACAAGAAATGTTATCCAGAATTCTGACCCATTTCAGGATGAGCCTAACAGAATTGCCAATGATAAAGAATTGAGGAGGGAAAAGTGCTCAGTAAACACAGTTGTACTGTTTGGAGAGGATCGGACAGAACAAACTTTCTTTGTAAACTGATAGCATCTAAGGATGATATTAAATAACAGTAATTGCACTGAGATTTTTTTTTCATACAGCTAGTCCAGGTACCAGGCATCAGGGAGACTGAAAAGAGTTAGCCAAAGGCTTCTCAGAATCATGCAGGTTAATTCTGCATGCATCTTGAAACAGAGGGCAAATTTCCAGAAGAAAAGAAAATTATATTTTTCCAGTATTTTAAAAGGAAAAAGAAGAAGTATTTTAAGTAGTAATACTTTTTATATTTTATGTAATACTTTTTTTAAGTAGTAATACTTTTAAGTAAGAAGAAGTATTTTAAAAGGAAAAAGAAGATGATCTGTCTGTTAAATCTAGGAAAAGGATAGAATAGCAATTGCAGGACTTAATACAGAGTTAGTGAAGAGTAGATGATAATTAGCATCATTTAGTACAAATTTATCAGAAATAGGTCTTTGAAATTAATTTGCTATCCTTTTTGAGAAGATAATTTTTTTTGATAAATGTAATGGTAGCAATATAGTATGTTATAGCTATTGGATTGCTTACAGGACTTCATTTTGCTTACTATATCAAAGAATGGTTTTGATGAATCAGCAGAATTACAGTATATCGACATAGTATCCCTGGAATTGAATAAAGGTTAGTTAAATGATAGGTTTCAAGATGCACTTGATTTGGGAGCAATCTAGGAGTGTCTCCTTATGCAGGAGTCCTATGGAGCAGGTGGGGAAGGGATTGATTCTTATTTCTGCCCTGTTGAACACATTTTATCAGTGGTCTAGTGGAAACATAAAATTGTTTAACAAAGTTTGGAAGTGGCATGGAAATTGGAGGACTTTATCATGTCATTGCTACAAGGCAGTGTGGATTGCTTAGTGACCTTGACTCAGGCAGCTGGTAACTGTTTCAGTACAGATGAACATCAGGTTCACAATTTGCTGGCTCTGCTTTCGGGACGCTAGACTCTGTTCTGGTGCACTGCAACAGGAAAACATTTTAGGGTCACTTGTGAAGAATTAGCTGGAGTGCGCACCCCGGATGTGCAGGAGACAGCAGGAGTTGGCAGTACCACTGTTTGGTTGTTGCCCTTGGAGAATGGAACAAAATAAAGCCTACTAGTATTTTATTAACATCTTAGTTTAATTCTGTCTGTTGGATAAGTGGCCTGTCCTACCATAAACAAATCAAAGCAGATGTATTCCACATGCCCTCCATTCGGCTGTAGGCAGAGCTTACCCCTGTATCTGGTACAACATATGGCTGCATAACAGTGAAAACTGTCCTCAAAAAACTTCCTGTAGTCTGTATTCCCATCCCTTGAGACTGATTTGAGAACAACACTTGTGGAAATAAACCTATCCTAGCTCTTTTATCAGTATTATTTTTAATTAATGTGCTGAATATTTAAAACAAACTGGATTCTGTCTGGTGAAAAGACCTCCCAAATTCTATTACTAGAGATTAAACTAAGCTGCAAAGGGGACCTGGAGAATCTTAAGTATCTAGTATTCCTGGTAAAATATTCACAGAGCTGCTTATTCTCGGTAGATTTGAATGACAAGCGAACTTGAGAAAAATCTTCAATGTAACACTGGCAAGTCAGATCATTGAGTAAGGCGGGGAATTTACGTGCCGAAGACTTGGCCAAGTCTGTTGCTGTTATGCTTTATTATTTTTGTCATGTGTTTGTATTGTGATGCTGATTAGGTTTTGTCTTTGGCCCAGATTATAGGACTGGCCCTTGCTTCACTTTGATAACCAACCAGATGTGCCAAGGACAGCTCAGTGGAATAGTCTGCACAAAAACCCTGTGCTGTGCGACTGTTGGGAGAGCCTGGGGCCACCCCTGTGAAATGTGTCCTGCCCAGCCACATCCCTGCCGCCGAGGTTTCATTCCAAACATTCGAACCGGAGCCTGTCAAGGTACGTTACTAGCAAAGCTTCCCCAGAAGCTGCTGAAATTGTTACTGGATTAATGTTAATTGAGTTACACTGCTGTGAATAACCTGTCCTAAGCCATTCTCTGCTATATGTGTGAAGAATGGAAAAACGTTGTCAGATACATTACTTCATGACTCAGTGAGTGCCCGATGTTCAAGTGAGTACATTAGTAACTTAGGTCATGTGAGAGCAGCCAGCATCTTAATGAATTTCTCACTGCCAGCAACCCTTTCGCTTGGTTCAGTAAGGGTGTTTTTTCTGTGTGCACCATTGGACCGTTCCATGGAGGAATTTATTCTGTTTCAAACAGCGCTCAAAACATGCAGAAATCGGTCTGTGATGATATTGTTCCATTTATCTGTTGTGGGGTTTTTTAGCTCAAAATTGTTGGTTTTGGATTCGCCTTGAGTGTGTTATCTCTTGAGCTACACTGTTTCGACCTGGAAAAAAGTGCATGTTGTGCCATTTGAAATGCCTTATTCTATATTTTATACAATTTTGGAAATGCATTTGCATTTGTTTCAAATCGTAAAATCCACCCAGATGTTGCTTGCTTCTTTCTGAGCATGCCTTACCATAGAAAGTCCTTACACTGCTTTTGGCTTTTATTCTAATACTTCCAGCTGTATAAATTCTTTTATTGTCTGGATGTCTGGCAGGAAACAGGAGAAAGTTAACAGGGGCAGCTATGTATTAAACTGATGCAGATTATAAATTCCCAGGACCATATCTTTGGGACTAGCTTATTTCGATCCGTCTAACATTTTCTAATAAGATAGAGCATTTTTTGAAAATAGGGGAGATAAGGATTATAAGTTTATTAGTAACTTCATTTAATCATGAAATTCCTGTGAAGAACTTCAAGGCATTCCATTGCAATAAAAATGTAGTTATCCTCTATCACAGGCCAAGTCCCGTTTGGTGCCTGCAGACAGGCACGATGAACTGTGAGATGGGCATGTTTGCGTATGCTACGTGATGTCCCTGTATTTTAACCTCAGACGTTCTGTGGCATTGTTTCCCCCCGTCACTGTTAAAAGGTCAGGGCTAAACTGTGCAGAAATTTGTGAACTGAGGTTCTGAATAGTTCTGAGATTTTATGAGCATAAAAATGTGGCCCAGACCCCTGACCTCACGCCACACCTACTTGTATCGCTCTTGTTTGTGTCACAGAAAAGCGGCGGTGACCTCGCCGCTGGGTTTGCGCAGGCTATCTCTGCTTGCTGCACATTTCTTAGCATGCAGCAGCTACGTTTATGCTCATCTGTATGCAGCGCCAACACAGTTTTGGCCCTGTATGTTTGACTTGTACTTTCCAGTTGATCTGCTCTCCTGTAATGTGTTCATAATTTCAACAGATTTGCTGTGGAACCACATATTAGCTTTATTTTTCAGGCAATTGTACTAGATCCAGTCCTTTTGAAATCAGATAACATTCATTCAGACTGAAGACATTTCAGGGATTTCACATCCATATTCAATCTAAATAAAGGAAAGCAGGTTAAATAAAATCCAGGTTCTCTGAAGAGAAAAAGAAGCCGTTGTTATTGTGTGGATAAATCAGAAAAAAATAAAGCAGAGGGGGTGGGGGCAAGTTTGTTTTAAAAAGTAAATATTGCTGCCCACAGTTTGACTTTGTCTGTCTGGCCGAAAGTTAAATTAATATCACAGCTGAGATTTTTAAAGATACAAAGTATGAAAATGAAAGCCAAAAGGTGGGATTTTGAAGCAGACATTGTGACTCAGGAGCATGAGTTCTAATTTTCTTTTTTTAAGTCAATACCAAGCCATGAAATTTGGCATGGTTATTGTTATTAAAACACAGCGTATTGCTTTAGGGAGAGACCGGCTTGAGTCCCAGCAGCAGTGTGGCTTTGTCGGCGGGTGCTGTGGCTGTGCGAGCTCCCGGTGCCTCCCAGCACAAGCGTTAGCTGAGACACCGCGCTGGTCTGACATGGCTCTGCTGCTTCCACTTCCCGACCTGATTTAGTCAGCTCAGGGGTCTTTACATAATGCTCTGTTATGTGGTACGGATATGCCCCCTGGCATTCTTGAAACTTCCTGCTCCCAGGGAAATTGCCT
Source organism: Struthio camelus (assembly GCF_040807025.1). Classification (NCBI taxonomy): domain Eukaryota; kingdom Metazoa; phylum Chordata; class Aves; order Struthioniformes; family Struthionidae; genus Struthio; species Struthio camelus. The sequence goes on from NC_090953.1 coordinate 13,235,011, forward strand.
CTTGGCCTTTTGTACAGACATAGTAGTTTGCTTTTCAGGCTACAAGACACGTTACAGCTGGCTCTCTGGGATTTATAAAGGGAGGTGTGAAGGCACCATCTCCTTCAACTTGTGTCCCTGTGTAGAAACCAATCCCAGTGAGAAGCCCAAGAATTCAAGAAATCAGGTTTTACCAGCAGCAGCTGGTACCCCTAGGGGCAATGGGTGATGGGAAAGATTTGGGGGTGGAAAGTGGGTGAGTGCTGCATTGGTTCCCAAAGGATGGGGGAGCAGCTGACACAGGGCAGTCCCAGGGGGACAGTGAGCAAGACATCCACAGTCTGCCACTGTGGTACCTCCTCCTCCTCTAGCTATTATTGAACCATAGCAACACTTTTGCAGCTTAGTGATGACACACATGTTGCTGTGCTACAATAGTTGTCAGGCCAAAAGCTGGGGCCCCTTGAAAATGTTTGTCTTGCGCTTCCTACCTAGCTTGTGATATCATCGAAGTCATTTCATTTTCCTGAGTGAGAAATTAAAAGCAAAGAGGGATAAATAAAGAGAAAAATGCAAAAGAAAGTTATGGATGTCTAAGCAGGTCATTAATAATGCCTCTTGAGACATAAATTATGGCTATGAAACTCCTTGAGTCAAATCCTAACCACAACTTAAGGTCATTGGTGCCTCATCTTATTGGAGTGAAGAGTTAATCATTTCCATCGATAATGACTGTGCAGTTATTAGCCAGGAGGCCCCCTCCACACATATCGTGCACCGCTCCTCAGCTCATCCAGGCTCCTGGAGCTCTGCTCATACAGGCTCTGCAATGAATGGAGTTGCCAGGAATTTCCAAGTGGCAAATGGATTTTGGGTACCTGACTTTTGATACTTTAAAGGACCCTGGGTTTTGGCAGGCTGTGTTCTCTGTACCATCATTCCCTAGATGTTTTGGAAAAGCAAAGCAATAGCCGTTAAATGTTTAATGTTTGTAACAATAACAATGTAATTTCTTGCAGAAAATATTTAGAGAACTGTACTTAATTATACGTTGCATAGGATAGTTTCAAAATTAGTGTCTCTCTTCACAAGCAAGTACAATATTATGATGGGTGAAGAATGGATTTAGACATATTTACTTAATTTCCATGTAGACAAATTATTATGGCTGTTCTTGAGAAATGATTTAAAAGTAGGTGTTTTTTCCTTTTTTATATGATAGATGTGGATGAATGCCAAGCCATCCCTGGGATCTGTCAAGGGGGAAATTGCATTAATACTGTTGGATCTTTTGAGTGCAAATGCCCAGCTGGACACAAGTTTAATGAAGTGACACAAAAATGCGACGGTAAGAACTTTCTTCTGCAGGCAAAGGGGGAAGTATTGTAGGAGCCAACTTTGTTTAGAAGTTTGTCACAAACTTTGCAGTCTCTTTTTGCCCTGAGTATGTAAATAACATTCTTCATAACAAATAGGAATAATGGTCCTTTCTCCTTCTAAACTGGAGAACCTTAAATAATTGGCCTTGCAGCTTTTTTCAGCCTCTTCTTTCATGTAACATTTTACTGACTAAAAGGTACATCTGAAACAAATTAAACATTAAAACTAAAAATATTTTTAACTGATACGTTGCTTTAGAAATGTTTGAGACACATGTCTCTGTGTGGATTTATTTGTCAGAAAATATATATGAGTGGAAACTTAAAACACATCCCCACCTACTCAGGTAAATGATATATGATATTAATGAGAGTTTGACATTGCTGAGTGAGGACGGCACGGCTAAGCTGTAAACTCATCCTTATAGTTGCAGATATTAAGAAGGGCCAAACATTTTATCCCTTCATTGGTGATCCCAGTTTGGAAGGATGACAGGTGCTAGCTATTAATTTGGAAATCTGCACTGCATGCTTATGGAATCTTGCTAATTTTTAACTCTGATTTGATTTTTCCTCTCTATAATGTAATAATCAAGAACAGATGCTGCAATCCTGATTTTAGAGGGGAAAACTTGAGTGTAAATCACTGGCTTTGTCAGCTGTCACACTGACTTTGACAGAAGAGGATCTAGCCCCAGAGTGTTTTCTAAACGTCCTGAATAGCTTCTCTAGTGCTTGACAAGCATTTAGTACCTTGCAGATCAAGCGCAAGCGCTTAGGAAAGATGAAGTGATGAGGAATCACCGCCAGGAATTTAAGATCCCTTTTTGTTGACAGGAGGGTAATGCAACACCTGGAACAGATCACTAGACGAGGTTTTGAAGATTCAGGTGGACCATGGCTGACCCAATCTTAGTGTCAGTGGTAGTCCTGTGCCAAGTGGGAGGTTGGACTAAAGACCTCCAAAGATCCCTCCCAACCAGCATTCTTGTGGTTTCGATTTGACTGACTATAAAAATCTCTTTAAACCAATATGTCTTCATTAGGTAGGGACCAGATCCTGATGTCAGATGTCCTACTGTGTAAATCTTTACTGCCAAGTTGACTTCACTGATGTGCCATTTATAAAGCATTTCGGAATGTGACTGGTTCCTCATTTCTTATTTATCTGACCTCTCCTTCATTTTAGCAGAATTTTGGATACATAAGGAATATAGTATTAAACTGTGGCAACTGGGCAGTTTGGTCTATCTGTGCTGCTGTATAGTCCTGATACTTTTTAGACTCTGAAGATTGATCATCCTTTCAGGCATTATACAAAAATTAAATTCATAAAAGCAGATGAGTTTCAGAAGTGGTTAATGATTTTTGAGGGCCAGCTTCCAACATCATAAAGGAGTGTGATTGTAAAAATGAGGTATGCATCCACCCTTTCTGGGTAAGGTGCCTTTAAGGAGATACGCAAAAATTTTTAATCGTTTTGGAAGAATTATGACTTACTCTTTCAAAAGAAAAATCCCTGTTTCAACAAAAATTTAATTGGAGGTTAGGGAAAGCAATTTCAGAGGAATTTGTACACAGTTTGGTTTTCGGATTTACTGCCAGTAGTTTTGGCAGAGAGTAGCCCAACTTTAGGGTAGTAACATTGCGAGTTACTGCGGATGAAGTACCACAAAGATGGTGAATAGGGAAGACTGAACTTGTATCTTGTTAAGTATTAGTACTTGGAAAGCTGAAAACGGTAGATTTATGTAAGCTGGATTGTATAAACATGGCTAGAGTGATTTTTGGGCTTTTGACTGCTTAATCACATAGAGAAAACCCACTTTTCAGAGCCTGGTCTTGGTAGCAGTCAAGGCACTGGACTCAACAACCTGGGATACCTTGGTTCACTTCCAAACCCTGCCATGAATTTCCTGCACCATGTTGTGAAAACTTTTCAGAGTGACTGCCTGGCTGCAAAGGGCGATTAAAGCTTCCTTTCTTCTGTTTTATACCTGTGCATTGCTGAAGTTCAGCAGGCAGAGACATAACTTTCACTACATCTGTATATTGCACCTACCATAGCAGTTTTAGTCAAAGCCCATTGGTATTAATGCAATGCAAGGAATTAAAAGTAGCAGCCCTATACCACAGGCAAGAAATAGAATAGTGATTTAAGAGTTAAGAGCGTAATCATAACAACTGTTGAATATCCATTCTGCTTTCCTAAGTTATCTGTTTGAATTTTACTCAAATTGAAATCTCCACTATAAGACAAAGTACTTGGCTTGTTGTAACTGACTGTAATTAAATCTAACACACAAAAATTATCATATGATCATGTGTTTGGTTTAACATCCTATCCAGCAAATATGACTGCTGGCAGCTGTAGTGTATCCTTGGTCGCTAGTCTAACAGAACTGGGAGCTCCCTATTGGATTACCTGTACTGCTTTGCAGTGGCTCTCCAATCAAGTACAGATCACAACAGAAATCATGAGATATAATGAGACAGCAGAACAAGAGGAAAAATGAGACCTGTAGGTCAATGTTGCGTGTATTAGCACAGGTGGTAGAAAAATAGATTTTAAGAGTTACATTATTTCAGTGCTTCATATCACCATTCCTGTTCCAGTTGCATTAATACTTTTTTTGTGGGGATGTGGGAGTAATTTTTCCTCAAGTGACATTTGTGACTGTGAGTACATCAAGTATACTTACCTTTATAAAACTTGCATGCTTAACAATGACAATATTGCTTATATTAATGTCAACACTAATATAAATAATGAAATACTGTTTGGGTTAGGCTCAACCCTAAAATAAAGAATGGTGATTTTGCTTTTAAAAAGGTCAGACTCTATATAAACAGTGGCAACACTGACTTTAAGATAAACACTGGTGAATTTGAGTCAGAAGATGCTTGAATCTGATCCACTTACAACTGCATTTTTCTCTGTTAATTAAGGACTCTATTCAGACCAAAATTCAGTTTCCACATTTTTTGTCACTGAGACTTTTGGGACTCCTGCAGAGTATAATCCTGGAGCAGAAGCCAAAAGTCTCTTAGCAGTGCTCCCAGGGCACTCGACCGGAGGCTTTGGCAACACCCTGTAAGTAGCACTGAACAAAAAGTCACACCCCTCTGCTACACCCAAGTGAGGAATGTGACCCACATCACGACAGCCAGTGTCGATGCTGGGGAAGGGTGTGTGCACAAGGGGCCTGGGGCTCAGCGCTGCCCTGAGCGGGTCTGTCCATTCGCTCTCGCTGTCTGCGGGCCTCCTCTGGTCCCACAACTCCTCTCCCACAAAGGCAAGTCCCACAACGGTGTTAGACCATCTGATTCTATTCCTAGGTGAAGAGGAATTGATAATTTTTGTATTATTCTCTTCAGCAGAAAGTAGAACTAAGACCCTTTCTGCTTGCTAAAAATCTCATTAGTGGTCCTATGGGACTTTGGGTGTTTCCCCCATCTGTTGGGGCCAAATTCCAATTTAGGCGTTACATTTAAATTCCTCCAATCATTTTAAATGATTACAATATTTTTCACTTCTTGCCTTGGCATGTTGGGTGGTGTTGCAGTATTTCATCTCAGAAATTTTTGTGGTTGGTGAAATCATTATTACGGCCATGTGGCTATCTGTTCACTGATGACTGGAGAAGAGGTTGGAGAGCGCCCTGCGGTGCCGTTATTTCTCACTGGGTTCTCACTGTCGGGAGAACTACTTGGTGATGGTGGATGGCTGTGACAGCCGCTTATCACTGATGGCTCTCTAAAGAGCAGCCTCCCTTTGTGGTCCGCTTTGCTCATTCCTCTTGTAGGTACTGTGGAAAAAAGTGAGCTATCTTTAAGCTCAGCTGGACTACAGGTTCCTAGAAGATGGGAGCAGTGCTAAGTAGATGCAGCTGAGTTATAAGGCACGTTATGGGAAACCAGGGGGAAAGCAGCTTCACATCACAGGCTGGCTACTGAGGGTGATTAAGGAGCATTTGGAGCTGGCACAGGTGTTTTACTCACATAACTGTAGATACCATAAGCTCCTAGCTGTGGAAGAAACGGTGCAAATTCCCTCTGCTTGTGTATGCAGGTATGATCAGGTATAAGAAGGCATTTGTTATTTTTTTACACGAATTTTGAAAATTTCTCAGCATTAGATCTATGATGATGGCTTAGTATACGGATCAAAATTTCTTGATGATTGCACCCACAATATGAATTTTATTTTAAAATTGCCGACAAAATTTAGGGAAATTATGGACATTGCCTGACTTCTGTCATGCTTTCTGTGGTAGATGTTTCAGTTTCTATCTAGACATTTGTTGACACTTCAGAACGTTCACTTAAAGGAGAAAGCAGGAAAGGTAAACTTTGTTGCCTGCAGTCATCCTGCTTTGAACTAGAATCCTGTCAGATTGCATTACTTAAACAGGGTCTGATTGGTCAATACTTCTATATGGCAGAATTCCAAGAAAAAAAACACCAAAAGGCACTGAGAAGTCAGATGGGCAATTCAGTAGGTGCTATACTTCCCGTTAAGTCCGTATTGAATCATTGCCTAAGACTGGTGTTATGAGATGCGCTGTTGGAGTTAACATGAGACATAAACATAAAATTCCTGATCACTCTGGTCATTACAGGAGCTACAATAATTTTTTTTAAAACAGGTTTGATAATTCTAGTGTACAGAATTCAAATTGGAGAGGTTATGATTTTGCCTTACAAAATAAGATGGTTATCCTTATTCGGAACTGCTATTTGTGCTCTTAGTAATTAAGGGACCACAGAGAATTTGATTATTAATAGTTATAAAATATATATTCTGATACTAGAACTAACCTGCCCCCGATCCTCTCCTTTTTTTCCCCCCTTGAAGATATTGATGAATGCAGCACCATTCCTGGAATCTGTGATGGAGGAGAGTGTTCAAATACGGTTAGCAGTTACTTCTGCAAGTGTCCACCAGGGTTTTATACAGCTCCTGATGGCTTAAAGTGCATAGGTGAGTAGAATACTGTGAATGATAAAACAGTAGCTGCCATGAGCATGCATGAATTTCTGAAATGGATAACACTATACCAGAAACATATTTCAACACCTGATCTTCTTGAAATCCTTCGTTTCTGTAGAAGTACATCGTGTACAATCTGTTTTCTGAAGTGAATTTTCCATTTGCAGGATGTGTTTCCTCTTTCCCTTCTCCTTCATTGTGACCTTCCCTCCCATTTTTCTTACTAGGATTTTTCTGTCATGCCATACGTTTTGTCTTGAAATAGGCAGAACTTGCTTAAGAGATCTCCTTGATATTCTTACTCTGTGTCACGTTAGTCTCTGATTTAGTCCGTGTTATATTCAGCAGTCATTTAGAAAAGTAAACATAACCGAGTAAGAAAATAAGTCACCCCCACCTTTTTTTTTCCATTCCAAGTGTTATAACCTTAATTCAGGTATTTCTCATTAAAGGAAGAAGTGTAATAAGCTGGACCTGGGACATTGGTAGCTGCTTTTGTAATGGTGATGATGTGAACAGCACTGCTGTTCTTTCTGTCTTTCACTGTAATAGAGCAGAACTAGTCTTCAAAATCAGGTACCAAAGGACTGTGTGAATTAAATGACTGCCACTTTAGCGCCAAAGCCATGAAAGGGTAGATTTAGCAGAATTATGCAGGAATTGTACGAAGTGTATAGCCTGCTGCGAGGCAGGTCAAGTATTTCATCCTGTGTCTTTTTTGTCATTTTTAAGCCGTAATTACTTTTTTCACAGTCAGTCCTGAACTCTGAGCTTTCACTGTCATTTAAGAATTGAATGAAAGTTTCATTTCTTCAGTTTTGGCTTGTTTGTTTATAAGCTGATACACATTGAAAGCATAGGGATTCAAGACAGCTTCCCATATTAGCATCTTTTGTAGGAAAGCATTTGGGAAAAGATTGAACCAAAATGACTTCACAGAGAAAAGTACCAAATGATACTAATTTTCCCCTGGAAATCTGGAAGTAGTTTGGAATATGATTCATTTTGAATGTTACCATTCTATTTCTGTAGGTTGCAAGAAATGAACTTTATTTCTTCCGTTATCAAGAACAGCATTTTGGTAGATAGGATACATACTGTACTCTTAAAATGCCAATGGAACATTGTTTTTTTTTTTTGCTTCAGATTAATAGCTCCTAAATGACTGCGTGGATCATTGATTACTGCATGTACTTAAATTTTATGGAAAAGATACACCTTTCTGTAGTAATAAACGTGTGCAGAGATGCAGTATTTCTGTTTGCTTTCTACTTTTTATACTCATTGCTCAATCAGAGTTGCCCAACATTCATACCCATGTTATATTCCTGCCGTTTTCCAGCCCTTTTTAACCACTGTATTTCTAGGCTGAAATAGTTTAGCAGAAGAATTGGATATTTAAATATTGACAGGCTGTGTTAAATAATATGCCAGACCATGAGCCGTCATTAAAATTTTGGCTTCGTGTCCAAGGCAAAATGTGCTAAATGGGAAGGACTACTGGTTATCTGCAGGTATTTTGAATTTATATCTAATATGCAGACTGCATACTTGCCATATTAACAAGGATAGAGCCCAAATCTGTATTAGAGCTGGGCAAAACATGTAGTCTTGATTTAAATACAACATGCCTGTCTTAAGTGAGAAGTGTTAGCGGAACATATCTTCTCTGTTAGAGATGAGGAAGTGCCTCTGAGAAATGTATCCCTTATGGGACTCAAACTAAGCAGCACTGAAGCCAAACATCCAGAGGAAGAACCGAGAGTTCCATTATTACAAACCTGAAAAATTAGAATAGGCAACTAGATAATATCTCCTAGAGCTGAAGAGGAGGAAGAAAAGCAGAACATCTTAACCCAAGTGTATAGGGAGCACTATGAAGAGAGCTGCAGGCCTACACTTCCAGCTGACATAATGTTGCTTTGTGATTGCCTTTTTTCTTTAAAAAAAAAAAAAAAAAAGACTCATTTTTCTTGAAACAGTTATCTTCATGGTGATTTTTTGCTATTTCAAAATGCTCTATTTTTTTTTTACAGAAAAATATTAAAATTTTAAAGTCTGAAAATGATTCTGTTTCTGAAACAGAAAACACTTTTTTCCTGTTACTCTTGCCCACCCTTTTTTGTATGTGTTTTCCTTTTTTTAACTTAAAATGAAAGTTAAAGCAGGAAATGGGGAAAAAGTCATTTCTGATTAAGGGTATGAAAAGATTTGGCATTTTTCAGACCAATTTCTTATCTTTTAATGAAAATGATGTGGGTTTTGATTAGCTCTTACAACTGAGGGTGGACAAAGATGTTTGCTCTGTGTTTACCTCTTCATGGCACATCATGCACTTGGGAAAATAAAAATAACAAAAATAAATATATAGAATTGTGAGGCGTAGGCATTAGAGCCAGAGAAGTCCAGAAAAAATACGGAGCTGCTGAGTTTCTTTATGCCTTCTCCTTTCAGTCTGTGGTTTGTCTCCTTTGTCTGGCCAGGCCCTTTGCAGAACCTTTCCCCACCTTTTGCCCATTACTACTTTCAAGGTTTCAAAGTTAGCAAAACCGAGAAGGATGAATTACAGAGGATGATGGCAGAGTCTGTTAGAGGACTCCCTTCCTTACCATGCACCCCTCATCACCCTAAGCATCTGCATAGCTCTCCACTGCATACGAAGAAGAAAACTGTAACAGATGCAGTGTGGAGCAGTCTGCATCAAAGCTTTTGTTTCATTTTATAGTGGTAGATTAAGGAGTGTATGTGTTTGGGCACCAGGAGGAAATGGAGGACCAGTAACTCAACTGAATAGATCTTCTCCATTTCAGATTTCCTTTATGTTATAATAAGAATAACCTACCTCTAGACTTTGGAGGCAAAGGCCAACTGAATCCCTCAGCTGTACTGCCAGTAATATCCGTGTTCAGGGTTCCAGCTAATAAAAGGCAGAACCAGCACAGACTCTCCCAACATATCACTATATATCAATTTCCTCAAAATAATAAGAAACTTCCCTGCTTTTTTATATCCACTAGAATAGCTACTAAACTCTGAAAACCGCAGTTATTAGATAGATGACTCCACTGTGCCCTGGATGACTGAGATACTGTTTCTTTAGGAAATGGTGACTGCTGTTGTAATGTTATGTCTGCAACCTTTTCCTCTACATTTTGACAGCAAATGTTCTTGTTCTGTAGAAACAAACATGGCCTAGTTTATCATGCAGCATCAAATCACACCAGAGCTTATATTGAATTTGACGTGATGTGACATATTTATTGTGAAACAGTCGCTCCAAGCTTCAGATTATTCTTTTTATCTCTTTATTTATCTGTTTGCTCCCATCCACATTTTTTACCCCTTCTCTAAGCTAGGAGATCTCTGTAAAGTGTTGTTTGAGCTGAGTGTATGAAATTTGGGTACGGGATGTTCTTTGTACAGCACGTTCTTGCCCTTTTCAGACAGGAAGCCAACTCATCTCCATAAACAATGTGATGACACCAGTTAGAACTGTGTTGCTCTTTCTTGCTTGCAAGCCTATATCTTGTCAAATCACTGCTTACTTCAGCTGAGGAGGTCAGGACTAATGCAAAATGAATTACTGTTTTGGGAGCTGTGATACCATAGTTTGCTGTACATCAGTAGGTTTCAAACCAAAGCTTAAATAGAACTGATCTGGTACTACCTTTAGCAGAGATGACACTGGAATTTTTCTTTGAAGGCACTGAGGCATGTTTTATTATCTGCTGAATACAAATTTCCGTTGTCTTTTTTTTCCCGCTGTAATTCATTGCAGTCAAACTTCAGCTTTCAGAAAGGGGGTGTTACACCTGCAGTGAATCCCGGTTTGCCCAAATTTTATCTAGATCTCTCAGGTTTTCTACCTTCTGCTTTCTGATTGTTTTAATATTAGAAGTGCTATTTTTTCCATAACATAACCTACCAAGAAAAACAGGACCTTCCGTTTTTCTAAAAGTCACATACTTCATTGGACTAGCGATTACATATACCGTTCTTTCTCTTGCTAGACGTACGTCCTGGATACTGCTTCTCTTCTCTGACCAATGGGCGCTGCGGCAACCAGCTTCCGCAGCCTTTATCCAAAATGCAGTGTTGCTGTGACAGTGGCCGATGCTGGTCTTCTGGTGCAGTGAGCGCTCCTGAAATGTGTCCGATCAGATCTACCGGTATGAATCCACCTGTATTCTTACAAGGGATATTAAACACTGGATTAGCAGTGATTTTCCTTTATCAGTAATAGTTTCATTACAGAAAGAGTCACACAGAGTGGCTGAGGTTGGAAAGCACCTCTGGAGACTGTGTAGTCCGACCGGGGCTGGACTGTAGGAAATTACTCAGGACCGCATGCAGACGTAATCTAAAGGATTTTTTCTGTGGTTAATGAACGTTTTATAGCCTAGATGTTGTGACCTCGTATGATTCAGGTTTCAATTTCAAAATCCTCTATAGGCTCAGGTTACTTTGTCCAGATCCTTCTAATAGATCCTTATTCCCTCTGGAATTTTTACCCACCAGGAAATGAGGTTTTCTTTTCACTCATGCTCAGTTTTCTGAGGTGCCATTTATTTCCTTAAATTTAATAGCGAACATGATTTTATTTAAATTATGTAATTCCTCTGACTGTCTCCAAAACGTGTTCTGTGCTTTATTGCCTTACTATGTATTGAGATCCCCAGATAGTGTGACATTTGAATTTAGAGAAGATAGTGAGCAGGTTGTGAAACTAAGTGTGAGAGAGTGGAGGAAGGCTGCTTTTGAGATTGTTTAGGACTCGAGACCTACTGAAATGCTACAGAAAAGAAAAATACAAGAAGCTTGAGGATTGCTGGGGAAGCTCAACTGAGGTGCAGAGTTTAGGGAGGAAGGGGGACGGTCGCACTGTAGCGGTATAACTCTGAACAAATTAGAGACTATGTATGGGAGTGCTCATTGTTCTTAATAATCCTTATTTTTAATCCTTTGACTGAAGCTGTCCAGTACATGAGCAGAAATGTAAGATCAGAACTCTTCAAAGTCACTTACTGTCGCTATCTTCTTAATAATATTTGAACATGTTGCGTGTCCAGGACTGATTAGAACGATGCCAAGAAAACAGTGTAGTCTCTGATGCTCATCTGATGGGAAGAAGAGGAGGAAACGCTCCTTAATCTTAACATATTCCCTATTTTCTTTAGATACTTTCTGATTATCCATTATCTAACTGGTGAATAAACTTGTTGCAAGAATGAAGTAATTTGGCCAGGGCCACAAGTTGAGACAAGTGGTGGAGAGGGCACTAGAAGCCAAGACTTCCTGACTCATAAATCCGTGTAAGGTCGTCCAGACTGTGCTTACATGCCACTGTTTTTCTGACTTGGGATATAAATTAAGACTGTAAATTACTGTATTGTCAAAAGTGCTTTGCCATCCTTTGAAAGGCCTTACATGTCTGGAAGGCATTGCTATCCTTTTTCAGTCAAGTCCAGTCATTCCTCAATATATCCTGAGAGAGCGAGGTGAGAAATTTAGAGCTCTAAGTGAAGGATACCAGTGAGTCAAAGTCTCTGCAACTCTGAAATGGAAATTTACTGTAATATGAAGTAGTTACGTAATGTAACCAAGTTGTTGCATATCCAGTGTGGGCAGCAGACCCAGATGCTACTATAAAACAGGCTGTTTATTGCTAGAAATTACACTTGGAGATTAGAGTTGCAATAAAAAGGGCTTGCACAGTATTTCATTGCATAAAACAGCAATAATTGTTTATACGGAATGATAGGGTTCACCATTGACACTATAAATACTTCAAAAGTGGTATCTCAGGGATCCAGTTGTGTATTCATTTCTCACCTAAACAGTTCCTTCATGTGTGCTGACTCCATTCAGTGGATGGCCAGCTCCAGGGCCATGACTTTTTGTGTGGAAGGCCTAGGCTCTTGGTGGATCGGCTTTGGATAATTGGACATTACCAATCTAGAGTAACAAAAAAAAAACAGCCAAAAAAACGACAGTATTGTTTCTTTCAAAACGAGTGACCAGTGTTCTGCAGAGAATGGGTGACTAGAGAACTGACTATTAAAAAGCACCATCATTAACAAATGCTTGCATATTGGAGGTTGTAGACATACCTACGCAGGCACTCTTTCTTCTGAATATTTCCATGTCTGTTTTATCACAGATAGACCACTGACTTGAGAGCAGATTCAGCTTGCTTATAAATAGGCAAAATATAAGGCTAGAACAAAACAAATAAACAAAGCACAATAAAATATTTTTGGGAGGGATTTAAAGGTTAAAATCACTTTAATGAACAACAGAGGGACATAGAATGACATGCGAAACAACCTGATCACTGAAAAGAATTAAAATAAATGCAAGGATCGTAATAAGGAAGAGTAGAATCTTAGGTTATCATGATCATTTTTCAAATGGACTGTAATTTAGGAAGACTGTCTAATACGTTTTACAGGTGGAAATAGAGATGAGATGAAAGTGCTGAAGGCTGAAATACCCACTGTAGTTCTCCAAACACTGAATTTATTTTTGACTTCTAATTTATTATATTATTTCAGGAATTCATTCATCACGTCAGCATTTTGTTTTCATTATATAATTCCTCTCCTCTGTACCATAAATGTTAAAGTTCTGAAGGTCAAAGATATAGGCTGCACAAATAGTTATTTGTATACACATGAATTGTGGACATGAATTAGGTCACTTGGAAACGTGGTCTTTAATTGTAATGCTCAGTGTGTGTTCTTTGAATTGTGCGTTCCAAACCCACACTTCCCAAAGACAAAAGAGTCGGGTGCAGGAGGAAAAATGGGGCAGTAGGGCAGATGCCACTTATAGAGATAAACAATAGGAGAATGTATAACATTCAGCACAGACTGTGCTTAGAGCAAAATAGATCATCTTCCCATCCGCTGGGGAAAGATGAACTCAGTGTGGATCTGACTCAGTTTTCTTTGTCTAGATTCCTTTGATTGCACCTCATTTGGTTTCTGCCTTTATTGACAAACATTGTTTTCACAATAGGATAGTGTTAGTATGTTCATTCTCTAATTAGTTTTGCCTCATTGCTTATATTTATATTTCTTTGTCTGAGGAAGCTAAGTTTTAAGAAACCGCTTAAGCCAGGCTTTTTCTGCGTTCATTATTTTTCTAACTCTGTGGCAAGTTTAGTATTAAATTAACTTGGGATCGCGTCTAAAAGTCTTTCTTTAGGTAAACTTGCCACTGAGTTCAGCAAAGATTTTGCTTGAGAGAAGACTAAATAGGTTAAGATCAGGTCCCTGCCTCACTGCTAAATTTCAAGATACAGAATGTCAGTAATGTTATCTTTTTATTAGCAGTCTTCTGACAATCCATATGACATCCTTCTTTGGATTAACAACTTGATTCACAGAACAAAGCTTGTTACTCTGAGGAAAACTGACATGACCTCAAATTTTCCAGATTATTTAAGGTTTGCTGTTGCTAGCCTGAAAAGGGGGAAACTTTCACTGTGTGAAAAGGAGGAGAGTTGGATTAAACGGAATGGCTGTATGAGTCTAAAATGGTGTTCATGTTTTCATGTTTCAGATGAGTATCGCAAATTGTGCTCAGTAGCTGCTCTGCTGCCAGCAAGACCTGACCTTCCTCCAGGCCGTCCTGACATCATCCCTCCTGATACAGTCATTCCTGGTGTTTACCCTCCTCTGATCCCTCAACCAGAAATAGTTTATCCATCTCGTGCTCCACCACCTCATGGTAAGCATGAAATATTAACCTTTTCCTGCGCTGTTTGAATTTAGCTCCTTTGAAAACATGCATTTTTAGGAGCAGTTTGCTCCTCGCAGCTGCTAGTATCTCTTGCTTGCTTTTTGTATCTCTCTAGTCTCTGTGTATTCTTCTCATCATAGCTTCGTTACCACATATCTTAGAGCAGGGGTAACCTCACTGGTAGTGTCTTCCAATATTACTTCCTCGCTGTATTTACTAAGGCCCTTGTATTGTAATAGCTACATTATTTTAAGGCTTTTGTGAGCTTTGCTGCGTGTCAGCGCTGAGAAACACAGTTTCAAGTCAGTTATGATGGCTGCTTACGTTACAGAACTTGACTAGGAGAAAGCTGCTCCTGTCAAGTTGTTTTCCTCACTCTTGCTTGGTTAGGTAGAAAACAGACAGACAGAAATTCTAGTCTGCTGGACACTGAGGCTGAGCCAACGTGAAGAATGAACCTTTTCAGGCAAACAAATGGATAGGTTAGGTTTCCCTAGAGCAAGGAGGAAGCCGGAGCAGGATACTGGTAAGTTCCTTATTCCGTCCTTTGTTCAGTGAATTTAGTAAGTGTCTGTCTACTCCACAGTAGGCACCTGAAATCATTTGGCATACCCACAAATCCTTTGCAAGTAAACACAAGCTTATTTCACCCACGCTCTGTGCAGATGCAAGCAGGCTCTGCTTGCACCGGCACCAACTGAAACTGTTTAGTCATGGTTCAGCACCAAGCAGAGCTAATAAGTCCAAGAGGCAAAGTATATTAATTCAGGCCTAATACTGCACTGACGTAGCTGCACCGTTTCTGGTTAGCTGGGAGCGTGGACAGAGCCAGCTCATGTCCGCCTGCCAAAGGCCGCATAAGCTTACCTTTGGGGTTATCCCTGCTGTCTTCTCATTCTGCTACCTATAAACATTGAGATAATTGAACCACTGTCTGCCTGCCATTTGCAACTGTTGGCTTTTAATGGAGTCCCTGCAGTGCTTTGCACCCCTTTGGTACCTAAATATGGGCAGAGTGAGTCCTCTTTTGTCCTGCAGAAGAGGAGAACAGTGTCGGATTTGTCACAATGAAAAGTTGGCAATTTCAGATACAATTGTTATAGACAAGGTAATGTTTTCTCCCTTTCAGTGCTGATTTACGATGTAACTCGCATTGAGATAGAAGGTAACTGTTGACTTTTGGTGGAAAACGCTGCTCAAGTTGCAGGTTACATCATGATTATGATGAACTATTAAAATATTTTTCCAACTCTCTTATTTCAGTGATCTTGCCGGTGAACTTCACTGACTATTGCCAGCTGTTCCGACATCTCTGCCTTAACGGTCGCTGTATTCCCACTCCTGGGAGCTACCGCTGCGAGTGCAACAAAGGATTCCAACTGGATGTTAGAGGGGAATGCATTGGTATGTGGTTTTCTGCTGTAAATCACAGAGGGGAATGTAATGACCCTAATTGATTTCTCTAAAAAAAACCCAACAGTGACTGGACTTCATATTTACAAAGATGGCAAAAAGTAATTACTTTCAACTGCAAACTCATTTTTACAGCAGTTTTGCCTTTAAGACAATGTTTAACATCTTGTAACTTGTCACAAAATTATGCAGAAGTAAGGATTTCTTATTTTACTAACATGTGACTATAATGTGTTTATTAATGATTTAAAATGACCTATTTAAAAATTTGCCAGCTGTTTGAGCATGCAACTGAGCTATTATTAAATGAGCTATTGAAAAAAAAGCAGCTGATCAGCAGTATTTTACTGGGCTCTTGAGTTCTTTGATTTTGGGACTCTGCAAGAGCTTGATGATAGGAGCAAAGATTAGCTGTCCCTTTCCTTCCCGACTGCAGAATGCTAGTTCTCCAACTACAAAACAGTAAAATAACTAATGTCTTAGTAAAATGCTAAGACAGTAAAATGCTATCTGTGCTTTACAGATGTCGATGAATGTGAGAAGAACCCATGCATCAGTGGAGACTGTGTGAACACCCAAGGATCCTACATATGCCAGTGTCGTATAGGTTATCAGAGTACACCGACTAGAACAGAGTGCCGAGGTAAAGTACAGTTTTACAGCCATATCTGTACTATTGTGTACATACTAGGAAGGAAAATATTTTTAAGCAAAATTTAGCACATGTTAAATAAGATTTATTTTTTTAATAAATCAAATATGGCAGTAAACAATGCTCTTTCAAAATGATTAACCTACCTGAGCTGACTGTTCACAGACTGAGTTGAGAGGCACTTTGTTTTGTGGCACCATTTCTTAGCTCTGAGCTGGAAGAGAGACTTCTTTTGTTTTTGTATTTTGCTTGCGTGTGTGTGTTTTCACACTTTTTTTTTTCATTTGCTCCTTGGGCATCCCAAGGACAACTAAATACCCCTTCTCTGGAGTAGCCCTTTACCTATAGAAGGCGGTTAAAAGATTAAGAGAGGTAGGAGGAAACCTAAGTCTTCTCGTGGGTAGAGTGCAGCGCTCTATGTTCTCCCTGCCCTTGGTCCAAAGCGGAAATCAATGTAAATTACAACAGTGAAAGCTTAAATAAGATCTGGAAAAGTAGTGAAGCACTGGAAAAGGCTAGCTGGGGAACCTGTGAAATCCCCATTATGGGCATTTTCAAAGAACAGGCTAGACAATAGTCCTACTTGTCTTCATCCTCTCTTGTTATGGGAGTGCGAAATGCTTAGCCCCTCAGTGTTCAGCCTTCTGTCAGGCACAGAATCCCAAACTGTTCTGGGTGTGAATTTGACTGCAACTACAAAGGTGGATATGCTCCATTATATTTAAGTAATATGAGAGACTTCTGTCAGGAGGGTGATTGACTACCTTAACATACCAGAAGAAATGAAGCATCTAGGTGAAACAGGATAAGTTTGAATGCTCAAAGTCACAACTTGTCTTCATTATATTTTGCCTTCCGCCCTAAAAGGAGGGTTCCTTTGGCACACACTTATTCTGAAGCAGAGAATAATAGTGGAGATGCTTGAAACCGGGAAGAAAAATAGGATAATTTGAAAATTCTGGCCTTCTCTAAGGAGCTTTTAACTCCTACTGTGCCATTCCCACTTGAAGTGGGAGAATTTTTTTTTCACGCTAAATCAAAATGATTCGCTTGGCTAAGGGCTTGTTTCATCCGTGTAATTACAACATGTGCTTTTTGAGGAGTTTCTTTAGCAAACAGGCAGGATATGCAGTGAATATGTTAGGCAGCATCACCAAAAAATACTTAAGAGGTATATTCCCTTAGAAAGCAGTTGTGTTACAGAAAGATCCTTTTCATTCCTATAGCTTGGCAATCACAGTAGCATGAGACCTACAGCAGAGGTAAATCAGAGTTGTAATGCAGAAGTTGAGGTGTAGAAACTCCTGCAGTTGTTTCTTCCTTGCACAATGAGAATACCAATTAAATTCAGAAAGTGGCTGTCAATGTGTTACCAGTTCTAAGTCAATAGTAATGAACATAAAAGTAAGTTATTGTATACAGATGTAGAAGCCCATGATGATGTGTCTCATCCTTCTTGCTCACAAAGCAACCTGATGTGTGCTAGTCATTGGCAGAAATCTTTATTTGCTTGTTACTAGCAACTGGAGTGAGGTATATCAGCTGTACAAGAGGAAGTAAACACGATGAGCAGCAGTGGCCACAGAAGCAGGACAGTATCGTGTGTTCCTTAGAAGAAATGAGTGAGAGGAAGAGCCGAATGTTCTCGTGTAGTTAACAATATGGCAGATACAAGCTAAAAGAAAAAGCTGTTCAGGGTCTTTCAGCTTTATTTTGATGAAATACTACATAAATTACTCACAGGAAAGGATCGGCAATGGAAGGGCAGAATAGCAATGTATTAGTAAGTGAAGGGAAGAGAGTTCTTCTGAATCATTACTCACATTTCTAAAAAGCCAGAGAAGAAAGCTCTCTCTATTAGCGTGTGATTTTTTCCCTTTGTGAATCAGAAAGGTACTTGTGGTACAGAAACTTTGTCCAGTCCAGGAAGACATGTAGAGCCAGCACCACTGTGGCATGTCCCTGGGAGTATTTGACCTAATTGTCTATTAACAGCCATGTTGTAGTAGCATCTCCATAGTTCAGCTGAGTAGTGGTGGAGGAGTGCTGAAGTGGAGCCTCAGTAGTGATGGATTTACTCATGATTCATTTTTGTCACACGCTTTTAATTTGACTGATTCACTAAACAAACACATGGTTGTCAGAAGCCCAGTAGCTTAATGGCATTAAAGTGTGGTCACTTAGCAGTTCCTTTGCAATCTATTGGAACTCTACTTGCTTGACAGGCAGTTCAGATAATGCTAAGATGTGCATAATTTTAGTTTTCTGAAGAAATTTTTAGGACCACTTTAGGGAAAAGAAAAAGGCTAGTGGGGTGCAGTTGGCAAAATGTGCATATAGCAGTGGTGCCTGCCAAAATCAACATTTGCTGTAAAATTACTTTGCATGACTGCTTTGTATATAGAAGTTTTATTTTTTGCACACACAGATGTGTCTGCACTGATATGCTTTTGCAAATGTCAAATGTCCCTTATGTGCCTTCTTGGCAAATGAAGTCTCCATAATGACAAGATGTTTATCTGTTCCTTGCTCTGAGATTCCATGGGTGGTTTTCATCTGCAGGATAAGTCTGATAGATAGCTGGCTAAAAATTACAGAGTTACATTGGAAGCTACTGATTCAGCTATAATTTGGATTTCTTAAAATTTTAGTAAGGTTTTGGCTGAATGAGCGTGTTAATTAAGATCTTAGATGAATAAGGCTGTCTGTGCTATGATTAGTGATCAAAAACATGCTTTGCAATGGCAGAAGAGGGGATGTAAAATAGACCTTAAAAAACGTGAAATTTTATGATATTAGCTGTGAAAGGCTTGACTGTATGGGAGTTGAAGCTTAAGTAGCTAAGTGCTTCCTATAATCTATCTGACCTTTCAGGGAGGAGGTCAGACCTTACATGGAGATGGCAGTAATTACAAGCATTTCAGTGAGAGGGGGGCTTTGATTTTTGCAAGTTTCTCTGGAAAATAAAAAAACAATCACAACGTTATTTCACAATTTTTGGAAATTACACAAGTAACAGAAACAAGTGATGAATCTCTGGTCAGCTTCCTATACATAAAGAACAGTGACATTCTGTGTTAACTGTCTGCGCCGTGATTTAGTTGGCAGCAGATGCATGAAGGTAAAGAGCGTAATGAACCCTAATAATAAAAGGCCAGAAAAATCTCAAGAGCTGATGCAGCTTTTCTGCCTGTCCTAAGGAAGAACAGCTGGCAGAGTAACTGAGGCCAGGCTTTATGCACAGCTGAGTGCCATGAGAGTGGAAGAGAGGGACAAAGTAGAGGGGGAAAAAAAAAAAAAAGACTTCCGTTTTTTCCCCATTACTGATCGATTATGCCTGTTTACCAAGTAAGGGGCGGTTTATCAAACCTGTGTGCCTTTCCTAGGTATCAAGAAGGATACAAGCTGTCACTTGAACAGTTCCTGGCCCTGCTGGCCTGTTTACTTTGCTGGCAAAACTGTCATTTTCAGAGATTTCTTAGCAGCTTCCCAGAAGTACCATGCTGCTAAGAAAGCAAATGTAGATTCACAATTTCAAGAGGCATCAGTTCTCCCTCAGATACCTGTTTAGGTAGCAGGGGCACAGTTTGGGAGGATGCTCTGTCCTCTGCTCCTTCCTGAGCACAGCAACGCCCTTCTGCGGAGAGCATTTGGGGAAGGGCATCTTCAGGATATTTGGGAAAACAGCGTGACTGCACGATGGAGGATGCGTCTGCATGGGCCGGTCGAGGTCTTTGTGAGCAGAGTCCCCTGTGTGCAGGAATCTCTGGGAGATGGTCCAGGCCTTGATGAAGAACACTGAGCAATCTAAAAAATGTCTAGACAGTCTGTCTCAGCATCTCCTCTCCCCTCGTTTGGAGGAGAGGGAGAGCTGCCAGCCTTGTGTGATATCACTATTCAGGTCCTCCAAAGAACTTGCCAAGCACCTCCTGCAGAGAGAGGGAAATGAGAAGCTGATGTTTTACATCTAAAACAAGCAGGAGGAATCTTCTGAGGTGGGAAAGTCTCGAACTTTCCTCTTACCTTTTTGCATCAAAAAGCAGCAGCAAAAGACAATTTCCCCCTGCTTTTCTTCAGCAGCCAGCTTTTGTTAAGTTAAATGTTAGTAAAAACGCTTTTTTGAGGAACAAAAATAGAAAAAGCCAGTTAAAAGGATCCAAATCTTGTTTTAGCAGGGTAATGTTCACTGAAATTCTTTCACAGCAGCTTTAAATTTCAAACTGAAGAACATTTTCCACCTCCATAACATTCAGTTATGGAAATCAAACCAAGTTAGTTTCAGGTGAATCCAGTTTCTGTATAGGGTTAAAAAACAGGTGAAAGAGGAATGGTGAATGTTCCTCATGAGTATAAAAAACAAAAAAACTCAAAATGTTATTTTTCTTTTTGATTGACTTTCAGACATTGATGAATGTTTACAGAATGGTCGTATCTGTAATAATGGACGATGCATAAACACAGATGGCAGTTTTCACTGTGTTTGCAATGCTGGCTTTCAAGTGGCAGCTGATGGGAAAAACTGTGAAGGTAAGACTTTTCTGAAATTATTCCATATGAATAATTACAATTCGAAGAGATGATTCACTTCTGTGAAAAATAAAAGGACCTCTGGTGGGGGGGAAGGGGGGGAAGAAGGGAAGGAGCAAGGAATCAAATTTCTAAATACCTTTTGCTGTATCTGGGAGGGCAAGTAAACTGTCTTTTGCAGCCAGTTCTGGAGCCTTGGCTTGGCAATTCTCAACAGGATGTCTGTCCAGCAGGAGAAATAGCACATACCACTATCGCAAAATGTAGTTTCTTTGATGGGAGTGGTACATTTTAAAACGGAGCACGAGTCACATGCTGCCTGATTTTTACTGTGTGTTTAACAGCATGCTTTATGGGATCTTACTGGGTGACTAGCAATGTGCTTTATGTTGATGCAGTCTGGTCTGACCCATAAAAACTGTTTTAAGAAAAATTTGTAAACATAATTGATGTGTTCCTACCTCCCAGACCTTTAGCAAAGGGGGGAAAAAGAAGAATGTTCTTTATCATGCTTCCCAAGGTCCTTGGGAGGGTTCCCAATGATCTATTCATACGTTAAAGGAATTTCAAGCACTGTTCTTAGAAACATTTTTGGCAGAATACTATCTCAGTGATTCAGCTCAAAGACTTAAAGCCAAAATTCCTGGTTGGGATAGATACACGATTTTTTTAAAGTCATAAATTATTTTTGTCTGACTTAGCCTGTAAGTAAAAAGAAAACACACCATGTCTAGAAGTGTAATTTCTGTCCAAGACAGCTGCAACATTAAGGAAAATAGCACGATTCTGAATATATTGTAATGTCATTATGATCCAGTGATTTTATGTGCTAGTAGTGATTCTGTTAATCCTTGGTAGAGACAGACATTTTAAGACTCTGTTTTTCCTGACTCTCTTTTAGATATGGTTTAGCACTATAAGCTTCTTTTTAAATATCTAATTATGGAACTATATTGACTAAGTACATTTGAAAATGAATATATTTTGGAAAAACTTGATTCGCAATTTCTTTCTTTCCCACCAAATACCATGTGCTAATAGTAATAAGAACCAGGACATCGGCAGTCTGGTAAAACATTTTTAATTCCATTGCATGTGTTGCCAGAATGTCTGTTGCATCCACTTATGAAACAGTTTCATCTCTGGCATTGTAATGCAAGGAGTTTTGTTCTTAGGAATACATGTGCGCACACACACTAGTCAGTAGAGACCATAGGATTATGCCATACCGTAACGCAACCGTGTATAGTCCTTTAGATGAAACAGGTAGATAGTGCTGATTTTTTTGGACGTAATGTCCAAAACTGGTTTCGTTTGCACCAGTACAAATTAAAGACGAAGGGGATATAGTATCTTATCAAAACTAAGCACAAAATTTTCTGTACTCTCTTTTTTTTTGGTGTGAGTGACTGACTGCGCAGTGTTCAGAGTAGCAGTTTCTGGGTCCTCCGTTTTTTCCTACGTGAATCCATCGTGCTATGCCGTTAGGTCACAGTGTGAATAATGCCAGTATGAAGCTATAGGTAGTCAATAAGCACCCTCATATGCAGCCTGTCATGTTGAATATGCGGGAAGGATAGTGTTTTTTTTTTTTTTAAATGAAAGTTGATTGAATATAGGGAAAGGATAGTGTGTTTTTTTTTTTTAACGGAAGTTGATGGTGAAAATTCTGACAGTGCAGTGTGCTACTGTGTGCTTGAGCACTGTGGTGGGAAGTCTACGTCACAAATCTTAGACTCATCAAACAGAGGCTACAGAAGTTTGCACTCATAACACAAATGCCTCCTCCTGCCCTTTCAGGTGTTCTTAGTAACATAAACTTGTGTTTAGCATTCCAAATGGAGGCCGCTGCTAATCTACCTTCTATTTACATCAAGACTGCAGACCCTCTTCAATTGCATACCTTTCCCACTTTTTTAAGGTTTTTACCAACTGGCAGTTCTTAAGCTGTCCAGTCTCTCATCTATTTTGCATTCTCTTTGCTGTGTTTATATGCATACCTTTGTATGTTAATGATTCATTGGTAAAAACCTGAGTCGTTGCTTTGATGCATCCTCTAGGACAGTGCAGTGTGTCCTATCATGTGTTGACATTTATCGTGTACCCTGACAACCAAACAAGGAATTAACTTTTATCTTTTGGATATAATCGGTAGGGGTTCTACTTTATCAGTGTTACCGTTATGTCTGTTATGTGTGCTTTCAGATATGGACGAGTGCAGCATAAGGAACATGTGCCTGAATGGGATGTGCATTAACGAAGATGGCAGTTTTAAATGCATTTGTAAACCAGGGTTCCAGTTAGCATCTGATGGACGCTATTGCAGAGGTGAGCACAATAAATTACAGGTCCTCAAAGCCTGTGACTCATATCCCTCTGGTAGCTTCAAGAATCACCTCATTTCCTCACAGTGATCCTTGGGGACAAGAAGTACTCGGCAGAGTTCTGGTCAGATATGCTCTTTTAATCAACGAGAGTGATTTGTCATTGTGCAAGATAGTATTCTCTCCTCTCCACAGCATTGAGCAACAGCCCTAACCAGCCAGTGGGAAATATTCTTTGATCAAAGACTGTGTGATCTGACCTAGTTAAACTCCTGTTTTTTGCCTATGAGCTCCTCTGTAGTTTGGCTCCAGTATATCTCACTTTTTGTATTTTGCCTTTTAATACTTTCTGCGTTTGGCCACCCGAACATCCTGTCTCGTTGCCTTCCTTGAGTTTTTCTCCCGTCCCTGCCTTGGTGTTCGTAGCCAATATAGCATCTCCAAGGAGTGCCCAGCACCCTATGTGACCAAGGCACGGACAGGAGCACCACTGCAAGATTGTCTTTCCCGTTTGCTGCACTAGCTCAGCAATACCCGCTGTGAGAGACACTGTAGCAGTCTGGTTGCTAGTTGTGTCATCGTAGTTTCTGTTTGGTCCCATCAGGAGCTGGAAGTTTTGTGTGTGTAAATGTTCAGCACGTTTTATAGGCACAAAGGTGAAGTTGAAATAAGGAATAAACAAGTGCTGTGCCAAGTTACTTACAGTTTTTCTTTTGAAAAATTTCAGGTCTTTCAACTCTTGGAGTCAGTGTGTTAAGGCAGTGTTATCCAGCCTTTAGGACAGAGCAGGGGAATCACGTATTTCATATGAGAGAAGACCCTATTCTTATTTTGCAATAGTTTTGATCAGAAGAAAGAATTGTCCTTTAATTTCTCAAACAAATACGCATATAGTTTCTTACAAGTGTCTTCTCAGCTTAGACCTACTATCAGTGTTGGCCACAGCCTTCACATACTTAGAGCAATCAGCTTTTTTATTTCCACTCTTACCTGGTTTTCAAATGATTTGTATACGTCTGTACTTTGAGGTTTATTTTCCGACTAGTCTTTGTGTGGGGTGGAAATGAGACGGTCTCAGACTTGGCAGAGAAGAGCTCAGTGCCCATCAGGCCTTGGCGCATCAGGCAGTTGTGTTCCCAAAGACCACTGGCTGGTCTGTGCGTCATTAGCAGTGATGTAACTCACTCATGCTAACTCAACCCAAAAGCTTATCTTGATTTTTGCCTTGAGCATCTTTTGTTTTGTTTGGTTTTGTTTTTTTAAACTAATCTGTACAGCGAAATACCATCCAAGAAGATGGTACATAAGTTGCTTCAGGCTCCTTAAAAACCAAAATTGGGATTCTCAACTTCACAGCCTCTGTTACATGCCTCCTGGCTAAACAGGAGTATGGATACAGCCAAAAAGGGGTTTCTGGCCCTAGAGAAATGTTTCTTCTGTGCATCAAAGGGAAAATACTTGAAAATTATCCAAAATTGCAGGCAACTCAACTGATTCCTACTGAAAGTTGGAACAGATCTTATAGTAAAATGAAGGATTTCTCCCACTGCTTTTCAACACTTACAGTAAGCCTTGTTCTCTATGAATGAGCATGCAAATATTCATTATGTGTGAAATTGCTATTGAGTCAAAATCAAACCAGATTTAGAGACCTTGACACCCAAAGTATACTTACTCCCGACTTCTTATTTATTTCCTTTCTTCCACTCCCCAAAAGTATCATGAAATAATTCCCAGGAATGTGGTGGCTAGAAAGAGCACAACTCTGGTAAATGTCTTGAGTCACATTAATAATTCCCTAAAAGTTTAAAAGATTCATCTTTAATAATGTCTTTTCCTGTGCATTGCAATGTCCTCTCTGTGCACACCAAATGTACAGAGTAAATAATTTCTGTCCGACAGAGCAGTTGGGATTTGAAACACTGATCTTTCACACTGCACACCCTGAATTTGTTTGTGATGTGAATGCGTTAAGATCTTACACAAGCTTCGACTCTAAACTGGTTCCTGCACATGCCGTTAGTGTGCATGCATACTGGGAATGTATGTGTGCAAACTGACATTCTGCAGCAAATTGGTTACCTGCCTGAGCAATTTTGATATGGAATAATTGAACATGTGTTTTTTCCAAATTCTTTAGGGAATCAACGAAAGAACATAAGTATTGCAATGTGCAACATATTCCTCCTATAAAAATCTCATGTGATGCACTGTAAGCTGAATTTTGAAATGATAACAGGAATTTAAACCCAAACTTAGGGGTACTGTAATTGACACTTAGTTCCATAAAACTGGAATTTAAGTGTAAGGACAGGGCATATGCTTGGCTGTCTGGTAAAAATTCCAGTCAGGCTTTATGAAGTAACATGCCAAAAAAGAATGTTCCACCATAGTCTTGTGTATTCCCTGTAATTCGAGGCATACTAAACTTATTCACCGTTAGCTACTTTCACTGATGATTTGCTGATGATTTTTCAGAAATACATCAGGCAGGAAGAGATGTAACGCATTATTTGTTTCATCTTTAGACCAAGCAGTAATTCCCCAAATTGAAAGCTATGGCAAGGCAACTGAAAGTGGCAGTTGAGTAAGCTGAGTAAATTTTTCCTGGTTAGAATGAGAGGACTTCGTGTACCCAGCTGGCACAGCTGAGTAAGCTCGGCAAAAAAGGCAAGGACAGGTTGGGCGTGGAGAATGAATCCACTGGATGGTTTTCCAGAACCAGGTTGAGAATCAGGTATTCTGGTGAAAGACAGCTGGTGTTTGTTGAAGTTGTCACAATGGCAACTTCTACCACAGAAGTCTACAGATCCTTGTCAGGGTTAGAAATTTGGACCTTGAGCTTGTGTATGCAGTTGATTTAGAGACTGTAATCCTGGCCTCATTAACATCAGAGGGATTTTTGCCTCTGTCTTCACTGGAGCCAGGATTTCAGCTGATCTGTGTGATTCTACATGACCCACCTTTCTATAAAACATTAGTGACAGTATTTTCAACACATTTGTAAATATGATTGAAAGGAAACGATTGCATATTTCATCCTTTACTAGCTCACAAAATACTTTATTAAATAAAGGAAGTACAATAAAAGGAAAAAACTGTAACTTTGCTTTTCTGTTTCTGTAAGTAATTTTAAAAAGGCAAGTCAACTTTTTTTGTTTTTAATACAGCATGTCAAAGGAGTTCAGTGCTGTCTAGCAAAAAAACTGTCTCCGCTGTTGAACAGTAGGGGCAAATTTTGAAGTGGCATCTTAGTTTTTACTCACACTGAGTAAGGACTAAATTTAAAGTGGGAAAAGCATTTAAGACTTGTCTGAAACAGAACAAAAGATTGCAGGATAAAGTTGAAATGAATTGAGCCCATGTACTTAAGTATAACTTCTATTTTAAAATGCAATTTGAAAAAGGAATCTTGGATCATACAAAGCCGTGTTTTATGCCAAGCAACACAAACTAAGTAAAACATAGAGGTGTTTCACTCTCAATTTGCCCTTTTAAGGTCAGAAAAAAGGAAATTGTCACACACGCTGTCTGTTGTATATATTATGGAGAGTTGTTATGAAGTGATTATTTTATAAAGGTTATGCATACTTCCAAACAATATTTTAAACACTCTTTTTCTTAATCAGTTATAAAATAATGGCATGTTCTCTGTGTCTAGAAAATGCTCTTGCTGTTAACAGGATACACAGCCTATAAAATTTTTGACTAATTTGATATCCCCTTGTAATAGTCTAACACTGTGAGGCTTTATTCTCGTATTTCATTGCTAAGAACCTTATTGTTCCATGTACTTTTGTTGGGCAAAGAGGGTATCTCATGCTCAGCAATTGCTCAGAGCTCAAATCATTAACAAATTCCTTTCAAGGCTGGAGTGCAGTCTGTCCATTAGAAGTTTATAGAATGGGCTGTAACAAGCGTTGATATGAAAACCCAATTGTCATGCAGATAACCAGAGAGACGCTACGTGCAGGCAGGGTCTGACCTGTCTCCAGAAACTAACCTGCAGCAGGAGGAAGGAAAATTTCTTTGGTAGCCCTGTGAAGGCACCTCGTAAGGGGGATCAAAGATTTAATTTGCCATTGGGCTAATTCCTTACAGCACAAGCTAAGGAATGTCATGTTAAACACTACACGACTTCTTTGTCTTAGCAATCACAGTTTCCTCTCCCCTCCAATTATGTTTTTGCCTAAATGATCCTTATTTTGAAGGATGTTACCTCTTGGGAGCAATTCAGGAAAATGTAGCCCCTTGAGCAGGAGGAAAATCCAAGGAGAGCAAAATTGTTTTATTTTTCCTGAATTTTGCATTTTCTTTTTCCATCTTACAGGTTGAGCTAATGATATTCTTAATAAAATCTTTATTTGAGCCAATTTCTGTTTTCATTTGGTATTTTTCTATAGGATAAATTGAAAACAAGCTGCAAATGCAAGTTTCAGCCAGGCATTGAACACTGTGTCATTTAATTTCTAATAAAGCTTATTCTGTTCTGCAACAGACATCGATGAGTGTGAGACAGCTGGAATATGCATGAACGGGCGCTGTGTGAACACTGATGGCTCTTTCAGATGTGAATGCTTCCCCGGCCTTGCAGTAGGACTGGACGGACGTGTGTGTGTCGGTAAGACGAGCTCAGTGTGCGGCGAGGTTCAGTTAACCAACGTCAAGGCATTAGCGCTGGACTGATGGATAGATCTAAGTTAGACTGAGTTTCATTGGTGGATGTTAGTATAATGGGTTACTGCACTAGTGGATACTAATAGTTGAGGGATGTTTATTGTAATGGTTGGTTTTGCTCTTTCTTCTTTTTACTTTCCCTTTGTGTTTCAAGGAAAAAAAAATACGTGGGCCAAATTAACACATGAGGTAAACTAGCATAATTCTCTTGGGGATTAGTGTTACTCTCTCATTTCTGAGGAAGTGAGAGTCTGCCCCAATTCTTTCCACGTGAAATTCTTTATTTGTTATTAAGCTTAAAAATGTATGTAGTCTTCCACGTCTTCTTAAAATGGGATGTATTGATTTTTCCACCTCTCTGTATTTGTCCATAACTGAAAGAGGTTTGAGGTATTTCTAATGTATCATTATGGGGCAGTTTTTAAAAAGTAACAAATATCAACCCTGATCCTGAAAAGATATGCATTTTAAATCTCATGCCCTGGAATAGCATTACTTTTTCTTTGTTTTTACAGAAGAAAGATCAGAGGTCAGCAATTCCCTTCCCCCTCCCCCCCCCTTTTTTTTTAACTTTTTGTGAACTTTTCCTTGTGAAATTGTTTTTTTTTTCTCCTCTACTATTCTTTCTTTTATTAGGTATAAATTTGAAACAGAAGCTCTAGTGTGCTTTAGTGGATTTAGTGCAGGGTGTTTCATCAGTGATGATTTTAACCATGATATATCAGAGACAATTAACAAGTTCAGGAGGGGGAAAAACAGTAACGTTAAAATCAAGTTAATCCTCTAACTCTGAGAATAAAATAAACTGTATTGAGGTTTTCTGGAAGTTTCGAGATGTACCCAGCTCTAGCTCTGGGATGCAGCCACCAAGCAGCACTTGCTGAGTTACAAGAGGTTAATATCCCTGTGACATGGCAGAGAAATAGCCCCTTGTTCCGAACCATGGCTACTTGCTAGTTCAAGGTTGAAATACTGTTTGCCCCTCTCCCTGGAAGCTACCTTTGCTATGATACAGAGTAGTAGTCATACTATGTATAGATGCATACATGCACTCATGGCACCCACAGAAATTGTAAGGCTTCGTTCCTGAGTATTTTGTGATGCCCTAATGGAAAAATATGGAGAAATTAAATTCTCTCATATCTTAATGTTTGCTTCCAAACGTTCAGTTTACAAGTTGTTTTTAATAAGCCATCTTAATAATGTGCCATAACTGTTGTCATTAAGGAAACTGCCATTTTTAAAGGGCCATGAAAAATACTTTTTTCGCAAAATTTTGAGCCCAGATATGTGGGTGATTTGTTGCAGTTGATACTTGCCATAGTCAGCAGAGCTTGGTGGTCATTTCTGTACTCTGTTGCAAAAAAAGTAGGAGTTTAAAATGCTTTACAGGGTCAATAAAAGAGGTTTAAGCTAATGCATTATGCATTGCATTTGCTGTGGATTAAAAGCCCACAGAGATGATTTTTTTTGTAGTTCGCTACTGCGTGTTAAGTCATTAAATATGGTAAGTAGTTTGTATGTTTGAACTCGAAGAGCCTGAGGAAGAAGAATTTCTTGTCCCAAGCTAGAGCGAGGCTATCGGTGGGTGAGAAGCACAGGAAGTGGTGAATGACGTTATGTTTTGACAGCTATTTTGCAGTGTTTATGACTCCCGAGCTAGATTTAATAGATGTTGTAATTTATGGCACTATAGTTGGTTATGATAGGATTAAGAGGGATTTCTTTCCTCAGATACACATATGCGAAGCACATGCTATGGTGGCTACAAGAGAGGACAATGTGTGAGACCATTAACTGGTGCGGTCACAAAATCAGAGTGCTGTTGTGCCAGCACTGACTATGCTTTTGGAGAGCCCTGTCAGCCCTGCCCAGCGCAAAATTCAGGTATGGCATATTTCCCGGTACCTATTCTAACCTAAGCTTTATGTTGTCAAATTATTTTTAGAATGGCAAAATGCCGTTTTGTATTAACAATGCATCTTAAATCTGGAGGAATAAATTGTCATACAACATGTTATATATTTTGAGAAATCTGCTGTTTTGCATGTTGGAAGAGTACAGGAGATAGTTTCATAGGAGGCATCAGTAAATGCCAAGATCCGGTTCAGAGTCATACCAGTTAGTTTTAGCCTTAGATTATTCGTGGAAGTATCTTGAGTAATTCACGTATTCAAATTCTTATGTACACCTGTCGGCCAGATGTTTGCTGTCTGAATTTCAGATCATTCAAGTAATCTGAAATCTTCTATACGGTAGCTAACCTTTGACTAGTCAGCATGAAAATAGAAACCCAGTTAAGACCGTTAAGAAAACTTGAGTCTCTCACCAGAATCCCCACCAAGCATTATTGTCTGGATCAGAACTGTACTCTGGCAAGATAGCAATCTTAATCATTCTTACGGGCAGGATCTGCTTTTAGGAAAGCACAGCTTACAAGAGCAGCGTGCTGACGTGGTCCTTGTCCTGAAGCCAGTAAATAAGAGACCCTTGACTTCATGGAAGTGGCTGCAGGAAGCTCATTTAAAGCCCAACTTTGCCAAGTGGTTCTTTTCACTTAGCAAATTTGTTGTTGCATATAAACAAAATATACCATTTGATACGTAGCTCAGGAACATCTCATGCTAATTCATTACCTGCTTTGTTCTGTAAATGTCAGGCTCAGTATCATTAACTTCTATTTTATATTTGAATTAATCTAGTAGACTATTTACACGTGTAAGCTATTTTTCCTGTATTGTTTTGCCCATCTCGTCTACTGTTAAAAATGCCATCTCATGAAAGGTGAAACATAGCACTTCTTTGGGCTTTGAGTGGAGGAGAGGAGGAGAGGATTTCTTAGAGAGGAGTCTTGTGTCAGAAACTTAAACTTAATTCCTGAAAGGAATCTTTTTCTTAAGGGTAATCCTTAAGGATAAGAGAGTCTTGATTTGGTATGAATTCTTGCAGACACTCCTGCTAATTGGAATTAAATGAACAGTATGATGGTCTAGATTTGTAACAAAACATTTACTGTTTCTTGGTCACTTTGAGCAAGAACTTGGACGTGAGTTCTAGAAAACCTTACTGTGAAGGTGTTACAGTTCTTTGGTGTGCGAGGGCCAGCGTGAACTTTATATCCATTCCTAAATACCTCAGTTCACCATATGAAGTTTCTACTCAGCCATATGCATCAGCAGATGCAGATCCCCGATTTTGCTGAAATGTTTCAAAGATAGCAAGGGTACACACGTTTTTAGAATTTTTGGAATCCATGTTATTTCTATGGAGTAATTAATTTGCCTATTGTAAAAGGTGTTGAAATCAATGAGCTAAAAAAGATTTTCCAGTAAGTATTTTAATATTTTTCCAGCTGAATATCAGGCTCTGTGCAGCAGTGGAACTGGCATGACTGCAGGAGGAAATGGTAAGATCACCTAACGTAACTAGAAGTGTAGAAGTTCTGATTAAAAGTGTGACCCTCAATATCCCTGATGTCTTAGACATAGTGGAGGGAGTGATGGTGGGAAAGAGTGGGAGGAAGGCTTATCCACATGGCTGTTTGCAACACATTAGAATAAATTAATTTAAGATGAAATGAATGGAGAATGCCATTGTGCTCTCTGTTTTATGCCATTGAATGTATGTGAGTGCTATTATAAAATAGTGGCAAGTTTGTAAGCATTGCCATTACGTATATGACTTAGAAATCATATGTGTGAGTCTCATTTACACATTTCCCTGTTAAAAAGAGATCATTCTGAAGAATAAAGCCATGCTGGGCATTGAGCTTCTTCGCATATTTTCCCCGCAGTCACAGAAGCCAGGCTAACAGAATTTAGTTAATAAATATAGAGAAGAGGCGAAGGATTACAGTAAAAGCTTTGCAGTCTTAGGACTGTGAAATCGCAAACTCAAAGTCAGGCAGTGCTCACTTATAAGTTTGTTGGTGGGAGAGAGGGAAAAGCATTCAGAAAGAAGGGCTGTTCATGCTCAGTAGAGTGATGCCACAGAAACGTTATGAATCAGGGAATACAGGGAGTATTAGTACCTGTGCATCTATAAATGTAAGACCCCAGTTTAACATTCCAGTTCTTATCTACAAGTGTCTTAAATGTTTGTGCGTTGAAGATGGTCTTAAGGCAGTCTGACAGGGATGCTTTTTGTTCTTGAGTGTGAATATTTAGGTTGCAGTTCCCTAATCAGAAATACATGATTGTAAATGTGGAGCAGCCAGTGGTAGTGATATTGAAAATACGTTGTTTTGTTTTTTTAGTTTGGAGAATTTGTTACTCTAAAAGGGGGAAGCTCCCAGCACAACTGACTTTTTTTTTTTTTTTAAATCTTTAAACCTTTGTGTAGATATTAATGAGTGCTTACTGGATACTGATCTCTGTCCAAATGGAAGATGTGAGAATCTGCATGGAACATATAAATGCATTTGTAACCCAGGGTATGAAGTGGATTCAACTGGGAAAAACTGCATTGGTATGAAATGACCAATTTTTCCTTTTGAAGTGTGATGCTTGCATTTATCTTCCTTTATCTTTCACAAGTCAGTGTTTCATCAGATTTGGTGACTGCTCTCCTGATGTTTCTAGATGTTTCTGCTAAATTCTCTGAGTTTAATTTCTGTGCTTTGCAATGCTCATAGATTCCTCCAACGTAGGACAGTAAGGGACTGTTGTCATCAGTAACTCGAGTCACTGGCAACCAGGCAATAAAGATCCAGTTCAGATAAGTTCACTGAATGTTTGCTGCACAGCACCAGCATTTCTTGACATGAGAAGAAACCCAATACTGCAATTAAAATGCACCACGAGAGACATCCAATATCATCAGTGTGCTAGGCTTCTCCAATAGCAGGATATTTAAGTAAAACTCCCAACTGATCCTAGGAAGATAAGCATCCCACATGCTACAGAAGGCTTCCATGGTTTCTGCCAAATCTGACTTTGGGGAAAATTCCTTGGACATGGCTATTGGTTTAACTGTGTTGAAGTGTACTGGCCAGACACAGGGAAGTATAATATCGGTAGAAGCACCAGCAGACTGCGTGCATGCCATCTCTAGCTAGAACTGAATTCCTGTGCTGTAGAGGTGAAAAAAATCTGAAGCCAAGTTGTTCCTCACAGAAAAGGGGAAGTAAGTTCTTCTTGCTCCTTAGGGGTGCCTGACAGAAGCTCTGTGGCCTGAGAGGAAGAGAATTCAAATAAGTAGCAGTCCAGTCTCTTCTGGGATGTAAAAAGAAGAAACTATCAGATGCTGTGGACTGCTATTGCAAATTTTAATTCTGGCAATTCTCTTGTTCCGTTACACAGTCCCATTGAAAGCTCCCTACTGAAAACCCTTTAGTTTCCTTTCGTCCACCTCTGTATTTGGTGCATCGTTCCAGACCTCTTTGTACAACTGATTAGAAATTTCTTCTAGTTTCCTATTAAAACTTATCTGTGACCAATTTATGATCAGTGTTGTGACAGGATTATCCTTTTATTTAGTACCATGATATTTATTCCCAAAGTAAAGAATCATCATATCCTTTCTCACGCTTTGTTGGCTAAGCTATCCAAACCATGCTTTCAGGTTTTTTTTGTAGAAGAAGAGGCTGTGGGCTTCTCCTGAACACAGATGGTCCAACCAGAATATAGTAGTCTAACGAGGTTCTCAAATGCCTTTTACAGCGGTCCCAATGCCTTGCCATCTCTCTTAAGAATATCCTTCAAAAATGATCTAGAGTGCATTAGTCTTTTCTTAAATGCGTTATACTTGTGGATCAGTGTCGCCTTCTAATTGGGAGTTACACTCAGAGCTTTCTCTTCTCTGTTGCCTTCAACTGATGAGTTCTTGATTTAGAACATGTTATTATTCCCCAATTGCAGGGTTTTGCACTTTGGTGATGGTATTTTATCCTATTTCTCTCAGTTCCATTGTCAAGATTATTTTAATCTTCTTGCATCCAGTCCTTCTCTATATCGGCAATAACTTCCCCTGTAGTAGTGTCCACAGTTTTTGATCCCGTTCGTTATTTCTACATTGCAATGAATATATTATAGGACTAGTCCTAAGACTGATCTTTGAAAGACCTTGCTAATATCCTCTGTCCATCATCATGACTCCCCTTTTTAATACGCCCTGTCATAGCTCTGAATCTTCCTTAAAGTTCTTAAATTCTTTCCTGTTATCTCCGGCTTACATAACCATTTTATTTGGATTCTGTATTCTCTACTTAAATAGCTTAAGTCATATGTGTAATCCAGGTATAACATATCAATTACTGTATTTTAAGAAAGAATACCTAAATAATCTGACTTGATCTATCTTTGATAAAAGTCATGTTGTAATTTATCCCATTTTCCCATTTGCTTCTCTGTCTTTGATTATTCATGTTCCATTTCATTGTCTGCCCATAGCTTGTGGCATCTCTTCTCCCCATCCATCTGTGACTCCTCCAGCTGCTCCCCAGCCCACCCTGTTGCAGCCCACATCCATGCTCCATCACAGCTGTTTCCCATTCCTCCATAATGTTCCACCTGGCCCTCTCTCAACTTTTCTGAACTCCTGTGAAGCTTCCCAAACGGTTTTATTTGTTTTATTCTGCAAATCTCCCTGCTTTTCCTAGCACTTTTGCTGTTCCCAGCTGCTGCTCTGATGCTCTCAGTCTTCCCAACTTCTCTCAACACTTTCTGAGGCCTCTCTGACTTAGCCAATTGTTCTGTCTGTTTTCTGGGTCTCTCCTGATCTTCACCTGCCATTCATGGCCCATTGCCACCTTCTTGCAACTTATCTCTAATGATCACAGCGCTTCCAAAGATTTCCTATGGGCTCTTGATTTTAGCTTCTTTAAGATTTATATCTACACTAACATTTTTATTCAAATTTTTCACCTCTAAAGCAAGTATAGATTCTCATTAACCTTGTTAACCGTAACATCTAAGACAGTCCAGAGCAGAAGTGGAAAAAACAGTGATGTAAAGACCGGGATGACCAGCAAACCTTTCCAAACCAACTCTCTTCTAATTTCTTTTGTCAATATAGGGCCTGATGTGCAGGGAATCAGAGACTGCACAAATTATTCCACAATATGGGCAAGATGAAAGGGTGATTCCCAACTTCATTTTAAACAATATTTTGGTTGCCCTATATTATGAGTATGTGCAGAAAGCAAGTACAAAGTAAAATAGTCTAATAAAGGACAGAAAAAAGGTCAACAAAAATAGACAAGGAAGATTAAAAAAAAAACAAACAAAACAAAAATGTTGTTTGTGTGGTTTAACTCCATAAATTTGCTATTGTTGCCAATATTTTAAAGCTAGTTTTCATTAAGAAGGAAGGTGTATTAAGTGGGATTTTTCACATTAGTTTTTTGTTGGTGGTGGGGTTTTTTTGGTGTTACTCCAGTTTTTGTGGCATGGTCGTTTCCATTTGAAATAAATCCAAGCCTATTATGTGCCAAAAAAATCTAGAAATCTTGTTAGCATCTTTGAAAACCAGTGTAAGGCATATGTGTTTCTTCTTTCTCCCTACCCTTTGTCTCTTTCCTTCACAAAATTTAGTGAAATGCAGCTATTGGGAGAGGAATTTTGTCATGGCTTCTAGTCCAGTAATATTTTCTCTCTTTAAAAGTTCTCAATTTTCATTACAGACATTGATGAATGTGCACTGAACATGCTGCTTTGTGACAATGGACAATGCAGAAATACCCCTGGAAGTTTCACCTGCACCTGTCCCAAAGGATTTGTATACACCCCTGACCTAAAAACATGTGAAGGTAATTGATAACACTCCATTCCATCCTAGTTTTATTCATTGGGATCATTTGCAGTTTGTACCAGAAAGATTTTAAACCTTGATGAGTATATATAATATGTAGACTAGAAACACATAGAGAAACGGTAGGGAGAACTAGGGGAAAGAGGAGTGACAAGGCCAAAGCATGTAAAGTGTTAGATAACCTAGTGGAATAGCCCATATTAGCCCTGTATTAGCCCTCTCCTTGTGGATTGTCACCAGTGGGCCTGCACTCTGCCAAGAATGAGAAAAACGTGAGAAGAACCAGGTTTTACTAATCTCTTTTCTTATATGAAGAACAAAGAGCCAGACGGGTCTTTGTTTGAAATCCTTTCTGAGCACACACAGGATGTGTATTAAATCACTTAAACATCCCAATCCATCATCACAAAGCAGAGTAATAGCTGGACCTCACAGAGAAATGAGATGCTGCGGCTGAGTTCACTGTTTTAATGTTCTAACATGATAGCATGTCTTTTAAGTCACATGTGTCATTAGTCTATTGTGAAGAGCTTCATAATTGAAAAACAGAGTATCAGGGAAATCTATCATGAGGAAAGACTCTTCAATTTTTACCTAAGGTGAAAAAGGCCATACGTATTTTTGTTAATGCTTTCTGGCACTAATGGCAGTATGTCTCCCTTCTAGATATTGACGAGTGTGAATCTAACCCTTGTGTTAATGGGGTATGCAAAAACACACCTGGCTCTTTTGCTTGTGAATGTGCTCCTGAAAGTACATTGGATACAACAAGAACCATCTGCATAGGTATTTATTCTTCTGAAGTTTTTGTTTGCTAGTTGAAAATGTCCAGTGACATACAAATGTTGTACACCAAGTTCAGAAAATATTTAAAAATAACTTAGGTAGATAAGTTTAGTGGAAAATGTTACAGAAACAATGTTAAGGAAGTGTTTGTTTTCACCATTACCATGGGTGCATAAAATGTGAATCTAAGCATTTGAGAACAGTGTGCTTCCATGTCATATTTGAAGAAGAGATGAAAGATTTTTGTAACAGCTACAGAAATACTCAGGGTACTTCTGTGGCACTATGCTTGCCTGCTTAGATCCTCCTGCAAGCAAGGAGAACATGTGCTCCTTAAGATCTGGTCTATGGAAAGACCAGCTTTTGATTTGAGATGGATCTTGAGCAAATTGTGGTATATAGTCCGGAACAACACTGTGACTCAGATGCTCTATGGGTTCATAATTTCTTCCTTTAGGTGTTCTGGGGCGACAAAAATTTATAGATATTGCCTAGTCAGTGAGGAAAATTGTGGATCTAGAGCTCTGTCTAGTCCTTAGCTATCTCCTGCCACTCTGTATATGGGAGGGTCAGATATGCAGACCTGAGGATCTATGAGACTAATGGAAGATCCAGGAGAGGTTCATCTCTACCCTATTCTTCTGCGTGTGCCTCTGATCTGAATCGCAGTAAATACAGATCTTGAATGGTGCTGAGGTACTCCTTATTAAGCTCAATAAGCATAAACTAGGTCCTGCAAAGGCTCTGTGCTGGGATGGATTTCATGCTGTAGCCCAGCGTAGAGAAGGATAAATTAAGAGCTTTTAAAATAAATTCAAACCTGATGTGGCAAGTTACAATGAAAGGATGATTTTTGTCGTAGTTAAATTCAGGTATGTTGGTAAATACATTTATGGGTAAAGCTAAACAGTGTGCATGACAATATCTTGGCTTTTTTTTTCCTGACAGAAACTGTTAAGGGCACCTGTTGGCAGAACATAGTGGATGGAAGATGTGAAATAAATATCAATGGAGCAACTCTGAAGTCCCAGTGCTGTTCCTCACTAGGCGCTGCTTGGGGTAGCCCTTGTACCCCATGTGAACGAGGTAAAACTGTTCATTTATTCTCAGCCTCTTCACAGCTTCTGTACCTCACAACTGTGACGTTACCACAGTTAGTAATGCATGTGCTGTCTCCTTTCTCTCCCATTTTACTTGAATGCATGAATAATTTCCAGGCAAAAGGAATAAGTTTATTAAAGGGGTAGCTGGTTAAAACGGTCTTAACTGTGTAATCCCTAGTGTACTCCTTCAGTGCATAGAAGGTGGTAATGGTCATCTAGGCACCCATGCCACATAAAAAAGGATAGTAAGAATGGCTTTGTTCTCAAATAATCCTTAAAGTTTTGGAAGCCTTGCGAGCTGTTCTGTGTCTTGTTTAGCTTTGCTTTATAATGATGAACGTGGCATTGTTTTACAATGGGTATATATCCTCAGTAACCTAGTATTTTTTCCTGTTTTGAGGCTGACCCACATTGTTATCCTGGTCGTTTGGTCACAGGCTGGTCAAATAATTTTTCTTGCTCTACTATCAAAGGCTCTTTCCTTATTCAGTCTGGAAAAGAGATATCTTATATTTGATAGTGGCCTGTAGCTACAGAAGGTTCTAATGTTGGCTTTTATAGTAAACATCTTATAAAAGATTAAATTTGAAGGGAAACAACCACACCTAGAGTCTGTAACTTGCAGCATTACTTTAGCATGTTTTGTCGTAATTAGTGATCTAGACTTCCTAATGATGTAGCAATAGATGCATTTTCCCCAGAGCTCCCAAGATAAATGTTTGTAACAAATGGCTCTTGGTGTGGTAATGGAGGGAGGAGAGGGAGTAGCCCTTGTTATTATACTCTGTAGATTAACTGATGACCTAGAGAATCATATGATTGATCAAGAAATGGGTTGAAGTCTTTGCATATTTACTTGACAACTAGATTGAACTGTGGGATGAGCTGGGAACCCAGGGATGAGCCGATGTAACCAGAAGTCTATGTGGGCTGTTATTTCTGTAGGGTGAAAGCTGCTAATTTCCTCAAGTCTTTAATTAGATTCATCCTTCGCATCTTAGTAGAATTAGTCCTCTTCCATCAGTGGTAAATGTGGCTGTAATGTCCTGTGATCAAATTAAATGAATTAATTATTTGAATGAAGCAGGAATGATATAACCACGTTTGGGTTGGTTAGCTAAGACACAATGGAAGCAAAAGATGATAATGGCTGACACTTTACATAGTTTATGTCGTTGCCCCATCTTGTCTCAGAAAGAGTATTTCAGAAAATACTGGGAGATTGTCTAAGCACTCAGACTTCTCACAGCAATAAACGCTAGATTTTTCACATGATCATTTTTGCACAATAAGTTAACGGCAAGCTTTGGACTGTAGTGTTCTAAAAGTTCACTTTTGTTTATTTTACAGACCCAATATGCCAAAAGGGATATTCAAGAATAAGAGGAACATTGTGTGAAGGTATTTATTGTTGCCTTAACATAAATCAGAACTTGAATGAAAAAATGCCAGTGTTTTGATTTAAGTGGTTAATTTAGCATAGAGGTGCACTATGCCAAATTCTTACCTCTTGTAATTCCATTGACTTCATTAGAGTTATGTCAGTGATGAATTTGATTTCAGTTTGTTTAACATTCCTACGTGCTCACAGTTTATCTCAAAGTACACACTTGCAAACAGTGTCTACGTGTATAAGGAGATGGTTCTCTCTTTTCAGATACTATTAACTGAATAACCTATTTGTGTGAAATATGCATCTTATTTATGTAATAAAACGTGGCATTATTGATACAATGATAGGATAAGCCATTAGTGTGCTTTAGAAGAAGAATGTTTGAAGAATATATATCACATGAAGGATTTTTCTTAACATTGGCTTTCATCCATGTAACATTACATTAAATCAGACTGTTCCAAAGAATAGTTTTAGCTGCTTTATTAAAAAAGGGCATCAGGACACAGTTAAACTTTGGTTAAAGAAAATGTTGAACATTTTTTAAATGTGTAGCTTTCTGCTCGGGATGAGATGACTATATATTATTCTGTGAGAATGGAAGGTTCCACCCTATTTCATCTTCATTTGAATTGATTTGAACCCCTGGCAAAGTGCTGCATATTTCCATAATATGCAGAAGCTCAGAGAGTCTCAAACTGCTGTGGGTCATCCTGACTGACAACATCTGACATGACACTGCAGTTAAAATATTTTTTAAAAATTACTCCCATATGTAGCTTCCATAAAGAAACATTGTTTTTTTTTTCCTTAATAAAAAATAAAATAAAACAACAAAAAAAGAGGAACACCCTCACACATATTCTTTGCTTTCCAAGTGATGACTAAATACCTTGGCACATACGTGCTGCAGACCCACTGTACATAGCTTATCTGACCTCAGCAACACTTTCTGGAGTGTATAAGTGAAAGAAAAGAAAAAAAAAAGTGGCCCCACCTATCTCTATTCACAAGGAAAGTCTTAGAACATTTTCAACACTGCTGGGATGGAAAGTTTATCCTTCCAAGATGTAGACATAACTGTTTTCAGCATTTCCTTTACCAGCACTTCAGATTACATCTATTACATGCTTTAATCTTTCTCGTTTCAATGGGACCTGGATAGCCCCAGGTTTTTCAGCGTAGTTTCCCCTGCTCTTAGCATACTAAAGCAGTATTTGGGTTTCAACCAACGTAAGCATTTTTCAAGACAAGGGAAAAGCTCTAGGAAATTTACTGGCAAGTGAGAGGCAGGACAAGGGAGTAAATTTAGTTCCCAAAAGGTGATACTCAGTTCTCCCATACACAGCCCATGTGAAATGAGTAATGGACCTTGTGCAAGGAAATAAGCAAACTAAATTGGCAGCGTTCCTCTAGTTTACGGGTGAGCCCTGGAGTTGTCAGCTGGAATATTGTTCACAGGCTAGTAACTGTTTCAGATAGTCCATAGGCTTTAATTCCTGCCTTTCAGTCAATATGGAACTTTTATTAATATCTGTTCAAGTGCAGAAGCCACTGATGTCCACCCTACGTTTGTTGTCCGCCCTGCTCCATGCAGTTTGAGAGTTGCAGAGAGTCTGTTCACACTAGGGGTTTTGCTTAGAAGCCTAGTGAATCTAAGCTACCAGCTTCTTGATCACTCTCTAAAAATGAGTGTTCAGTTTTGATTACCAGAGTCATTTCCTTCTAATTTCTTGTTCTTATTTTCTTCTGACTTTTATGTTTCATCTTGGAGCCTTAATTTAATGCTGGAGACTTTTTCCTAAGGGTAGTTGCAAAGCATATACCTTTCATAAGGGATGCTGGTGGGAGGACCATGTACTTACATTACTTACTGTTTATTTGTGTTCAGGCCAAGCTAATACAGATAATCAAATAATCCTTTCCTGTTTATCATACCAAAAAGCGCCAGATTTACCACTTAAATATAGAAAGATGATCTACTTAGTGCAGTTAAACTCTGTAGTGATAAGGTGTTTGTTTTAATTTATAAAGCTGCTAATTGCTGACAGACATTAGGACCAGGTTTCAAAGATGACGTTAGTGTCCAGAAATGCAGAGATGTGCCTGATAATACTTTCAAAAACATTTAAAAACAGCATAATTTAATCTCGTGGGAATAACGCATAATTCCATTGTGCACCCGCCTTTGTCTTTCTTTGCCCAAATACTTCAAAAATCTGGCCCATAATGAATATGAAGTTGAAATTATTTTTCAGTGCCCCTCCTTTTTGGTTGCCTTTGAATTGGATTTCAATCCATGATCCATGTAAGAATGGCAAATAGTGCCACTTAATATTTCTAATCATCAGCAGTTTTCTGTAATTTGTTCTGACTGACTTACATAGGAAATCCCAATTGTTTGGAATTTTGTCAGACCATATAAACTACTGTGGGGTTTTTTTTGTATTTTATCCTAAAACACAAACATTAGAATGTTCATATTTTTTCCAATTTGTTGATGTTTAGCATGCTAGTGATTGCTTTTATTCACATTTTGTTTGGAAATAGATGTAAATGAATGTGAAGTATTCCCAGGAGTTTGTACAAATGGGCAGTGTGTCAATACCTTGGGATCATTTGTTTGCCAGTGCCCCAGTGGAATGACTTTAGATGCTTCTGGACGGACATGTCTTGGTAGGTATTAATTCCATTTACAAGTCTACTAGGGAAAAGCAAAGCTATGTGATGAGCAACATTTGCACTGTATGTTTTCTTACCAATAAGGAAAATGATTTTTTTTCCACATAAATCATTTTCGAATGGAGTCAATCAGGGACATGAATTTAGTCCAGCTGGAATAAGAGCAGATTCCAGTGGTAGTGGCTAAACTCTGTTACCATGTACTAGCTGGTGAACAGCACTGGTTTAGTTCCAAATTGTTCACCTTACTAAACCCTGCAGCTTGTCTGTGCTCTTAGCACTCTTTATGGACAGTCCCACCAACCATGG
This sequence comes from Struthio camelus, assembly GCF_040807025.1. Taxonomy (NCBI): domain Eukaryota; kingdom Metazoa; phylum Chordata; class Aves; order Struthioniformes; family Struthionidae; genus Struthio; species Struthio camelus. The sequence continues at coordinate 13,276,723 of NC_090953.1, forward strand.
TTGGAAGGGAGGTGGGCCAGGACCAAGGCTTGTAGATGTGAAGAAGCCTGTAGTGTTTCTAGCCTTACTGTATTTCTGAACTGGGGAGTGCAGCAGAAACATAGGAGTTTTGTGTGCTCTCCACCTTCCATGCAAACCATGTTTGCCCTTTTATAACAGTAGATGCACAGCATTTTTCTCAGGACAAGACATAGCTTGTAGTAATTAAGGGGCCTTATATAGGTCTGATAAGCTGGTAATGCTTACAGCCCTCTCCCGATCCACAGTTTACTTCAGGTGTTGAACCCCATTTTACGGAAAACTTTAAAATGACTTCATTTGTAAATATTAATTTTCAGAGTTTAGTGTTAATATTTTGTTGTTAAGATCTATGCAATGTCATTGGTACATTCCTCTGAGTCTACAAAGATACGCAGCAAACTGTCCTGTGAAGGGATTCTGGGAAGGGCTTCCTCTGCAGTGAACTAAATTCTCTCTTTCTCTCTCAACATATTGTTCAATTGCCCAACAGACATTCGCTTGGAGAGTTGCTACCTGCAGCATGAAGATGAGCAATGCACCTTACAAATACCAGGCCGACACCGAATGGATGCTTGCTGCTGTTCAGTGGGTGCAGCGTGGGGCTTTGAGTGTGAGGAGTGTCCTCTGAAAGGATCACCTGAGTATGAAGCTCTTTGTCCAAGAGGACCAGGCTTCTCTACTAAAATAGAGATAACTGGAAAACCTTTCTCTAAAGGTTTGTAATGTTTTTGTGGTTCATTGATATCAAATCCTGCTAGCTCTTTCTTTTACTCTTCTTGGTAAATTCCTGTGAGTTTGAAGATTTTGTTGATAATTAGGCACTTTGGTAACCTTCAGGCACACTTGAAAATCCCATTAGATTTTATAGAAATTAATGCCAGAATGAAACACGAACGTTTAGTCTGTATCACAGGCTATTAAAAACCATAGAATACTGCAGCCCCAAAATACTAAATTTGTGTCTCTGCTGGAGAGGTTAAATTGTTCCCCTTTGCTGACTTTGCCTCCTATGAAGCGTGCAGTGGTGTATGTGGCTGATGAAACAGCTTTGAAAACCTGGCACCTCATAGTGCATGAACTGGAACAAACTGAGCAGTCAAATTTGGATGTCTTGAAAGTCTTACCTGTGCAGGGTACACTAACCTCAACCCTGTTGCAGAGCAAACAAGGAAGGGTGAATAATTTGGGAATTTCTTGTGGAGGTAATAGATTATTAGAGAAAAATGTTTCTAGGGTGTTAGTTCAAATTAGCAGAATTGGATTTACTGTAAACTAAGGCTTGTCCTGACTGTGCTTGGTAAATTTCCAGCATTAATGGAAATGACACAGTGACACCCTAGCATCCTGCGCTGAAAGCCTGCTTTCCAGGATATCAGTGGGATTGAGCCAGACGATATCAGAAGCGCAAATGGATGTGAATGTTTTTAAACGAAGTCAGTTACCCCAAAGCTAAACACTTTAAAGTTTGGACGGAGGGGAAAATACAAATGAGAGTAACAATTGTTGTTGTTGATTTCATAAACAGTTTTTTATAAACAGTTGCTAAGCCATTAGTTATCCATAAAGAATTGTGACGTGCTTTTATTTATGCTCACTATATTTTCTGTGACTCATGGAAGTCACACTTTTTATCAGAAACCAGCAGATAGAGTGGTTCTTTTGGAAGCTTTCTTCACCCTTGTAGTCTTGATCCTCTGTCCACTGAAATCTTACTGTTGACTTCAGTTAGCTGTGGATCAAGTCTGGCAAGACAAAGGAAGAATAAGATGATACTGTTTTATGGCAGAAAGTGCTCTTGGCAGTTTTACTGGTGTCCTCATTGGTGGTTAGGTGAAAGTCAGTATCGATTTATGCAAAGCTTCCAAAAGGAGGGTTGATTATCATGAGAAAGAATGAGCTGTGAAGTCAGCGGTGTTCTTTTGTGCTATGTTTTTGTATGAAGTGATAACATCATATGTCCCCGCTGTTAGAGGTGCGAACAGTATATGCTAAGCGGAGTGAGAAACATGGCTTGTTAAGGAAATACAATGCCAAACTCTTAAATTACCAGTATCTTGTTCTCTTTCTCAGAGACTCCTTCTTGAGGTTTTGGGCTTAGAAGAGGAGAGCTAGGAAGTCTGTGCAGTACTTGAATAGCCTTGCAGGGAACAGTCTTCCTTAGAACCTTAATTGCATTTGCATTACCGATGTGGTTGATCACTCCATCACTATTTTACTGACTGAAAGAGACCAACGCCCATTTCCCAGCACCACATTATGCACATTCACCCCAAAAATGTACGCTGAGCATCCCACCCCTTTTATTGAAATTCAGAGTTTCCTGTATATCCTTAAGATCAAAAGAAGAAAACTGGTCTAAACGTTTATAAATCGATAAATTGCATCAGATTTTTCCATAAATTGTCAAATAATTCTTTGAATTTGATGAGGCATTTTTGCCTCCACAGGTTTTTCTTTTTTATGTTAGTGTAAGAGAAAGATACATGTGTTCAGATGAAAATTGAATGCTCTGTTACATTTGTTTCCCCACATGTGGTTTTGTGAGATAGGGTTAAAGATTTTTACTTCCATGTAAAGCTTTTCTGAAATCCTTAGTTAAAGATAATAATTGAGTTGCTTAATAACGGTTGTTGCTACGCTGTGGGAAGTTGCATTTATAATTGTGGTTGACTTCTTATTGCAGAATTTAGAGTTTTACTAACCTGTCCTTCTTGGAAGATATTTTGCTAGCTTACTTGACAACTGAATACCTAATCTCTATCTGTTTCGTTTTTAGATATCAATGAATGTAAAATGGTCCCCAGTCTGTGTACCCATGGAAAATGCAGAAACACCATTGGCAGTTTTAAGTGTAGATGCGATAGTGGATTTGCCCTTGATTCTGAAGAAAGGAATTGCACAGGTAAACTGTATGGATGTATCTCTCATAACTTTGATTTGGAAAAGGAAAAACTGAACTGATTTGAAAACACTGCAAATGTTGTTTTGTCTTACAGATATTGATGAATGCCGCATCTCTCCTGATCTTTGTGGCCAAGGCATCTGTGTCAATACTCCTGGAGATTTTAGATGTGAATGTTTTGAAGGCTATGAAAGTGGATTTATGATGATGAAAAACTGCATGGGTATGTTTTTTATAGACCAGAGGTGTGCAATAGTAGTAGTAGTAGTTTTGTGAAGTGCTAGGGTTATTTTAAAAGCCTGATTGAAGCTGATCTGGGCTGACAGTGCCGTGATGGGGAGCATACTATGGGGAGAGAAGGGCTTGGTCAAGACAGAGAAATTCTTATACAAATCAGAGCCTCAGAGATATGCTGTGACTTGGAACTGCAATGTGAATTTTTTTGGAAAGTGGGCAGTTGCAAAAGCCACCTAGAAAGATCTTAACACTTAAAAAAACAAAAATACAAACAAAAGAAACACCTTCCAGTGAAGACCTTTCAATGAACAGTTTTGGGTTGTATAAGAAAGGAAGGAGGTCTCAGCAGGAATGGAGAGGGAGGCAAGCGATGGTCTTTACTTAGAGCAGACACGAGCTGGACCTGACTGTACACACTCGGAAACCGTCTCATTCTCCTGGGGTCTGTATTATCCAACTAGCCCCTCCCACTTCTTTGTCTGAAGTGAACTTAGGCCTGGAGGTTACTTGCCCTGGGGTGTGTGTCCATGCGGGGCTGAAGCAGGGTATGGAAGCAGAGAGGGGCTGCAAGGGGCCGCGCACAGGGCAGTGTGGAGCAATCCTGTGACTTTTGTGGAGTGTGGAATCAGGTCCATGGGAGGAGAGCTTGTCTCACGAGGTCCAGAGAGGGAGCAGGGTCAGCAGATGGAGAAGGGCTTGGGTAAGGAGAAGTTGCATGGATGTGTCGCAAGAGGTCCAGTGCCTAGGTGTCCTCAGGTCTGCTGTTGTGGGAAAGCTCTGGCCCCTGCAGTGACGTGTGTTCCCTTCTCCTCACAGACATTGACGAGTGTCAGCGCAATCCCCTTCTCTGCAGAGGTGGCACCTGCATCAACACAGAGGGAAGCTTTCGTTGTGATTGTCCTCCAGGTCATCACATCTCGCCAAATATCTCTGCGTGTATAGGTAGGGCATGCAGGCAGAATGGATATTGTGCACAGCTTTATATATTGGCCATGTGCTGTGCCTGCACTTAGGATATTTGCTTTAGCATTGTTTCCATACAGACCTAAAATGTCTACCTCTTTCTTCTGAAACAGACATTAATGAATGTGACCTAAGCACCAGTCTGTGCCGAAACGGACGTTGCGTCAACCTGATTGGAAAATATCAATGTGCTTGCAACCCAGGGTATCAGTCCACACCTGACAAATTATACTGCATTGGTAAGGACAAAATCTGCACGTGATCTGTTGTGAATGGAGAAGATAAAATGCAAATAACTGTCTCATTTTTAATAGCTGTGTAAAGACATTTTTAGTTCTAATAAAATAACTGATTCAGAAATTTAGTACAGTCTGTCAGAGCAGCATGCACAAAAACAAAGTGTGCATGCCCATTACTTGAGAATAATGAAGCTGTACCAATGCTTAGGTTAACTGTGTGCTAGCTTACTGTCTTTATTGAATCAATCATGACGTGTGAAATAGCATACTATTTTAGGTTACCTAAGACTTTGATCACTGAAAAGACAATAGCTTGTTAAATCCTGAGTTCTGTATTTTATTAAAAAACAGCGTTCCTGACAGACTCTGGAATCGGATCATGTGGCTCTATTGAATTTTTCTTGATTTCATCTGTAATTGTCTCAAATATAGGGCCTTTCTATTAACTTTTTCCTTAAAGCCACATGTTCTTAAAAAATCAGATTGAATCACCTATTGTGCGCTCTTTTCTTTCATTTGTATACAAGGTTTTGTACCTCAAAAATGCATGCAAAAATCTACTGCCTTTAATCCTGCCTAGGAAGTAATTTTGTTCCTCAATCCTTACAAATAATTTTGTTGCCTCTGGCATAGAGTGATAAGCCAACAGTGGTACTTTTCTGTGTAGAAAGAGAACTGCAGATAATCTCATCTCTTTCTCTCTCTGGTTTGCCTGATATCCATCCCAGTGTCCGTATTTGCAAACAGCTGCATGTTCAAGGAGTTTGTAAAAATCTGTGTGCTAGTATGGAGGCTGGATTGATGCCCTTTTGGAAAGGTGACTCAGAGCGTGTCTTTAAATTGTGCTTTAAAGAAAGAGGTATAGTGGATTTTAACTCTAATTTTCTCCATTTTAGATATTGATGAGTGCAGCATAATGAATGGTGGCTGTGAGAACTTCTGTACAAACTCAGAGGGCAGCTATGAATGCAGCTGTAAACAAGGCTTTGCCCTCATGCCAGACCACAGGACATGCACTGGTAAGAGAGATTTGGGGAACTTTTCTAATGAAATGGGTTTATTTCAATCTTTTAAAAATGGGCTGCCTTTTAAGATTAAAGCTTTTATAACAAATACTCTATAAAAATGAAAAAATATTTAATTAATGTATGGAAGGATAGATGAAGTTCTTTCTAAAGTGAACATCTCCAATGTATAGAATTTCACAGCTGCAGAGTGAATTGCTTTGAAGGGAATAGAGTATCCTTCCCGATAATAATTTTACCTTCATTATTTCAGAAAGGATACGAGTCCATTCTGAGTTTAGTAACAAAAGGCAATGATTTTGCAGTAGGAGATAAATTTCCTCCCTTAAGGTGTTGTATTAGGTCCAGATCCAAAATACGTTGAAATCATTGGAAATAATCTTCTGAATGGAAATAATCGGAAAAAATGGAAATAATTGGAAAAAAATCATTATCTTCATAAGCCAGGATGTCCTTTTAGGTGCATTACATGCTTAGATTGGAGAAAGAGTAGACTAAAATACTAGAAAAAGGGGCAGATTGTCCTCTCTGTGATTGTGTGGCAGCTGCTCTAAAGCAAGATAGAAGATTATTCCTATTTTTAATTGTTTGTTTAGCCAAATGCAAGTATTCTGCCTTACTTGATAACCGAATGACTTTCACATGAACTGAAGTCTGAAGAGTGTGAATCTTTCTTAGGAAGCAGCTCTCTCGCACTCTAAACAGGGTTTGTGAGAAATTTCTCAGAGCTGTTTAATTGCTGGGTATTCTCCTTTGGGAGTCTGGGACTTATAAAATGAGTAAGTCATTGTGCTCGGTGATTTCCACATAGGTTACATAAAAGATAATTCTACCCTCCTTTTCTCTTACTTCTTGCAACCACTGGTCCATTGAGGCATGTGAATATTTGCCATCTGTTTGCCAATTCCATCCAAGAGCTCCTTGAAGAGCATGAGAAATCTACCAGGGTTAATCCCTTGGAATAGAGTTGCCTTTTAACAAATGAAGAGTTTTCTATACTGAATTAATAGGGAGAGCTCACATTTAGAATTTGTAAATATTTATAGACCTTTGACCAGGGTCTCATTTACCCTGAGGCCACTTGCTACCATTCCAACAGGATGAAAGAGCCTTAAAGCATGGTTAAATTGAGTTTGCCTCCCGTTGCAGGGCTTACAGAGTGTTGTAGAGTAGCCAGTCTTTAGCAAGCATCTGACCCTCTTTCAAAGGAAGAAATCAACTAGAAAAGTGCACATTTGACTGACCTTGATCATAAGTATATCAAAACCTAAAATATTTAGATTAGAAATAGTTTGCTTTAGCAGCAGGAATTAGGTGAAGTTTCTAGCAGAGGCAAGTTTGTACAAAAGCTTGCCAACATTCGTATTTTGGGTACTTTTTCAATGTGAGAAAACCCCATTTGATCAAAATTGTTCAGCAGTCAAAATCTGGACCCAAGTGGCAGCGCTGTGAGAGTACGTGCATGAGAGGGAAGAGAGGAGAGGCTGAGAAGGCGGCCTCTGAGCCACTTTTCTGTTTGCATCTTCTTGACTTGACTGGGAATCAAATGAGCCGAGTCCATGTTTAGGCGGTTTTAGGGATCACAGGTGTACTGGCTAGAAACCTTTCTCTTCTACTTTACCCACACTTGCCCTTAGCCACCCAGAGACATCCCTAAGCCCAAGAATAGAGCGGATCATATAGAGCACCCTCCCACCTATTAAACTAAAAACTTTGGAACTAGAAAACTAGCATCTTTCCCCTTTCAAAGTTAAAAGGAAAGGTAAGAAACCAGTTGCTTTCCCTGGCAAGGAAGGGAATTGCCACCTGTGGTGAGGGGATAGGCTGTCAGTGTTTTTAACCGCATGTTAACTTGACCATAAACATGTCCATAGAAGTCTGTAGTTAGATCTTACCTGGAAAGCATTGGAATTTAATTATAATTTTTCACACATTTATATCCAGCCTTGACTCTGAAAAACAGAATTTCTTTCATAGGCCAGCTATTAAATATTGTTATTACCTATTGACTTTCTTACTTTCTCGTTAGAAAGACTTGGATGCAATAGTCAACGCGTAAGCATGTTTAAATAAGTTTGCTGACTTCAATACGAATATTGATATACTCAACGCCAAACGCAAATTAAAGCAGTGTACTAAATAGGTGCCTTACAGTCCAACACAGTGCTGAAAACTCAGTAATGTAAACCACCCTGTTGCGTCTATGAGGAGCTACTAGTGTGATGGATTGACAGGTTACTATCCCAAATCTAAAAGATCAATTTTACCCAATTTTCCAAAGCCATTTCATAGTGTTACAGTTCTGTACTTACAGAGAAACTGTGGTGTTTCCTGTTTACCATATTTGACTTGGATATTTTTTATAAAATACGAGAATGAATAAAATCCTATTAAGAAGAAATATTGTCAGTATTTGAGATCTGAAGGATGAAATACCTGATTTTCAGTATTAGTACAGATCTATCTGAGCATATTCAGAAATGGTTGTAGCTATAATTAATTAAGTACAAAAAATAGTGATTAAATCCTAGTCAGATTTTTTCCTACAGTTTGCATAGCAAGATACCAGCTAGGTATCTGCATGTCTGTCGTGCACCGAGAGCGGAAAGTGCCAGACACCTTTGAATGTCAGGTCAAAGTCTACCTAAGGATATATCTGGATTTGTGAAGGGCCACTTTCACCACCCTTTTAGTATCTAAAAATGCTACCTCCTTCTCTTGAAGAGACGTTAATTCTCTATATAAATATATGATGAATATTCAAAATCTGTATGCCACAATTTTGACCTATACCCAAATCTACTGAAAAATAATAAGTCAGCGTCTGTTTTATTGTGTCGTACGTTTGTACCCTGTACATGATTTAGTAGCACTGTGACCTGAGTATGTGAAACACCTATTTCACATTTTCAGTTTTTTCTCTGTGTAAACATGTCTTTTATCTTTAACATCACACATGGGTAGAAGCTATTATGGAATATGTTTCTTGATAATTTAACTGGTAAGAATTTGTTCAGTTCAGTAGTAGGTCAGGTTTGAATTGGTGAGGTTATGCATAAATAATAGCTCAGTTAGGAGAAACAACAGGTTCTTTGTCATCTGGTTTTCCCCTAGCTGTGAAATCAGTACAGTGGCAAGCTAGTAAATAAAGTTCTTTATTTCTGTGGTTATTATCCCATTTCTAGAGCTTAATTTTGCATGTTAATTCAAATTCCTTTGTAAATCAACATTTCCAGGCTAATGTCCTTGCCAGCATTATTTGCTCATTAAGATGAATAGGGATTGGTCAGCCTTCTTGCTTGCAGAAGCTGTGTATCCAGAGAAAGGCTAGCTGCTAGAAATATAGAAGAATAATGACCATAAGATTTTAACTTAAAGTGAGTTCATTTTCTGCAGCTGCATAATTACTACAATCCACAATAGACCAGTTCAATAATGAGTTACACCCTTTCTCTTGGAGGGTATTCTTGAATCTTGTCCTTTTTGTGCTGATTTTTTTCCCATGGAATCACTGAGTTTTTAATTTTTGTTCTTGCTGGTACATGTTGGTGCTGACACAGGAGGATTCTAGGAGTTCTATGAAAGTTAAGAAGCACTAACATAACCCCAGGGACTTTGAAAGGCATGGCTACGTTAATGTAATAGTGTCTGTTTCTGCAACTCAGCCCCAATCAGTGACGGCCAGTTTTGTGAACTGATGAAACCTTTTACATGCTAGACGATGTAAGTATATGGCTGGGCCAGCCAGTAAGCTGAAATGCTAAGAAAACATAAAATCTCTTAGCGAAATAAATGTTTGTATTGTAATCATTCCCATCATGAGCTCAACTCTGTATTTCTAGTTTGTCACAACTCTTAAGGCTTATAGAGGTATTCCACATGTAAGATGACATTTTTATCCTCTGTAAAGTCTGATATTTTTGTCACTGAATTTAACTTCAGAACTTCCATTGGCATCAGCAGTTGTGGACTTTATCCAAGGATCTCCAATTGTATGTGGTCATGTGGTGGGACAAAAGTTTTGCATTTTTTTCCATCAATGACTTTTATACCTACAGTGTTGGTTCCTGCTCCCATTGGAGTCAGAGAGGAATGTTTGCCAGTGACTTTACCAGGAGATGGGGAGCCTACCCGCCAAGCTAATTTTGCACTGTACCGTTCAGTTATTTGCAAGGATTTAATCTTCATCATGCTTCTCAGAGTAGTTGGTTGCATCCCATACAGTTAATCTCTCTAAAACATATATTAATCTGAATTTTCCCTGTAGATATCGATGAGTGTGAAGACAATCCTAACATCTGTGATGGAGGCCAGTGCACAAACATTCCAGGAGAATACAGGTGTCTTTGTTATGACGGATTCATGGCATCTGAAGACATGAAGACTTGCATAGGCAAGTGAAAGTACATCTTTCTTAATCTGCCTTAACTAAGGAAAAATGATTCATTAAGGCACTACCTCCAAAAAGGCAAATGATATTTAAAAAGCATTGCTCTTGCGCCTTATCTTGCTCACCAGACCATCGGAATAACCCCATTGCACAGCCTATATTTATCAACTGTAGATGTAATTTCTGTATGTCTCTGTAGAGCCCCAGGGCAGATTGGGATGCAAACAGGATGAGCTATAGTGTCATTTCTTTGCACCCTCTGTCAGTGAGCTTTTATGCAGCTCAGATCACAGAGGGTTTGCAGAAGGGAGCTGCTACTGGGTGACACTGTGGAAAATTTCTAGCAAGATAAAACACCAGTGCTGATATAAACTTGTCAATAAGACAAAACTATGCGTGAGTGCTGTGTGTTGGTAGGAGAAAATATGGGAGTCAAGGCGCAGTGTGACTCCAAAAACAAATGTTCACATTTAAACTAAAAATCTGGAGCGTCTGTGAGGAGAAAGGTCTGTGCAAAACTAGATAATGTATGCATGTATGTGTATGCATATATAAGTGTACATACGCATATGTATAGATAGAAAGCAAGAATGAATAGACATATTCATTCTTTGGATAATACTGTTGTATTTGAGTCTCTCTATTTTAAGGAAAGTTGGAATTCAGGATGTATTAATGAAGGTATGGTAATATGGCAGTGTTAAATCCTAACCTAATTAGTTTTCTGCTGCATATGTAGACCCATTTTTGTACCAAAACATCATATTTCAGAGATTCTGCGAGTTACTTCTAAGAATTTTATTAAATAAATGTCGAATTATATTTTATTAGATGTTAATGAGTGTGATCTACATCCAAACATCTGTCTGAGTGGAACCTGTGAGAATACAAAAGGCTCTTTTATCTGTCATTGCGATATGGGATATTCAGGCAAGAAAGGCACAACTGGTTGCACAGGTATGTTTTAAAGTTAATAATCAACTTTTAGTTAAGCTTGTGATTCTGCATGCCCTTCTCTCTAGCATTCAAAACTTCCTCTCACTGTGCTTCTTTTGGCTTACTTGTGTTAAATGTTATCTGTCTTTTCCAAATTTGCTGAGCTTGTGTTCTGCTGAACTTCTGTGGTATATTCAGCCTGATGCTGCTGCTTCTATTGAAACAAGTGACAAAATGTCGATTGAAAGCAAAATTGGCCTTGTCATAGTGTTGTTGATGTAAGAGAACAAAACAAGCTATTTGCTGTAACTTGACAGACTACTGAGGACCACCGAGGGTTTGGATTAGTTAACGGTATATACTGTGCATGCAAATGACAGGTATCTGTTCCAACTGTTGTTTTGGCAAATACAAATGGATTGCGATATGTTCTAAAGTATGTTTTCAGTTTTTGAAAAGTGGCAACAGTACAGCTACCCAACTACATTATATTGACATATTTCAGCAAAATCAGAATTTGCATTATTTCATGTATTGCCAGTTAACAGAAATGAGATTCAAATACACAGGCTCAGAGGGCATGACGTTAATAATGCTAGTGCTGGTGTCTTGAGCCAGGGTGTTGATAGTCTTAGGCTTTGCCCAAAATATGAATGCAAACATATGTTTAATATAATTTTTAATGTAGACTTAGGGTAAACATGTTTCTGGCAATGTTTTTGAGACAAACTTTTATTCTTAGTCTGCCCTTATTGTACGGAGTTAGTAGTATAATTGTGTAAGTGCCCCAAATATATGAAGCTGTTTTTTTACGGCTCTCATAGAACAATCTGAGAGCTGGAGTTGTACTTTGTGCGTCGGACTGTGGACGAATGGTTGTACATTAGTAACAGCTGCCTTTGACTTCCATATGAACTGATCTGAATCCAAGAAATCCCGAATTGTACCCTACAGACCAACATTTCAATGTTCTTTGTTTCTGTTCTAACTTATGTGAAGGTCTTCAGTTCTGTAGACCTGAAAACCCTTGTGCTGATCAGTTACACATGGCACAGCTATCACACTCAGTGTGAAGAGTGATAGTCAGGAACAGTTAGGAAATACGAAGCAACTATTACAAGGCAGAAAGATTTTTTTTTTTTTTTTAAAAAAAAAAGGTCCTGGAGGCAAAGAATTGGAGGTATGGCTTCTGGGAAAGTATCTGGCAATAGCCACCATTTTGGCAGCACGTGACAAAAGGTAGTGACAAATTTCCCAAGCAATACTGTTTATCGAGCTAAGCCCAGCCTTCTGGACAGATGCCATCTGCCATGTGTGCTCTTCCCACCACCACCTTTATCTTTTCCTCAGCCCATCTTCTGCTCTTCTCAGCTATATGCAGGTGTCACTAGGAGGATGGCACTCACCAGAAGCCATAGTCACTTCAAAAACCACCAGGACACCTCTAAGTCACAGCAGATGCTGTAGAGGAGCTCAGTGTTTGAAAAGGGCTGGTGGTTCAAGACAAAAAGGTGAAGTATCAGTTGTGTTGAAACAGCTGAGATAGGACTGTACTCAAATGACCAGAATCATTTGGAGATAAATAACTCTTCAGGAAATGAAGGGAGCAGTGCAGGAACTTCCTAGCTTAGTTTCATACTGAAGAAACTGTGTGTAGGGACCAAAGTTTAAGATGCAGTTCCCACTGTGGCTGCAGTTTGCAGATTCTCACATACTACCTTTTAAAAAGCCTGACATACTGGTGGGGACCTTGGAATTCCCTGCCCCGTTTTTGCTCAGTCTTAGTGCCGCAGCTGAAGTTCCCAGGCCCAGATACTGGAGACCCATGAGAGCATCCTTCAACTCTGTTCTTCTGGAGGGACCCTACCAACCAGCACCTTGACACCAGCGTGCAGTTCTTGACTTACAGACAGATCAAAAGCATCCATAGTTTTTAGTAGCTCTTGTTGGAAAAAAATTACAAAAATGTCTACAATGCTTTGAATGGGAGGTTCTCTGTTTCATGAGAACAGCTAAATAATGTCCTCTGGGTTCCATTACAGTTTTGTCTAAATATTTCAGCTCCCTTGTCATTACTGATTGTTTCCATTTTAACAAATAAACATGTTTTTTCTCCCCAATCATTTAACAGTATTCAGAATCCACCCACTGACTTACATTCCCATCCCACACAGATGTTAGTTCCCCCCACCTCCTTGGTTCTCAGTAAGAATGCGGACAGAGTTTAGGAACAAAAATAAATTTTAAAGATGTTTTATGCAAAAATATACACTGTAGCTGCAGATTTCCTAGGCAATGTGGTACAGATGGTTTAATTTCCATTCACAGAGCAACCTTTTGCAAGACTGGCTTAGGGCACTTCATTTTAGACTTTTGTAGGCAGGCAATGGTATGTAGCCACTAGAGAAAAGATTGCAGTGTTTTCCCCTATCCCAGTTCCAGATTGCCCAGCTTTATGATAAATGTCTTGTTTCTGCTTTTTCTGTCAATAAAGTATAGATGTATTAGTGCAGAGACAAAATCCTGTATTGGCACTTGCATTTTGTGATTCATCACCGCTCTGGAGCATTGCCTGTAAGTTTGCAATATTTCACTGTTGACATAGAGCCTTAGCTTTACTAGCTCTAATATTTTTGCAGAGGAAGAAATTCTATTCTGGCCTCCCCCATCCATCTTAGCCAGTTAGCGCTGTCCACGCAGCCCTCTTGTTCATTTCTGTTGAAGCAGTGCTTGGACATGAGGTGAATTTTGGGGCATTTTGATACGTTTTCATTGTATCAAAACTAGATGTATTCTAAAAGTCAGCTGGGCTTCTCCCCGGCAAGCTCTGGGAACTGGAGGGCCGGGGCTAGGCTCTGCCCTGCTGCCTTTGTGAGGGCCCCACTGATGCTGAGCGAAGAAAGGCTTGTGGAAGGTGTCCTGCTGGGGCCTTGGTATGGGATATGGGGTTAAAAAGCGAAACGCTGCTTGCAGTCATCCAGTAATGGTGGTGATTATGGATAGAGGAACAGTGAGTGCACACTGCTGGGTCCTTGCATGGCTAAAAGCAAAATGGCTGGGGAGAGAAAGTAAGCTGGTGTGGCAAGAGGAAGAGATGAGCCGTATAATTTACACTCAGAAGCAGGTCTGTAACATTTTGTAGCTTGTACAACGTGCTGCATTTTGAAGCTTGCCTCTCTCTCCCCTGCCTTTGGCTTCTGGCCATTAATAATATACGGTGCCTCAGTCTGATGGCACAAGAGAGTTCTGATATCAGTGAAACAAATATATTTCCCCTTATGAAATTGGGAGCTGGCTGTGTCAGGCCAAATACCAAAAGATAGTAATATTAAGATGCTGCCCGCCAAATGGGGTTATTACAGAAGGAGTGCGTTGTGAGTAGGCGTCTGTCCAGCAATAACACGCTGCGCCCCAGGCTGATGACGTAAACATGGATCAGGCAAAGAACTGAATTGCCCCATGTGAAACCCTGAGAGGTGCTTACAGTGCAGTATGGTGAATAAAATCCAAGAGTGATTCCAAAAGAGAAAACAATTTTACAGGTATAGAGCTCAAATAGAGAAATTTTTCCAGATATTTTTCTGCTTGGATGAGCGCGAAGTTGAAATTCACGATCTTCTCCTTTCTAAAAACCATTCCCTCCTTGTGCCTCCTTTTACTCACCTGATTATGTGGGCAGCGACCTGGGAAAAGGAAACGCCTTGTGACTTCCAGCGGACGAATTGCCCTGTGGGAATTGGGCCCAGGCTTGAAAAACCAGTGGCACGCCAGTCTGATAAAATGCACAGATATGCCGAGTGCACTAAAAAAAACTTGAAAAATCAGAAAACGCTTAGGGGATTTGCATAATTCCTGACAAAGAATTATGCAGAGGCAGAGACTGAATTAAATTCACACTTCGACTGGCATCCTTATGGACTGTCTAAGCCCCAGTGAAACTTAGTAGAACATGTGAGTAGTACAGTACTTTGAGACCTTTATGGCATGTGATGAATGTGTGAATTTTCGTGGGTTATTGTTCACTCTCATTCTGTTCAAATGCAGAGGAATGACTTGGATATTCCCACCATGTAGGTGAGCATACAGTGACTTATCCCTGTGCTGTTCTCTGGCTGATTTTTAATACTACACTTACAGACTGCACAGGGATTCACCCTGCAGATACTGGCTGGTTATTTCTTTCATTCAGTTGCCACGTTTGCAAGCAGAGTGCCAGCCTCACAGGTGTATATGAAGTATGTATTTTTGCTGCACATCCGCAGCTCTAAAAACTTGTGCCTCTGTGATTAATGGGAGAGACACTTTATTAATTGCCAAAGGCTTGAGAGAAAAAAATATTTGTCCGGAGAAGAGAACAGAAAGAGCCAACAAACTATGGTGACTGACAGTTTTTTTTCCCCATAGTGCTTGGAATTTTATGATGTCAGATCTGCATATTATTTATCACGCGTATTCTCATCTGTTGTAGGCAGACAACTCCCTTAGTATTAATGGGAGTTGTGCAATTACACAGTTGAGAACATGTGTGCAGCAGGACTGGGGCACAACGGGACCAGCTGAGGATGCAGTGTCAGTCTCGCACTGGAATGTCTTTATTTTCCTTGGCTTGTCACAGCCTCATACTTGAGGCAGAAGGGGAAGGTTGATATAAATCAGTGACTCACTCCTTTACTCTTTAATGAAAATCCCACTGAAGTCAATGAGAATAGGCCACTGTGGAGCAGAAACCCTGATTTGTGTAGTGTCATCCTCCGTGCTCTTTGGGTCATGATACCTTTACTCAGACTGAGTAATGCCTTGCTTCTCAAACAATTACATGGAAACAGATAGAGCTATTTGAAGAGGGTAGTGCTGTTTGTACTGCCATGTAGACAGTCTGGACTCTTATTGAAGATATTGATGTTGAATTAATTTTTCCTTGCAGAGCTCAGCTTCTCCGTTTTGTTTCATTCTGTGAAGTCATAATTCAATACTTATGGTATCATAAATCCATATTAAGCTCCAGTATAAGCAGGCATAAATTCCACTGATTTCACTGCCCCGTTTACACAGGACTGTGTTTGGTCTGTGATCTCTTTTGCCTTGGAAATAATTGCAGTGTAATAAATTTAGGCTTATAACTCAGCTATATGATGAAAGGAAAGAATAGGGATTATAGCAAAACAAAATCTGGGTTAAGTGCAGATAGCTTTGAAAATAAGTAAAGTCTGGGGTGAAGCTGGTGGTGGAGTTTTATATGCCTCAATCAGCTTTCATCAAAGTATCTGAAAGCACTTTATATGCATCAGTGAAATAAGCCCTGCAACATCCCTGTAAGCATAGGTGGTATTAGGAAATACATTTTGCATTCCCTACTTGATCTTTACCCAGGCAAAAAGCGGTGAAATCTATTGATCCCCCCCCGCCCCCCGGACAAAAGCTGAGAAGGATTTTGTTCAAAGCAAGTGGAGTGGCATTTCAGTGGATGATATCTGAGAAAGTTGATCCCGTTATAAATACCTCTGCTTTGATATAGATTTTTGCTCACAATTTTCACAAAAGAGTCCAGGTTTTCAAGTGCGTGTGTCAGACAGCCACTGGGAGGCACAGATGGCCACTGCGGGGGGATGCAGTCAGCTCGCGAGCCGTGAGAACGTGCAGCAATTGCAGCACCTCTGTCACAGCACTGCTCTTCTCCCAAGAGACGTCAACAGGGTTCAAAGTGTCAGTGGGTCACTGTGAGCTGGGCCGGAGTCCATGGGCACTTATGTAGAACTAAAAATTGTAGAACTTAAAATTTTATCTTCACATGACTTCATTGCAACACAGTTATTGCATGCAAGTTTCTGTCTGTGATTGCTGGTGATTAAAAAAATCATTGGCAGAAGTATCCCAGCTGATGATTTCGTGTTGTTCTGTTGTGCTCCAGTGGTATAAGGAAGCATGCAATTGAATGTTTTAAAGCATCAAATCATCAGACACACTGCAATTTTAATGTTAGCAGTGGTTTAACAGTTTGGTTTTTAAAAGCATGTAAGGTTAAAATATAGAGTGTTTGCCTGGGCGTTTTATGTCAATGTATACTGTAACTGACCTCTAGAAATTCTTTCTAGTCTTTCCCTTCAGCCCAAGCCAAAATGAGTTTTTTTCTGACCACCCTTAAGGTTTTTAACAGACACCAGTTTCCTGTTTAGGGTGATGTTATCTTCTTCAGAGTTTCTGCACATGCTAAAGGCAAATATGCTCTAAGATTATCTGCTCTTGACCCTTTTTTTAAGTTTTAAAAAGTAAGTGTCCATTTGCGTGTTTTCGGGATTGCTGGTGCAGTTGGCATTATTAATAGTAGATTCCAGCTGCCAGATTTAGATCTGTATCTAGACTTTAGCATTAAAATTATGGGAATATTCATGTCTGGACTTCTGATTCAGAGCAATGTCTCGTTTAGAAAGAAAACCAGAAAAGTAAAATTGGATGCAATTACACTGCATAGGCGTAGAAAAAGATCCAGTGTGTTTGAGCAATTGTTGAACTTGAGAATTTAATTGTAGGATGAAAAATGTGTGTTATCTGCTTCTCAGAATCACAGGTAGCCTTTGCGAAAGGACAAAATATACTGGGCTTACACATAAATGAGCATATATGGCCTTCTGTCTAAAGAAGGGCTGGCAGACAACCTAAGAAAGGGTCACAAAGGAAACAGCTAAATTGCTACCTGGACACTTTCCCTTATGGCTCCTCTCCCTTGCCCTCATTAAAGGGCTAATTGTTTTTAGATAGCACAGTAGGTGAATTGCGCCAAGCTTTTGACCTTTCCATCAGTGTTGTACAGAATAGGTTGATTTGGCCTACTGTAACAGTAAAGGCATCTGGGAGGGCTGAGAAAAAGTGATATAAATACTAAGTGGCTTGATGTGAATTCTAGATAGTTTACATCCTGCGTGGAAGTAAAACCAAAACACAGAGAGAGCTGGGTTACAGAAAACACTGTAAAATCCACGGCTCAGCAGTGTGAGGCAATTCCTGCAGGTCTTGTTTTAGTTACTGGTAGTAATTTCTTAAAACTTTGTCTGTTTATATATTCTCCAAGTGCTTATGTGAAGCATTAGTATTGTTTTGTGACATGGAAGAACGGCGTTCATTTTTTTCTCCCCTGTCCATACATGTTGACATTGCTTGAGAATCGAAATAAGGTGAAAAATCACAAGTGCTGAAATAGAATTTACTGGCAAGAATGCATATGTTGAAGACTGGATGACTTGCTGCCTGTTATCTGCTAGGTTGATAAGTTTTTTCCGCTGTGTTTAGGTTTCCTGAGTTTTTAATAAATTGCATGCCTGGTGAGCTTGGCTTCCGTCAGCCAGTGTGTTAAATAAAGGAGTACAACCCGTTCTCCACCTTCTACACCGTCTCTAGCAAAGCAGAACCTGGCTTTAATTGCTTGGGGATAAACCTAGGAGGAGTTTGCAGGTGGTGCCATGCTGATACTCATCAGCATTCTTCCTAGTACGGTGGCGGATGTGGAGCACAGTGTTCTGGGAGTCCTCAGGGAGCAGAGTCGCCTCCAGGACCTCTTAGCAAACCAGGCACTGCAGAGCAACCTTAGTCCTCTGCGTGGACTCCAGGGTAGGCAGAAAGGAAAGTTGCCTTCTGTCCCTCAGACATGTTAAGATAAGTTCCAGATACAAGCTGGTAAATGGTAATGGTGTGTCTCTGTTGGTAGAGCAGCACAGGTCTTCATACTAGCTCTTAGTCATCAAATTTGGCCCTCAGTCTACTCTAAAGCTGCCTGAAAGGCTTACATCCCAGGGTGCTGAACACCTGCAGCAGTAATCCTTGTGGATGCTAGTCCGCTTCTTCCCAAAGGCTATGCCGTCATGCTCTTTCTGAATGCACCAGTTAAAAAAAGAGAGAGAAATCCTAAGTGATTAGTTTCCTCCTTCCATGATAAAAGTTACCAAGGCTTTGGGGTGAGCTGCAGCAGATGTATTGCTTTATGTACCTAGCAGACAAACAGGTAGTAGGCCATGTTACAGATAGTAGGGCATGTTTGAAGTGTGCTAAATGCCTATTTGCATTTCTTCATTGTGATTTTATTTCTCTTCTGCTTCATTTGCAAATGTCATGTTATAAAGAAATGCAGACTTGCTTTCATGTTTGTATTGTCTTTCTTGAGAAATTCCTGTATCAGTTATCAGGACAGCAGAAAGTTTGACCTATAAGGTCTTCAAACGTATCCATGTTTTTGCAGATATCAATGAGTGTGAAATTGGAGCCCATAACTGCGATAGACATGCCATATGTACAAATACAGCGGGAAGTTTCAAATGTAGCTGCAGCCCTGGATGGATTGGAAATGGTATCAAATGCACAGGTGAGGATCATACACAGTAATATGTATTTCTAAGGTCTGACCAAAACTGGGTCCGAGCGGTTTTAAAAAAGCAATACTACACCTACAAATTGAGAAAACAAAGCGTTATCATCCTTATCAGGTCAATTTAACATTGTGTAGTGGAGGACAAATTCTCCACCGTACTAACTATGAAATCAGCGTTGTCTCCTATTTGGCTGGTAAGATGGTGGAAATGGACTAGCCCATGGAAAGAGACAGTGAGTGTCTGTGATGTGGGCTCGTGGCTCATGGGAGGCAGGGAGAGGTCTCTCGATACTCCTCCTGAAAGCGCTTTAGCTTGACAAGTGCCCTGTGGCTTCGTCATTCACAGTTATCTTGTCAGACAGCTTTACTGGGTTGCAAATGAGCTGTGCCTGCTTTTCCAGTCAGATGACCCCGCATATGTGTGCGTTTTATTATGGAAGATTATTTAAAGTAGAGCTTCTGTGTGCCATACGTTATTTAAAGTTTGTATTAATGGTGTAGGTTTTTAACGTTGTTTTTGTTGTTTTTGTTTTGTTTTATTTTTTTAAAGATCTGGATGAGTGCTCCAATGGAACACACATGTGCAGCCCACATGCTGACTGCAAGAATACAATGGGCTCTTATCGCTGCCTGTGTAAAGAAGGTTATACTGGGGATGGCTTCACTTGTACAGGTGAGCTTTCTTAGGCATGAGAGAGGTACCATGCTTGACTACCCTGCTGGCAGATAAGCTTATTAGTATGACACTTTAAACACAAGTATCAGTGCCTTAATGTCCACAATGCAAATCTGTGATTTTTGTGCTCAGAATTCCCATTTAGCTGGAAAATAAAGTGTGGATCAGTTACAGGATGAGGACTGTGTACTTTTAGATCTGAGGCTCTCCCGCATTGATTGCTATTCCAGAAGAGAGTGCTTAATCTCTGCAGTAGGTGCCCAAAGAGGCTGTGAAACCTCCATCCTCAGAAATACTTATAGGTCAGGTGGACAGGACTGTGAGCAATCTGATCTGATTTTGAAGTTAGCCTTGTTTTGAGCGGGAGCTGGACTAGATGACTTACAGAGGTCCCTGGCAACCTGAATTAGTCTATGATTCAATACCAAAAAGAGTTTTGAAGCCTTTGGCTCTTAAGAAATTATTCTCTACTATGTCACCTTCCATATTCTTCTATTTCACATTAATTGCCACGACTTCAAAGAAAATACTGTGTATTATACCTAGTCTAAAACAGTCACTTTTTCCCTTGTTAAAATGCAAGTTTTCCGTGAGCATTGAGAGCATTGAGCATTAGTAGGAACGGGTGGCAAACATTAAAACAACACTTGATGGTATAGTTAGGCCAATTAATAAACCAGTTTATTGGCTGTCCGTAGTAGAGTAGTAGGGCACCTGTGTTAAAATTACTTGGTAAAATTGCCTAAAAATGAGTGTTCTTCTCACCAGTGAGTATGCGCTGTCTGCCCTCTTCAGTGCTTCATCCGGAAACATGGTGTCAGGACGCAGTGCTGACTTGTAGAAAGGTGGTAGTTGCTTTTGAAAGCTAATACTATAAACTGAAAGTGTGATTATAGAGCATCACTAGAGAGATATTTCCCACACTGCAGTCTTCTGTTTTGAAGAACGGATTAGCTCATGTAGGCTTAGCCATTAGGAACTCTGCTATTATGCTAAGGATTTTGGTTGTTGCTGTTGAGGCTACGTGGAAGGTGACCCTGTTCAGAGTAAAGCCATGAGATAGACAGCTGCTGGGCCAGGTTTTCAGCTGCTACAAATCAGCAGCACTCTAGCAGCCAGGGCAGTTTTATGGCATTGGAGTATCTGGCTCAGCAGGTTTAAGGCTGAATTTGAATTATTCCAGTTTATAAATGGACACTGGGACTCTGATTAATTCTCTCCATATAATTTACTCTTGAATCGGATTCAGCAGCTTTAGTGGCCTTCACAGGGAACAGGGCTTTTTGTTAATTTCCCATATGATGATTTGCAGGAATCCAGGAACTGCATCTTTCAAACAGAGCACTTCCTGAGTTTCTGCACTTTCTTTTTTTTTTTTTTTTTTTTTAATTTTTTGGACTGCTTTCTGCTCCTGAATTCAAGAGGTGGCTGGAACTCAAACTTAGTGTGCAAGTGTTATGTAAGCCTTCTGCCAAAGCATGCAACATTGACCCTGATAGGTACTAGCTTTTGCTTTCCAGTCATGGCCTTTTACAAGCTCTCACTGCCAGCCAGACTTTGTTGCAGCAAGTAGGGTGTTTTTGTGTTGTATAAAATGTCAGCTAGAGAATAAGGGCCACAATCAATCTGAAGTCCAGTAGCAAGGCTGTTTTTCTCATCAGCTGTTAACCTTCAATTTAATTTTGATTGAGTTATTTTCACCTCACTGCCACTTTTTGCCAGTATTTTCTGTATTTGGCGTGGAGACTGCCTATAACCATATGTTCGCTCATTGCACAGTAAACCCTTATTTCATTTGCTGCCTCTAGGCTTTTCTGTCATAGAAACAATAGGGATAATAAACTTCACGTGCTTGATCTGAGTCTAAATTTGACCCTAAGTACTGCCTTCAGTTGTTACTCACTGCAGCTACATTAGCAGTCTGTACCTCTCGCTGATTTTCCTTTTGATTAAAAGT
The DNA here is from genome assembly GCF_040807025.1 of Struthio camelus. NCBI lineage: Eukaryota > Metazoa > Chordata > Aves > Struthioniformes > Struthionidae > Struthio > Struthio camelus. The sequence goes on from NC_090953.1 coordinate 13,298,425, forward strand.
TGTATTTTCAATGTGCAGAAAATATACCCTAAGCTGTTATATATGATGGGCTCTATACGTAAGCAGCTTGTAGTTTCTTCTGCAAGTGTTCACAGCTAATGGAATAATTAAAATCCTTGGAACACTGCATGCGTCAGTTGAACCAAACGCTGGTGAGGAAAACATGTTTACTGTAATTAAACTTGCACTTCCTCTGCCTTTTGCAGACCTCGATGAATGCTCAGAAAATTTGAATCTCTGTGAAAACGGGCAATGCCTCAATGCCCCTGGAGGATATCGCTGCGAATGTGATATGGGATTTTTGCCAAGTCCGGATGGGAAAGCATGTGAAGGTAATTCTCTGTAAGCTTTAAAGAACACTCAACAAATTCTGCCTGAATAATATTTTACTTTAGAAAATATTACAGTTGGTTACAGTTGTGGTTATATTGAGAAGTGCATGAAAATAGTCGATAGTAGTTGCTTTTTTTCAGTTTTACACATCTGGGCACGAGGATTTATTTTGGACCTCTTATAGAAAGAGGGAAGTTTTTTGGAAAGTATCTTACCACCTCTTATTTGTTGGTCTGATTGGTGATCCAGATGCCATTTTTAAGCACCATTTCATCTTGGCCAGTTTGTTGCCAGTTCTTCATTTTATTCATATCACTTAAATAGAAAAAGTCATTGCTCTGTGTTGTAAGTGGAGATTAGCTCGTATGCAGAAAGGCACCTGCTTCTCACTCTGTAATAATCAATGGAAGGACTCCCACTGACTTCTGCAGGCTTTAGCTCTGAGTCCAAACCTACTGAAAAACACTGCTTTGGTAGCTTATACAGTGAACCTGCTGTGAGGGTGTCTGTGAAGTGCAAAATCAGAATTTGAAGACTTGCAGAAAGTTTATAAAGGCACCCCCCCCCAAAAAAAAAAATCCAGGGCTATTTATTCAGTTTTGGAAACAAGTTGTCAGTTAACTCTTAAGTCCTTTTATTAGAGCTTTGTGTATATACAAAGACTCACAAAAATCAAGTGCTAAAGATGCTATCAACATGGATTATGGTCATCTGTTTGATTGTGACATTTGAAATCCGCAGCTTTTATAGCATTGGTCAGTTAAGTCAGTCAGGAAGAAGCACCCCTATCAGGTGACATAACTCATAGGAACAGATATTTGATAGAGTTCATAAGTACATCACTATAAATAGGATTTTTGCCCCTGAGAAGTGTTCTGTGTGGGTTTTTTTTTCGTTAGTAACCTACAAAGAGAAATAAATTATGAGAGTGAATTTTTTGGGTAAACTGAAACAATATGAAGTTTCATAATATGTCATGAAACAATTTGCTCGCAAACAGTATAACCTTTAAGCTGACTTTGAATAGCTTATATAGAGCCTAGCTGCTGTTGCTAAAACAGACTTTCCTTGGTGTCTCAGATGTGTATACTAAATGCAGTATTTTAAGATTCTTGATAAACACAGTCTCTTTAATTGTATCAAATCACTCATTCTTTATGCAGTGCATAGAGCAGTCATTACAGATTGAATCAGATACAATGATTCAGACAAAAGGCCTACAGAAGTTAGCTGCGGGTGCCAAATTCAAGATCTTCATTTACAGAAATCTGAAGGAGAGAGTTAAATTCACCTTTCTGCATAGGCTTTTGCTCTGCTTAAGTCCAGCTTTCTGCCGATGGCCTGCTGGTTTAGCATGAACTTTGCTTTTAAAGCATATCTCCTGCCATATTTAATTTTGCTATGTAGCAGGTTAGCCCACTGATCAACTCAGATTGTTTCTAGTATGGGTTACAGTGGTGCTAGAAAGAACCTTTTGCTCAAATGAAAGGTTATGGATTAGGTCCTTTAGGCTCCAAATGTAAATCTCGCATGTAATTTTTTCTGGTGTTACGTGGTGTGCAGGAGCAGTTGACTTCGAGATTCAGGTTTGCTAAACCTTTTTGCACTTCTCTCTCTGTATTGAAATGATATGGGAGCCACATATTTTTCATCACTTGTTTTTTTCTATCAGATATTGATGAGTGCTCACTTCCTAACATCTGTGTCTACGGTACTTGTCACAACCTCCCTGGTCTTTTCCGATGTGAGTGTGAAGTGGGTTACGAGTTGGACAGAAGTGGTGGTAATTGCACAGGTAAAGATAATTTTGAACAAGATGTTTTTAATTTTCTGTTAGTGTCATGGTCATGTCCCTAGGAAATTCTTTACCAAAACTATAAAAATCAGACTGCATATAGGAAAATTCCTACTTCCCCACTGTATAACACAGATAAAAGGGTCATTGGGGCTTGGACTCAAATGGAGACCAGTGGCCTTCTCTACACTCCTCTCTCCCCTTCTTTGTGAACCTCTGATATTCCACTGGATTAAGAGAAGGGGAAATATACAGCAGAGAGAACACTTCTGTCTGTCCCTGTCTTCCGGACAGAGATATGTTGTGCCCTGTGGTTTCTGTTCACAGTAATGTATGGTAAATTCTGAACTTGGCATGCATTTTTCCCTTAAGTTTTTTTGAATATTTCTATATGACTTTTAATTCATAGATTGGTTTCCCAGGAAAAAGAATTTTTTTCTACATGAAATAATAAATTTGTCTTAGACAAGTGTTCTGCTTCTGAAATGGGCATGTGCTTTTTAGAGGTTCCTGGACCCCGGTATCTGATAACTAGTGGATTTGTGGTGGTCAGCGTGTGGTGCCTGATATATTGATGGTTTGAACTGTCACACTGTTTGCTTACCACCTGCTGTTTGTTTTTGCAGATGTTAATGAATGTGCAGATCCCACAACCTGCATTAGTGGCACATGTGTCAATACTGCTGGTAGTTACACCTGTGAGTGCCCTCCTGATTTTGAGCTGAATCCCACCCGAGTTGGATGTGTTGGTAAGGGATCATTCCTTATGCCATTTACTAGTGAAGTTGCACAAAGGGGCTGCAATGCTAACTGTTGGGGATAAAGTTGCAGGTCGTGCGCAAGGGCTGGAACGGGAACTCCCAGCCCGCTGCCCTTGGCTTCAAAATTATAATAGCACAGTGGGAATACGTCCAGAGTAATGTAGTGTTTCAGCAGTGCCCAGCTGCCAGAACCAACCCCTTGGGGCTTGTTACATCTGTCCACAATTTAGAGCAAGCATGAGATAATTTTAAATTTCAGCAAGCTTAAACCAAAATTCAGCTGGCCTCAAGATGGCCAGCGAATGAAGCTGTGGCATAAAGCTACCCATGCTCTTGGAGCGTTGAGCGCCGCTTTCATGACCAATGGAAGCGCTCTTGTTAGGTTCAAACTGGTTGGTACTTCTCTGGCATTTTTTTGGCTGTCATTTGCATGTGTTAGGGATGCTCCTTAAATTCAAAAATATTTGAAATTCCTAACATTTAGTAGATACTTTAATACATAGTGCTTGTTAATGTCAGAGCAAGGAGAAAGCAACAGGTTTGTAGAACTGGAAGGAGGTGCAAACATGGATAAGAACGTATATCTAAATGAGAAAAGGCCTGGCTGTATGGCTCTTGGTGACGCTGAGTAAATTCCCTAGTCAGTGAGCATTTCAACTAAGCTGAGGGATGGGATGCTGTCCTGTCACAGCAAGAGAAGATGTGTTCTCTTAGACAAAGCAAGTTACTTTGCTAGGCTGTGCTATAAGCGATGAAAGCAGTTTGAGGGTATCCCTCATCCTGAGACAATGTGTTGTGGTTTGTTTGACATTATATATTTGACATTATATGATGCTTGACAGTATTTGCATTTTGAATAGATACACGATCCGGCAACTGTTACCTGGATGTTAAAACTCGTGGAGATAATGGTGGCACCTTCTGCAGCAATGAGATCGGAGTGGGTGTTTCCAAGGCCTCTTGTTGTTGCTCCCTTGGTAAAGCTTGGGGGGTTCCCTGTGAGCATTGCCCAGCTGTGAACTCAAGTAAGTTGGCTTTACTGAGTTAGACGTGACAGTAAAATTTGTCTTTTTTTTAATTTATCCAGGTAGCTCAAATACTTGTGTGATCATTTACTGAATACATGCAGCTGACAGGTTTTTGAAGAAACACACAAGTCTTAATCAAACTTACTGGTTTTTCAATAGGATTATGTAAGATATCACTTAATAAATTTGTTGTTACGCATACAACTTTATATTATGATATGCAATAGGAGTTGCTGATGTTACAGAATAGAACCTAATGTTGATGCTTTGCTGCTTTGGATTTGAATTATTTAAAATAATGTGATTCATTTTCAAAAATAATTGTGCTGAAAATGTTTCTACTATTTTAGGTTCATAAATGTATTTTGTTTTCAGCTGAATATAAGGTTCTTTGTCCTGGAGGGGAAGGATTCAGACCAAACCCTATTACAGTCATATTAGAGGGTAATGTTTGTATTTTTTTTTTATTTTTCATGTGTCTAGAATTATGAAATTCTTCAATGAATGTTGCTTTTTCATAGAATGAAATACTATTTGTGGTTATGTTCAAATAGATATCGATGAATGTCAAGAACTGCCTGGACTTTGCCAAGGAGGAAAATGTATTAATACGTTTGGTAGCTTCCAGTGTCAGTGTCCATCAGGGTACTATTTAAATGAAGAGACTCGAGTATGTGATGGTATGTAGCCTTTACTAGTTTTCTGCTTTTATTTTTATAAAGCGATGACAAATCAACATGCAGCAGAATTAATCTGTCTTTTAAAATAAACATAACCAGACCAAGCAGTGTAAAGCTTAGGGGTGGAAAAATTGGAACAGGTTGAAATCTTGCATTGAAAGATAGAGAGCTCCTTCTTGACCATGTTGAAGTACATGCAGAGTTTTGTTGAGAATGGTTAGGCTTTCATCAAGAGCAGAAAATCTGAAAATTCTTGTAATAGTTAAATGTCGTTTTCTAACCAGCTCTAAAAATAGCATTCACTAATGGGTAATGAATAAACAGTCAGATAAAAAAAACAAATTTGCTGCTTGAGTTTGCTGGGTTGGTTAATATTTTAGTGTCTTTTATCCTTTGCTTATTTGATCTCCTGCTGATCTGAACGTCCATTTGAAAATATTTGTTGTACTGCAAAAAATTTTTCTTCCCCTAGCACAATCAGTAGTATATGTTTAGCACATTACATGCACCTGTCAGGTTGTACTGGATACAAAACTTTAAACAAACTCCCAAATCTTTAATTTCCCATTGTCAATACTGTCTTCAGCCTTCCAGCCCATTAATAATGCTAATATAGTGCCTATAATGTGCCAAGCACTGCAGAACTACAAAAGATTCCGGTCCTAAATGAAGGCAGAAGAAAAAGTGCTTCATCCATATTGCACTTGCATAGCTCAAAAAGTGGTTGCCTGTTAAAGAGGAAATCTACCTATATATTTGTCCTTAGTGGTGTGTCAAAGCTAGTTTAAAATCATAAGGCTAGTGAGATAATTTTGAATTCTTAAGCTCCTAGTTTGACTCCTTTTCTTTTCTTTTTTATCTTTTTATTATGAAGGTTTAAAGACTCTTGATGAAATAAACATGTCATCCCTTGTTGGAGAGTTGCTCGCTTTTTGTTGTCAGACAGATCTGAACCATCTAATCAGTCTGTTTTAGCACTGTTGCTAGTTAGGAAGGGCACTCCACAAGAAACAGCGTTGGTTCTTGTCAAGATCTGGGAACACAGGACAAGATTCTCAAATACTGTTTTTGTGCCACAGGTGCAAAAACCACATTGCTGACTCTGAGCTGTCTAGACACACCAGAGTTGCTGTCTTCGCACCACAGCTGGGCTCTCCAGGGTCACCTGTGCCACGGCCTCCTCTTCTATTCAGGCTGCGACCTGCCATGACCTTATTCAGAACCCCTCGGTTATCCCCTGCGAACACATTCCTACCCTGCGCGCTGCTGAGACAGCTTCATTCTCGGAAGAACAATGAGAAGTTGCTGTGGCCACTCACTGCCTTTTTGTTCTCCTCTAGATGTAAATGAGTGTGATACCCCTGGCATTTGTGGACCTGGTACCTGTTACAATACTGTTGGGAACTACACCTGCATCTGTCCTCCAGACTACATGCAAGTCAATGGAGGGAACAACTGTATGGGTATGTAATGTTTTCTTTGTTTGTTTGTTTTATTTATGCTTTGGGGCAGGGCTTTAGCTGGTGCAAGTCAGAATTATTCTTCTGAGTTTGGTTAAATGCAAGAATTAACTAAGTAAAAGATCTGTCGTCTTTTATTAATTTTATTAAGTAAGCCAAGGCAGATCGTTTTTTACACAGATCTTTCAGCACCCCATCAGAACTTCTCCTTTGATTTCATGTTTTGTGTCACCTCCTTCAAGTATCACTTCAGCTTTTGAGCTAAAAGCTTCTGCCTGTGAAAACACTACTAAAATTGCCCAGTCTTCACAGAACGAAGTCACAAACTGTGCATGGCTTTTAAGGTGAACCATAAACAAGCTCACGCTTTTACAGTGTTGGGCAAAAGGCCAGTATCACATCCTTTGATGAGTCTGATCAGCGTTAGAGTTGTGATGGGGACTCTTAAATGTGTGCATTGCAGAACACTTTTTCATACTTTTATGGTAATAATCTAGGAACAAGCTTTTCTGTAGTATTTTACAGTGCTGCAGCACCTACTGAAAGGCATCTGAAAAGTAAATATTTAAAGGAGGTAACTTCTTACCCCTTAAGGTTTCATCATCTTTCATAAGAGTTGCTAATGCATTGGCCTGAGTTTTTGTTCATCTTGGCAGATATGAGAAGAAGTCTGTGCTACAGAAATTACTATGCTGACAATCAGACCTGTGATGGCGAGCTGCTCTTTAATATGACCAAGAAAATGTGCTGCTGTTCCTACAACATTGGACGCGCATGGAATAAGCCTTGTGAACAGTGCCCTATCCCTAGCACTGGTACGTTTTTGCATTGTGAAGCTATTTGAAAGCCTTGGAAACGTGATGGTTACTACTAGCAGATATAGCAATGTTAGAGAGAGGGAGATGCTGTATATTTTCCTGCTTTTGTGTATTTGTATAAAATGAAGGGATTGATTACCCTTTTGGGCATGAACGTGATCAACCCAAACCATAGAGAAGGTATATGTTTAAGTCTTCCTGGAGCGGTTTGTGCTTATACTGCTTGGCCACACCTACTTTGTGACTAAGTTAATCTGTCTCTTCAGCAAAGGCTTGTAGATCAAGCAGTAAGGCGAACTGATCGAGCTTTGCTTGGCATAGCTCCAAAAAATAGGGTATAAGGTAATGCTTGAGCTGTGCGTATGGCCTCCTGATTAGAGCCGCCATGTGCTACCCAGTCCTTGGCCTGAAATAGTTGTGCTGTATGATTGCTGATAGCCTCAAGGGGCCTTTCTGGTAGCCATGCGATTACAGAGGTACCTCAGTTTCTTCTGGGAATAATGTGTGTCAGGTGGCCAAATATGAGAGAGAGGTGTTCCTGGGATAATTGTATGGACTTACAGGACTCCTCTGCACTGGGTAGGACTTAGCAGAGTTGAGTCCAGTGCACCCCTCTCAGGTTCAAGCCGGCTTGGTTCAAAAACAAATTTCCTAGACAATTATTTAGATAATTTCCTTCTTACGGCTCGTGATTTTAAAAGTCATATCTGAACTTGTATATACAAACTGAAATGCACAGAGATAAGCATATCCACAGCAGAACAAGGATGTGAGCCCAAGCTCTCTACATCTTTTTATTTGCTAACTTTGGTGGCCTTTAAATGAGACCATAAGGCTGTGAGTCCATACAAAGCAGGTCGCATAGCAAGCCTTTGGGGAAGGGTCTGCCTTCCTCTACATGCCCTGTAGGTGCTGAAAGAGTAGAAGCAGAATTTTCTTGGACAGAGGACGTAATGAATTTTTGATTATTTTAAAATACTATAATTGCTGCTTTACTTTTCTGCTCCAGATGAATTCTCCACACTCTGTGGAAGTCAGAGGCCTGGCTTTTTCATTGACATTTACACAGGATTACCAGTTGGTGAGTTGTGATTTCTGTTGTGAACTAAATTTTGTGTTGCCTCTGTGCGAGGGAAAGGGAGGGATTGTTTTCCCAGTTATTTTTTCTAGGGGAGGGATAACGGCTAAGGACGTAATGCAGTTCAACCCTCTGTTTAAATCTGAGCCTGCAAACTTTCTGCCTAGCTCCTCCTAGCTGGCAGGAATGATCATTGCTGCTTGTAATCAAGGCAACATAAAGCTGTAAAGAAACTGTAACGAAGCCTATTTCAACAGGCCGCAGATACCAAGAATAAGAGATCTGGGAGAAAGGACAATCAGCATTTACTTTGAGAGGAATTCAGAGTCTTTTCTTCAGACTAAAGCAGAGATTTAATCTGTCATTTCACACCAATCCCCCTGTGTATTGGTTTGACACGAAAATCCTTTTTGCTGTTCAGTTGGAATATTTCTCACATGTGTTTTTGTGTATAACATTTGAATCGTGAGTAACAAATTGCAAAACAAAAAAGAGGGAGAGAATGAGGAATTCAAAGGCAAGGATCTGAATAAATCCCTGTTGGGACTCCCTTTTGTTTTCATTCACACAAAAATGCAAATAGGAAGCAGATAATGTACCCTGTAAAAAGCAGAGAGACAGCATGTAGGCAGTAATCAGGTGCTTTAGAGTTAAGCTGTTCCTGTGATACAGCATTCAGCTAGCTCGATGGAAATATTTCTAATGAAGTGGAGAAGTTACAGAAGTAAACAGTTTTATTATTCACCAGCTCATTTTGAAGGAGCCAAGTTTCACATTCTAGCTCTTAGCCTTTATTAGGCCAAATCATTGCCAGTCTACTGTAGCAAATTGGGCCACTCATTAACAGAAGGCAGGAAGCACTGAAATATTTGCCCTGATGTCTGCTCAGTCACAACCATATGAAGCTGTATTCAGCCATGCAGACTCATTAGGATATCGTATAGTAGGGAGATGTGAATCACGCCAGCATGCGTAGATAAAAGCTGTACCCATAGTAGCTTGAGAGCCAGGAGTGTTGCACTTGGCCTTGTCTGCCCTGTCATGCCATGAGCTGATACCGCATACAGGAGCTGACTGCAACAAAAAGGCCGGTCGGTCCATTGAGATGACCAGCACAACCAGTGCATGCGTCACTGTGGTGAGACTGGTGCGTGCCCAGCCTTATGCCGTGCAAACCACAGGCTCTCCCTGGTGCTTTGCAATCTTGGCAGGTGTCACTACGCTGCTTTTACTTAGCAGCTCTTCCCCTCCCTGACATCTGTAGGCATTTGGCATGGGAACAAGGCCGTGCCAACTTTGCAGGTACTGTGCTCTCTGCACCCTGTAACGTTTGGTTACAGTCTTCACGTGGTGTTGCTTTTCTGTTGTTATCAGCAAGTTCTACCTACTTACCCAAGGTGATTGTTTCAGGGATGGAAGTAATTGTATTTTTGTGTACCCCTGTAACCAGATGACTAAAAATTGCGGAATTTAATGTAGGAAATTAAGGATTCGAACTAAAAGCACCACACTAAAAAATTTATGTTAGCTGGTTGAAATTTGTATTAGCAGATCAGTTCCCATCATGTTCTCTGTGTTTTGAACATCACGGTATATGACAATTTTTACTAAAGGGAAAGGCTTCTAGGGAGTCTCAGAACTCTGTGCTGTTGCAATAATGTTAAAGATACATAATCAGTTAGTTAACCCAGGCAGGCATTAGAGGATTGGCAAGCCCTGGTCATCTGGTTTGATCAATCTAATTAACAGCATGGTGACAGTACTTAAAATGTTAGCTGGCATTGGTACTTTCAAACTGCTACAGAAAAACATGAAAATATTTTCAGATGAACAAGGGTAAAACAGTATAAAACAGAGTTCTGATTAGTGTTTGTATTCAGTCGTGCTCTTCTGTATCAAACTGAAGATCACAGGGCTGCCCAAAATAAACCAAAGACAGTCGCTGAAAACTGTAAAAAAAAAAAGTCCACTGTAACAATAAGGAAGATGAGGAGGCTCATCAAGGGGGTGGGTAGCAGAGATGGGGAAGGAAGTGTGCTACTCTGTGCCTTCCCTGTGGCAGGATACATCTTGGCTACAGTGAAGAGCCAGACCTTGAGGAAATACCTTTCCGCTCTTTGGAATAACTTGCTGTGTATGACAGCAGGAAAACGTTCTGATGCTAGTATTATACATTTGGTACTTCTCATATCAATAAATGCATAAGGAAATAGTTCTGTAGGAGAGAATTTAATGAAGTGCCATTTACAAGTATTTAAAACTTCTCTTCTTGCAGATATTGATGAATGCAGAGAGATTCCTGGAGTATGTGACAATGGGATCTGTATAAACATGGTTGGCAGCTTCCGATGCGAGTGTCCAGTGGGTTTCTTTTACAATGACAAGCTACTGATCTGCGAAGGTATGGCGCTTAGACCTTTTCATTCAGAGAAATGGGATTTCACCAGCTGAAAATTCAAACACTGGCAAATCTAATATGCTTGCAAGTTATCCTTATCAAGGGAAAAGACTGGTATCAGTATAATATAGACTGAATGTATGTTTAAGACTTTGTGAATTTTTTTGCATAGAAAATACCCGATTTTTCCATCTGACATCAAAGTCCTTGAAAGAACATGAGTCAGCAGTCATGGGAAGAAACGCTGTTTTTCACATTTGGCAGTAAAGCCGAGAAGAGCGTATTCTCCCGGAATCAGATCATGAGAATAATATTTTATTATTTCAAGATATCTTTTATATCAAAACAAAGATTTCTGTAAATATTCTAAAAACATAATTTTTTTTTCTGCCAATTTAAACATTTCCTAACTTTGTATTAGTCAGAGTCCTGGAGAAATTAAAGACAGTAGTATGAGTTGCGTTCATTCTCCGGTGTGGTTATGAGAGTTACCGACTAGTAACAAAACAGATGCTGCAAAGCAAGGCATTGAAAACATGCGCATTAGCATGTCTTTGGAGTAAACCCTCTTAAACACTTGAATTTCATGTCTTGTCTTTGAAATCTCAAAGACCAAATTTACCACTGCTATAATTTGGTGCAACAGTTACTTCAAATATAAGCATGTTCTGTATGCTGCTTCTAAATGAAATATAGTTACGTTTCTAGGGAAATAAAGGTCTCTGCAACAGCTGTGAGAGACTCCAGTGGCAATGAGGATCCCACTGAATTTGGCCTGAGCTTTTGGGGAGCGCTCTGTCTCTTCCCTATGTGTCCATGCAGTTGCAGCTCGGCAGAACCCACTTCCAAAGGGAACTTCCCCAAGGCAGCCAAGGCCAGCACACCCACAAAAGTACTTAAACGCCTCTCACTGGAAAGCAAACCTGGGCCTTAGAATATGAGCAGATAAAAGAAAATAGCTAATTGCTAAGCAAGATTGTTTAACAACTCATCAGCAGATCCATGAACCAAGTCCAAGTCAGCACCGTTTTCAGTAGGTTACAGTGGCTGGCCACTTGAGTGACTTCACAGGATAGGATCTGCTGGGCCATGTCAGTTTGCAGGTGCTGTTTAATGGAATTAGAAAACCGCATTTAAGAACCCTCCCCCCTCTTTTTTTTTTTCTTTTTTAGGATAATGCTGATTTAATATAGTCGATAGTCATTGTTAGAACATGATGTTGGGAATCATCTCCGAGACTGTATTTCTCTAAGAGTGGTATTTTACAGCTGTCTCCTGATAACACAGTTTCCCCTGTAAAATACGTCTGTTCCCCTTCCATATGCTTGACATCAGGGGCTGGCAACAACCTACCCAGAAAGAATAAAACTTTACCTTCATGAATCCATCTTGAAGACTGAGAAAACAAAATCAAATCCATGCTTTTTTTTTTTTTCTTTTAATACCCTGTTACCTGTAACCGTGATTTTGTCTTGCACCATCAGACAAATTCTTACTAATACTATCTTACGCTTTCTGGGTAACTAGTACTTGAGGTATTGTCTCTCAGCTGCTGCCTGCTAGTAAAAATTGCACAGCTATCCTGAATGGGTGTGCTCCCTTAAACATACAGCCATCCACAGGAAATAAACCAGGACTGAGCTTCCCAAATTATAAACACAGACAGCTGTCACAAACAGTAGATGGATGCCATTCATCCATCTACTTTGCACAGCCTTAAGTAAGGATAATTTGTTAAAGCAGAGATTATACCATATCAGTAAAGGACATACGCAGAGCTGGTAGTTGAGTTTTCACTTTTTTAAAGCAAAAAGAATTATTTTGTCATTGGAAATGTATTTTTAATAACTGTCCTCACTTATTAGCATTTGCACTTTAGGTTATTAAATGTAAAAGGATGTTGCCTGATTTTTTTGGGTTGCTGTTCATATTGAAAGCTACTAATGACTGTATGGATCTTGATCCTGTGTCATGATCAAGGGAGATCCTCATAGTCTCCAGGAGAGATCTGTTTGGGCACAGCAGCTTACTTATGCTGAGGACAGTGTACGAATGAAATCCACCCAAGTGAAATGTTGCAAAGGACTGTCATGGGCGCTCCAACATCTTCAGAAAACAGTTATATAAATCTTCTAAACAGGAATAAATGTTAGGAATGGAACATGTGGGCTTGGGATCATTTCAGGGGGACACCCAAATCTGACTAATACCTGCTTTCATCAATATCTTTTTTTAAATGAATTAAAAAGAAATACTTATATTTGGGTAGAGAATATTTCTTTAAGTTAAAAACAAAGGTGTTTTGTTCTCTTTCTAATGTCAGCTTACCGTAACAATCAAATGCTTTTTTGTATTGATAGATATTGATGAATGTCAAAATGGACCAGTGTGTCAACAGAATGCAGAATGTGTCAACACAGCTGGTAGCTATCGTTGTGATTGTAAACCTGGCTACAGGTTCACATCAACTGGCCGCTGCACTGGTGAGTATTTCTGGTTTGTTTTTGTTGAAAATCTGCAGAAACTAGTAACTTTTAAGAGAAGTCTAAAAAAGCCTATCTCCTCTTCAGAAAGATGTATGCTGTAGGATAACGCATGATTTTTTGGGGGCTTAAAGCCTTTTAGAAGATCCCACAAGCATTCTGCTAATGTCCCAGAAGACTAACGGACCCATTCTGCAAAGGCCAAAATGATTAGTCACCTGAGTAGGTGTTTATCTTCCACTTTATTCCGTCAGCCTCAAAGGTTTTCTCTAATCCATATCATGCCTAGGGAGGGAAGACCAAGACGATTCACTACCTCTGAATGAACTGTTTTCTGGCACTAAAAACTCAGTTGCTTCCCAACAGGGAACATGTGATATTTTCCCTGTCCTTTTCCTGAATTCTTTGATTTTTTTATTGTAATTTGCTAAACGTGTTCTGAAACTTTATTTGCCACTTGTATTTTCACTTACAAATCAGTGCTTACTGGAGTCTTCTGCTGATAAGATGGGCTTATCTGCTAGGCCATATGCAATAACTAACTTGAAAAGCTTATTGTTAAACTTCCTAACCTTTCTATATATTTAAACAGGGCCGTGAACATTACTTTTAAATACTTAGTGAGCGGGACTGCAGTTCTCTAATCTATTTGCTCTTTCTTCTTATATCATAGCCCAGAGAGGCATTCATGTTATCTCAATTATTTGAAGAAACACAGAGGCTTGAGTGTGCTGTGAGCCAGACAGCCATCGATATTATATACATTTCTGAACAAAATAATAATTACAAAGGAAATTGGTAACATTTTCCTTGGTTTTTTGCTTCTGAGTACTTGAGTGTTAGGAAGTGCACTTTTCCCTGCAGTACAGTTTCTCATTGTTTAGTGAGACCCTCGCGGGAAAAGGATGTAAGGGCGACCAGAACACTACTATGAGAACTAAAACTTTGTTTTGTTAAGTTATGCAGCAGAACATGTAAATGTTCAATATATTCCTAATGTAATCGTTGTTATTATGCCTTCATTACAGTAGTACAGGAAAGCCCGGGAAGGTTCTGATATGGGTTACAATACCTAACATGAATTGGCACAAACAGTTACACTTCCCTGTATTTTGCTCTTATTTTATATTTAGTGAAAATAAAGTCAAACAATTAGAGTCAAAACAAAAATAGTTGATAAAGTACTTGATCCTGCAAAGGAAGGAAATTCCCAACCATTCTACTGAAAGTGAAGAGTACTAAGCACCTTGCAGGATTGGATCAGCTACTACTTGCTACTGCATGGAAAAATGTTTGTACCCCCATAGCTTGTATGCTGTTGAATCAAAGCTATGGTATATAATGGGCACTAGTATGATGAGTACTGCATTTATCTCACTAGAATAGCATTCTTCTGGTGCTATCTGTTGTGATATAATAAATATTTTTTGTACAAACTCATTTGAGACACTTAAAATTTTGAGTTATGCCTCCCAGTTTTTAAACTATTCTGACACTCAGTGTTTACCCCAAAAGAAATGATTTTTCCCTGGGATTTTAATTCACTATTAATTTGCCCAGAGAACACCAAAGAGAGTGATAGTCTTTCTTTGTTCCTCCCTTTCTTAAGGTGAGAGGATTAGGAGTTCTGAAGATAGCATGCTATCCCACTTTGGTTTTCTTTTTGCCTCCTTCAGATTCTTCCAATCTAATTAGCAGCAGTGTCTTTAATAGTGTTGGGAGAACTTGATTCTCGGTGAAAATCCCTCCCAAGTTACTAACAGCCCCAGTTCACATACAGTGAACATAGGGGTATATAGGGATTTTCAGTGTGCCGAGCGGAAATTAGAGAGGAGGCAGTGTAGAGGAAAATGAGATTTAGTACATGCATTTCTTTGCAATTAGGAAGAACCTAAATCTTATTTTTATGGTGAACGGAGGACAGTTTGATGAGAAAGAGCATCTACTTTCCTTAGACTACATATAAAAGAATATTTTTGTGCATTAAAATCTAATAGATTCTAATAGAAACCTATAGCAACACCTCAGTTTTTGTATTTTGGAGCGGCAGTAGACAAAGCACCATGAAGCATATTGAATGAAAACAGCTCTTGCTGGTGAAGAGATCATTAAAAAGAGCTCATTTGATTCACGTTCCTGATTTATGTTATGGAGAGAAAAGTGCTGGACAGCAAACATTTTGTTCTTTGTTTTGTTTCACTTGCTATTGATAAAATCCTGAATTCTGACTGACAGCATTCATAACAAGAGTAGCAGGAAGCAGTCAGCTATTGAACTAGTGTAGCAGATGCCCTGCTATTACAAGGCAGCATATCCCATGCTGACAGGATGGTTTTTCCCCATGTGCCTCTGCGGAATTATGCAGTTGAGTGTTTGCTGCTGCTGCTGCTGGGAAAATATCTTCTGACGCTATACAGCAGTAACCCTTCCTGCTGCGTGAGCTTATCATGCCCTTATCATGCCCTGTTCGTCTGGTTTACAGGGTCATCACATTACACAAGGCATAGATGCTTCAACGCATACGTAGTATACATGTAGCCATTTTACTTCTGCACAATGGGTAGCTATATCCGTGATGGCCTTTGTAGCTTAGTGAGACAAGTGTGGGATTTATTTCCATTTCTGTTTTGTGGGAATTCTGTAAGTTAATCAAGAAGGTTGTTTTATAATTGGGAAGACAATCAAATATGGCTAAAGCAAGTAATTACTTTCATTAGAAGGATATAAACTGTAATATATGTGTGGCTTTCATATCTGCTACAAAGTCAGTGTAGAGTGCTCAGAAAGCTCCCCACACGTTTTCGTATCATTACTTCAAAGCTACGGTGATATGCCTTCCCTCCAGCAAGAAACTGTGATTGGTAAACGTAATTTTCACAGGAAACTTTTTTTTCAGCTCTGCAAACATGGAAAAAGTAATTTGCAAGCAAATGACTCGTTTTCTGAGATGTACTTAGTAATGCTCTTTTCATTAACAAACTAAGCTGTACTATTTTAAATGAGGGCTGGATTCTGACTACCACATGATTGCTACTAATAAATCTTTCCAGCTTTGTAGTTTAGGAGGCTTAACTTTCAGTGTGTCTTTTTATTTTCAGATCGAAACGAGTGTCAAGAAATTCCCAATATCTGCAGCCACGGTCAGTGTATTGACACTGTTGGAAGTTTCTACTGCATTTGTCACAATGGATTCAAAACCAACGATGACAGAACAATGTGTATAGGCAAGTATATAAAATCAAGCTGTATTTACACTTAACGTCTGTCTTAATGGAAGCCTATTCTCTCTGTCATAAGAAGTTGCATTACAAGAACTTACTGTGACCCATTTACCACCAGGCAAAAACACCATAGCTGGCAATTAGAGATAAAGCTGATAATGAATGAAGAATGTTTTGTTCAAGAAGAGCAAACCTTTAAAATACATATTCTGTCTAATGAACTGCTAGTGCTATCATTTTTCTGAAAAACGTTCTGTTTTTCTTGGAATTCTCCTAAGCATTTTGTCGTTTATTCCTTTGAGTAAGAAATCTAATAGATTAATGTTGCAGTGCAGTAATTGCACACAGCTTACTAGTTCACAGAGTAAGTGAGGGTAGATTCCGTGCCGGAGGACTGTCCTTTTCAGAAACGAAGTCATCTTAGTAAAAAATGAATTTCTATATTTAACCCTTTGGCAGCTGTTAGCATAGCATCTGTTGTCTGGGTTTGTTGTCTGAGGAGGTTTCAGGACACTTGTGACCAAAGATTGCTTAGACTTCCTTTAGGAAGAATGAGATAGGAGCTGTAGTAAGGTAAATGATTGTTGGACCCTTGATTAGTTTTTTCAGATGTTACCATCCAATGTATAAACCTGTGTAAAATCTTCTTTTGAGGAGGCATAACAATTAATCTTTCTCTCTTCCGTTTGCGCTGTGTTGCTAGTGTATTATTTCTCTTGCCTGTGGGATAGTTGTAAGGCCTTGCATTCCCCAAACATGATGAAAATTCTTGTTGCTCTTTCTTCTCTTTCATAGATATTAATGAGTGTGAAAGAGATGCCTGTGGCAACGGAACCTGCAGAAACACCATTGGCTCTTTCAACTGCCGCTGCAATTTGGGGTTCATCCTCTCACACAACAATGACTGCATAGGTAAGGAGAGCTGAGACCAGCTGTGTGTTGCTAAGATTTTCTGTTTCTAATAGAATTAACCATCTTCTCTGCTAAATTAGATTCCTGTCTTGCATGGTCTGTGTGATTAGAGATAAAAAAAAATGTTCCTCTGGTCAAAAAAGGCCTCTCTGATTAGGTACTCCTCGCTTTCTATAACCACTTGAGTGTTTGTATATGAAATATACCGTTCCTTTTTTTTTCCCCTTTAATCTTACTTTTTGATGGAAATTTGAAAACAGACAAATAGTGGTATTTTTTTCTTCATTTGCTTTTGAATTAGGGAATCATTGATGTATTATCAGTTTCTGTGCTGAAGTAGTGGAAGCAGAACTCTCAGTTACCCAGTTCTACTTGTTGCAGGTGTTTCTCACGCATCTGTCAATGTTATTTTTCTTAGATGTGGACGAGTGTGCAAGTGGAAATGGGATGCTCTGCAGGAACGGTCAGTGTGTGAACACAATTGGGTCCTTCCAGTGTCTGTGCAATGATGGCTATGAAGTGGCTCTGGATGGAAGGACTTGTGTTGGTGAGTACTTTGGCTTAGGGTAGAAAAAGCGCAGCAAACCTTGAACACCCATTCTTGAGTGAAAAAAGTGAAGACGTCAGAAAAATTCTCAGGCTGTCATCACTGTATCTAGCACAAGAAAATGATGGCAATGTACTGCAGTATTTTATTGACAGACTTGGCTATTGAACATATAAGCAAACAGAAAGTTTTGGGCACTTTGCGCTCTTTGGTTTCTGCCCTTTCCAGCTTTGTAGGTTGCAGTTATTCTGCCACCCCTTTTTTGCCTTGCAGGAGATGAGCAGGTACTGATTGCCTAGCCTGAGAAGTCTTTGCTCTTTCTTTTAATGTTGTTAGCTAGATCACGGATGAGCCTCTTGCTGAAGACCCAAGAGCCAGAAGACTCCTTCCCTGCTCCTGGGAAGTTCCACTGTCAGTTTGGTGGGAGCAAAATTAAAGCAGCCTGAACAGTAGATTTATTGAGATAATTTATTTGAGATAATTGCTGTTGCCTTTCTCTTCTCTCTTCTTTCAGATGTCAATGAGTGTGCTTTGGAGCCCGGAAAATGCTCACCGGGCACATGCCAGAACTTGGATGGATCGTTCAGATGCATTTGTCCTCCTGGATATGTCCTGCAAAATGACAAATGTGAAGGTGTGTTTATATTAATTCTTCTTCTGGCTGTTCTCCTAGCTACTCACAGTTACTGCCACTGTCCTCTGCATCTAAACACAGGTAGTGATTTCTCTTGTGGCAGTGTACAGTTCTGAACTGTAGCCTGTGTCTAAGTCACTTATTCTCAGAAAAAATCTCGCCAAGTTTTGTTTGCACCAGAGCTGCCTGATGTGATCTCAAGAAAGATCTGATCCCAGGCAGTGTGGCTGATGGTACAGTAGTGAGGTATGCCCACTGCATGAGCTTTTGAAAACTAGCCCTCGATTTCACACCTGGTTCTCTTGTCCCTCTGACTGTATGTTCTTCTATGGACGTTTGTGATTTCAAATCTGTTAGATTTCAGAGATGATGTAATTCTACATTTTATATTGTGCAGCTGCCAGCGTAGACATTTTCGTTTCTCATCTCTTGAATTACTTTTCCTATAGACATTGACGAGTGTGTGGAACAGCCAGAAATTTGTGCACTGGGCACATGCAGCAACACTCCAGGCAGTTTCAAATGCCTGTGTCCAGAAGGCTTTGTGTTATCTTCCACGGGAAGACGATGCCAAGGTAAGTTCACTCCCATTTTTTGGCATTTTCAGATTTGTTTTCTGTTTTATAAAAGCCCTATTAGCTGCCTGTTTCTAATATAACAAGGAGACTCTAGACTCAAACATTGTTTTTCACAAGGAAAACATGATAATTCTGTACTTGTGGCCAGGTGCTGTCTGGCCATAACATCTGTTTGTCATTAAAGAGAACATTGCAAAAAAAAGGGGCGAAGATGATGTTGAATACACTAGGTTAAATGAGGAAACAGTGTTGCCCTGAATCCCTTTCTTGCACCCCTGGAAGAAACATTGCAGCTACCTGGAACTCTGTATAGACTGTGACGTGTTTGACGTAGAAATGGAGCATGAACACAGAGAGGAGACTACTGCAGTGCGATTGCTAAAAGCAGCATTTCCAGGAATAAGGCTGTTCTTAGCACAAATTCTCTGTAGCGCTTGCTATATGCTATTCCTCTCCACAAATGTGCGGTGGAAAAAAGATCAATGGAAAAAAATTGAAAACAGCGTTGTGTGGATGATAGGAACCAAGTTGCTTAGAAAAGACTGAAGTGCCTTTATGGCTTCCAAAATACTGCATACACTTTTCAGAGCCTAAGCAGGGGCACTAAAACAGTGGTCAGATGCTAAAAGCTGGACATCTGCTAATGAAAAGCTGCAGGTTGGTTTATTCTATGGGTAAAGAATAAGCATAGCAAATTAGGGAGAGAGTTATTTTAAAGACTTTGGAAATGATTAAATAGATATATCATTAAATGTCTATACACAGTGTGCACAGTGGGAACCGCTGATGAGTAAGACCTTTGTAAGGACCTCTGTAGTTGTACTTGGCACAGAACAGTGATGCTTGTTGACACTATAGTGAGTTCTTCGCTTCACAGTGGGCTAAATGAAACTGTGGTTTTGGTAAAATGAATCCAACCTGCAGTAAGCGTTCATCCAAGTCTCCAAACCACCATGCAGTTTGGCACAGCTACTTCCCTCAACTTTGTGAAAGTAGCAGGGCTGTTTTAGCTGTGCTTTTGTAGCTTGTATAAATGAGGTTTCTTTAGCCTAGGGATATTGTTCTCCTCAGGTGAGGAAAAATCACCCAAAAAAACAACCCCTAATCTTATCCTTTATTAAAAAAAGACCCCCTGTTTTATGCATAATGTCAGAGGAAAATGCATGTTTGTGAACTTAGAGAAATGTGTTTCTCCCCATCCCCTGAAGAAGGCTGTTTTTTGAGCATCTCAGGCCAAATAAACTTTTGTTTAAAACTTTCCCATTACCTGGAACTTTTATAAAAGTCTAGACATTGCCCAGCATTGATGCTGCAGCCAGAAAACTGGATGAGCAGCTACTTCCACAACTGCCCCGATACTGACTGTCTGCCTGCCAACCCAGGGAGCTGCCAGCTCTCTGCCTGCTGGATACTTGTGGTTTGCGATCTCAGCTCTGCTTCAGCATCTTGGTTACCCAGCTTAAAGGAGTAAAATATAGTGCCACAGGGCCGATTCTCTTAGTTTGTGTATCCCTCAGGAGAGGATGAGGAGGGAAAGCCCTATTGGAAATAGCCTCTGACACTTCAATTCTATCCCACATTATCCTTACAAATTGATTCAAATCTTTCCACTCAAGTGATTCTGAATAATGATGGAATATAAATAAATTAAGCCAGTGTTCAGCATTTATAAAGAGGAGGAAGCAAAGGAAGGAGTACAGCCCTTCTGTCTCTGCCAAACAACATAGGGAAACTCTTCCTGCTTTTCCCTGACTGAAGTAGGCAGCTCTAACCCACAGCTTTCCTTCACTGAGGTAGAGAGTTCATCTTCCTCTTCATCTCTCTCCAGTCAGAGCCCAAAACGGTTCTTCTTGATAGCCTCAGATGGAAGTTGGGTGTTTTGTTGTTGGGTTTTTGTCCCTGTAATTTTGCAATAACACCTAAAAGTAAAAACTATGAAAAAGTCCGTCTAACTGTATAACAATAAATTTTTGTTTTTACAGATCTGAGAGTGAGTTACTGCTTTACCAAATTTGAAGATGGAAAATGTTCTGTGCCAAAGTCCCGAAACCACTCCAAACAAGAGTGTTGCTGTGCCTTGAAGGGGCAGGGATGGGGTGATCCATGTGAACTCTGCCCGGAGGAAGCAGATGGTGCGTTACTAAATCCTTTACCTTGGTGTCATGATAATCTCTCAGAACTGAAAGAAGACTGGGATTTTTAGAAGGATTAGGGAAAATAATTTTCCAGAGGTGTTTAACCATAACAGGTGCCAGTGGTCTCTGTAGGTGCCTTTGCAGTCACAGAGAACCATCTCTCAAGTAAGATATATATTCCATGTTTGCTCTGTAGATTTGTCAGTATGATTATGTGAAGAGTATAATATTCTGGAGGTGTGAGATACTAAAAACAGAAGAGAGTATTAGGTCCTTGATAGGCTCTGACTGTACAAACCTGCCAGATGCAAAGGAATTCGTGTAATTGTAAGAAAGTATAGGAAGTGGCACCAGAAACATGAAGTCTCATTAGTTCTTTTAAGAACAGTAGAACTAGAACTAGATCCACGTATCAGTCACCATGTCACTTGTTTTTATTCAAAAAAAATTAATTTCTCAATCTCATCATTAGGAAGGACTTACAAAAAGGAAAGGAATAACTGAGGACCTGATGAAAGAAAGCCTCCCTTCCCTAAATTGTGCTAAATGGTTTCCTTTTTGCTATCCTCTGTAAGACCCTGACTAACAAGGCAACAAACAAGTCAACAGGCCTTTGTAACATCATGGTACGATTTGCTGGCAGCAGTTTAATTCATAATGACATGTGGGTTTCAGCAATACGTTAATACAGTTCATTCCATTAATAAGTTATGTAGATGTTTTGCAGACAATCCTCACCAAAGCCAAGGAGAAAAAAAAGATATCAGATGCACTAGTTGCAGTACTCCTTCGAGGCTTATTCTCCGTGCATGTCTTATTCAGTTGCCCCTCGAGTGTTTGAGCCAAAGTCGGTTGGAAAAGCATGGTATACTTCACAGCGTTTCCTTGAAGTGTCATTTCATACGTTTTTCCCAGTCCAGACTGTTCTCAAAAGATGAGATCGAGGCCATTTTTCTCATCTTTTAAAAAAGAAAAGGCTTCAAGATATCTGAGCCTAGGAAATTTATGTCTCTGCATGTCCTGGGCAGTGGAGTTCTTTTAGGTATTCAGTTGTTGTCTTTGACAGGTTCTCCACTGTAATCCACCCGAGTGCAGGCTAGCATACTCGAGTACATGCACCACTTGAGTCCCGTTCTGAAGGCTTGAGCAAGAGGTAGTGTTTTTGCTGCTCGGTGTACAGGGCTGAGTTTCCCACTGAGTGAGTAGCAGTATGCCAGCCGCTTTGTTATTCTCGGTGCACAGTGTGCATCTATATTATGCTTCTATTTTGGCCAACCTCGGCAAAGGTTAGCTAATGTGTTTCAGCTAAAGAATAACATAATGTTTGTTCATCCATCTGTAAGATTGTATGATACTGTAAACCTCTACAGCCTGTTGAAACTGCAAAGCAAAAAGTTGCATCTTGTGAAGGGTTCTGTTATGTTCTGAGCAGGATCAATAGAGCAGATGCTCCATGGTGTCTTGAGATGGCCTGAATTACTGTCCTGTGTCCATCCATCTGCTTACAGAGTACAACTTAGAGGGGAAAGGAAGGAGGTTAGTTTCATATGCAGGGCTTGTATTTTTTGTTTGGTGTCAGACCAAAACTGATGGGTTTCTGAATGTGAATGACCTTTGTGATCACATGCAACCTCATAGTATTTTGGTCCATCAGTGTGGAAATTTATGATTTCTTAGATAGTCTAATGCCCAGAATATGATAGGCGAGTCACAGAAATAAGACAATATGTTCTTTCTGCAACACAAAATAGAAAACAACTGGTTCTGGAAAGACTTGTGTCTTCTTCAAATCTTCAAAAACAGCTTGATAAATCCTTGTGGATTCGGAAACTGCATGATAACTTCACTCTAAGCTGAACCCAGAAATTATACTCTCAGCCTACCTGTAGTAAAATATATTGCTTACTGTAGAAGAGATTGAGATACTTTGAGCAGCTACTAACTAGTGACTACAGATGCAATTGTAGGAAATCTTTCGTTTACAAGAGAAAAGAGTGCAGTCATTGGTATTGGTACGTTTTTAATGGAAATACTGCATTAGTTTGCTCCTTAAAGGTAGTTAAATAATGCAAATTATTTGCAGGATTTTACATATATGTGCAGGAGATGGGGTAAAATGTAAAGTGAGCATACGTTTTTTACATATGTGTAAGACCAAATTAAATTATAGGTTTGCGTATTATATTTCTGAATCTGAACACGAGTACATGCACATTGACACCCATACAAAAGCACACTTAAGTGCATTAAAATAGTGAGGAGTGCTGCCAGTATCTGGCTGGAAGGATGAATCACTGCTAGTGATTCTGTAGCTCATGGGTAATGTTGATTGCCAAGACAGAATTTAACATATGGTTTGACGTTTGTTTGTTTGTTTGTTTGTACAGAGGCATTCCGGCAGATTTGTCCGTTTGGAATTGGCATCCTTGTAGGACCCGGTGATGCAAGGCTGGGTAAGTGACTGAACCTGCTTGTTGCCATTGTAGCATTAGTATGCCATTTTTCTACCCATAAGCTATTCTCCCTTTCAACTGAAAATAGCATCTCTGCAAATATTTCCAAAAGCCATGAATCTTAGAAATGTCTAGACATTTTTTTCAATTATTTATACGGATTTTAAATTCAAGACACAATCTCACATATATTGGAAATTAATCTTATTTTAGAGCAGCACGTTTAGCTTTTAATTTACATTGAGCTGCCTTTCTAGGAAACTTGTGTATGATCTAGCAAATGGACATATCATATGTGTACCCTTTCATATCGAGTATATGTAGCTTATTTACAGTAAATGCTTTTAATCCTCTAGTAGTGCAAGCCATAGTTTCCCACAACCCCTCAGTGCATTATATTCTCTCCCAAGACAAACAGCCCTTAGCTGTACTGGCAAAAGTTTTCATTTAAGGAGAGTTGGAGAGCTACTGTTTTTGATATCTCCTCTTCTCCCTATGGCCCTGCTTGGAGAGGTATTTTATCTCACACTTGGAATCAGTTTGTTCTGCTTGCTGAAAGCTGACCTGCAAGTTGGATTCTTTGCCCTTATCCCAAAAAATCAAATTTCAAATAATATTAGTATTTTTGTTGTGAGTTCAGGAATATTTCCTGCCAGAACAAAACTAACTGTTCTTTGAGAGAGGTTTGAAACTACACGAAGTAAAGTGCACTAAGTATGTTCTTTGTATTTCTGGTCAAGATGTGGATGAGTGCCTTGATCCAGATAATTGTAAATTTGGGCAGTGTATCAACACAGATGGGTCTTTCCGATGTGAATGTCCGTATGGTTACATCCTGCAAGGAGCTCAGTGTGTGGGTAAGTACAGCTCTTTCATCTTCCATTTTAAAGCATATGCTGAATCCCTAAGTATGGTATTAAGGAACAGTGGGGATATATTATTCTAATATTGTGCAGTGCGCATCCTCGTTGATACTCAAAACCCGACTGGGCAGGGCGTGAGCAGCTTGCTCCAAGTTGGTCCTGCCCTGATTGGGGGCTTGGCTCAGATAACCTCCGCCAGTCCCAAATTTTGCTAGGACTCTACAACCGATTCTTTAACCTACGTGAGTTCTTGCATTTTAAACTGGCATATATCAATAACCTGAAGTTTTATGCTTTCTAATTGAGTGTAACCCACACTGCCTCGATTAAACTGCTTGCAGATACTGATGAATGTGCTGTTGGAAATCCGTGTGGAAATGGAACTTGCAGAAATGTGGTAGGAGGCTTTGAATGCACCTGTGTTGAGGGATTTGAGCCTGGACCAATGATGACCTGTGAAGGTGAGACTCCTGAATGTTCAGGGTTGTCAATGCAGTTGTATGGGGAAATACAGTTTCCTGATTTCAGCAACAGCTGAGGAAAGTTAAGGAGCTAAAAAAAACCAGACACCTTTGGAATGATGCATCTTTATTTGTTTATCTGAAACAGAAAAATAAGTTCCTTATCCTGCTATCCCCCTTGAACTGTGGTACCTTTTTCTAGCTGGAAATTGAGTGAACAGGCTTTCAGGTAGTAACTGCTAATGAACTTCCCAGGGAGCATATTGGAGTAGGTTCCGTGCAGAACACTACCCAGAAACGCTGCTTATTGTGTGTGCAGTTTTTGCTTACCTCCCAGATAACTCTTGAGAGAAGAGAGTAGCTGTGGATGATTTCTGAAATGGGAAGCAAAGATCAGAATAGAAAATGGAACTCTTGGGTTTGTTTGGAAAGAGAGAACGAAACAGAAAACCCAATTCCATGGTAACTCCATGTTGAATATTTCCAGTGCTTTGGTCTCTCATTTCAAAAGTAAAGATTTGGAAGTGTACAAAGAATGGGTTAGTAAGGAAGATCAGAGGTATAGAAGAGGTATGAAGAAAATTAATTTGACTAGAATTTTTCACTTTGAAAAAGTGACTGAAGAGACATGCGACTGAGATCTATAAAGCCGTGAGTGGTAAACATACTAGAGCTGGAGGGAAAATGTAAGACAAACCAAAGCAAACATTTTTTATATGCATAGTACTTACTTAAGTTGTGGAACTCATGGCTGCAGAATATTAGTGAGGCCACAAGTATAAATTGTTCCAAAAAAAGGTTGTACAAATTTGTGTAGGAATCCATCAGTGGAAATTAAGCTTGATAGTTTAGATGTGGCTTTTGGCTGTGGAAGTCCTTAAACTGCGGGGCTGTATCAGGGGAAAGATCTCTGCACATGCGGTAAGGTTTTTTTTAAAATACTCTCCTCCAATTACTGCCAGAGAGAGGAAAATGTCCTAGGACATTCTAACGCTCTCATCTGACCTGACACAACTATTCTTAAATTATCTGCCACAATCTAGTTTGCAGTCCCTTACAAGAGAACGCTTCTACTTTGCAGTAGCTTGTTTTAGCTTTATGTGCAGTTCGAGCTTCCTTCGCTTCCCCATGGAATTTGGGTGAGCGGCTCCAGTTGCAGAGGAGGAGTTAGCAGAGTGTGTAAACATCATTAGCAATAATTTCTGGAGGAGCACAGAGCGTGCGTAAATGCACTTTAAAATGATGATGCTTCTAGTAAGGGTATTGTTTTGTGGAGTTCTGTGTACAAAGAAGATGAATTAACGAATCTAGAATGTAAAAATAATTAGCCATAAAAACTGAGCCTAAGCGTGTAAAAGAGGTGTTTTAACTCAGACAATATTTTGGCAGTATGAATCTGGAAATTATTTCCATTGGCTGTTTGCCATCGAAGATAGTGAAACTTCAGGTAGCTTTGCAACCATCCTAACAAATGGGATGCTGGTGGCTGTTCCTAAACAGAAATCCATAATTAGTAGAACCGTGGGTCCTTAAGCATTAGAATTTACCCCTCGGTAAACTGGGATCTGTAATAGTGGTGACTAAAACCTGTGCGTTCTTGCCTGCTGCATCTCACAAAAGCGTGTTTCACTCCCCATGTGGTCTTTGTTGATCCGAGTCCAGATGTGAACGAGTGCGTTCAGAACCCTCTGCTGTGTGCTTTCCGTTGCGTGAACACCTTTGGGTCCTACGAGTGCAAGTGCCCTGCTGGCTACGTTCTGCGAGAGGACCGGAGGATGTGCAGAGGTAAAGTTCTTGCGAAACTTTCACAGTTACTAGATAATATGATTTCAGGTTACTGCAGGGGTATGGCTAAGACTCACTGCAGTAGTGGGCTAGAGTTTTAATCCCAAGAAGTAACTGAGTCAAAGAGAAGAATTTGGGATGAAATTCGATGGCTTGCGTTATGGAGATGATTGTATTAGCCTTATCCTGCCTGTAAAATTAAACATCTGCATAAAATAAAGTCATATGGTATGATGCAGCTTTATCTTGCCCTGAAAAAAGAGCATTTAGGAGAAATCAATTTCCTCTAGACTAGTAAATCTTATAGTTAATTTAGCACAGTAGAAACTTGTGTAGAATTTGATTATGATTACAATTCCAAAGTCAGAATTTACGGTTGTAAATTTCCAGGAGGATCTCTAGTCTATAACAAAGTCTAAACCTGTGTTTTTAGATCAGAATGAGTGTGAAGAAGGTATTCATGACTGTGACTCAAAGCAAATGGAGTGCAAAAACCTAATAGGCACCTATATGTGTATCTGTGGACCAGGTTATCAGCCCAGACCAGATGCGGAAGGCTGTGTAGGTAAGTGACACTGAAGTGCTGAAGCTCTGGAAACACACAGTTCCTCAGCAGAGCTGAAAGTTTTGGATTTAACACAGTGTTCAGGATATCGGGGAAGAATTGTGCAACTCTCTGGATCTCAGCCAGATCCACTGGTGCTATATACTCTTTCCTTCCCTGTTCTCCTCACTCTGTGCAAACATCTGGGCAGTAGGTAGATGTGTCTGTCTTTACAATCAGTTTGTACTACTGTTGACGAATTGCTCTGCGTGAAGAAAGCAGAGAATTGGGCCCGCTGCTGTAAGCTTGTTTGTCTCTGCTGACGTGAGTGAAAGTAGATCTACGTTGTTTTTCAACTTGGCAGTGCATTCAGAAGTGAAGCTATAACCGTCAGATAATTTTGAAAAACAGTGAGGAACACATTGCAGAGAAAACTCAGTAACAAAATGTATGATGTTGAGCTGGACTGTCCTCTGCAAATTGAACAAAAGAATTTTTAAAAAATCAGTATTATGCAGATTTAATGGAACGGAATGCACAGCTTAAAAATTCTCTAGAAACTTTTCAAACCTGCATTAATCCATTGAGGGGCTTGATTTTTGTCTGTCGTTTCAAAAACACAGATGAGAATGAATGTCAGACCAAGCCTGGGATCTGTGAGAATGGCCGTTGCATAAACACCGTGGGAAGTTACAGATGCGAATGCAATGAGGGATTCACTGTCAGTGACACCCAGAACGAATGCCTTGGTAAGCGCCACAGTAACACCCCAGCAAACTCTCAGTCCAATAGCAGAAACTTTGTTTTCTGGGAGTCACTCTAGCTGTATTTTTGGCAGTGGGTGGTGGCCCTTGGTTGGGGTTGCTTTACCACTTAATAACTTGCTATGTTTTTAAGTACTCAAGTGCTTAAGCTGAGAGATGTAATAGTGAGTAAACATGCTCTTGAATGTATGTACCTTCAGGAAAGGGCCTTCATAAGTCGGTGCCTTCCTGCAAGTTCATTCTTCCGAGGTTAATCGTATGCCTGCCTTGGTCAATTAGATTGTGTTGGCATGCTGTGAAAGCTCACCGTTCAGTCATGTTAGTCAGCCTGGAATTACTCTGCCTTTTCTTTGTTTCTGATTTTCAGCCAGTCCTTTTTCTCCGGGTTCAAACAGAAACATGTCTTTTCATAAGCCTGATGCAACTTGTCTGCCACCTTTTGCTAAATTTCCTGTCTTTGTTTCCCTTAGACACCGTGTTCTCTTTCTTACTGCTGGTAGTCTTTCATTCTCAGTTCCACAGTCCCAGGGTGAAGTATGCCTTCCTTTCTTTTATATTTCTGACTAAATTCCTAATCTCTTGTGACCCTCTGAAGGTCATCGCCATTAGGATTCTGTGTGATGCATAATTTGTCTTCCAGACAACAGGGAGGGCTACTGCTTCACTGAAGTGTTACAAAGTATGTGTCAAATCGGATCAAGCAACAGGAACTCTGTCACCAAGTCTGAATGCTGCTGTGATGGTGGCCGAGGCTGGGGGCCAAACTGTGAGGTCTGCCCCTTCCCAGGCACTGTGGCCTTCAAAAAACTTTGCCCTCATGGCCGAGGATACATGTCTAATGGAGCAGGTACTGACTGACTTATTAGATGTCCTGTTGTGCAATGCAAGATTCAGTGATAAATTATAAACTCTTACTTTTTGCACATTTGAATGCTGTGAATTCCTTAAATAGAGCGCTGTTAAATATGTCAGATAACAGTCCAAACGTTATGCAAGTTTTCACGTGGAGAGGACTCCAAAGTGAGGGAGGGTATGCAGCCACAGATGCTGGGTGACACGGCACCCAGCCTGTCCTAGGCTGGTGACCAGCTTCGCAGATGCTTGTTTTACATGCTGATTGGATGGGCATCTGCACTCTGACATTTGAGTGTGCTGTAAGTACTGATTAAGAGCTATTCGTGTATATGAAAGCAAGGTGGAGTTTATTTATTCGTAGAGGCTAATATGTGATCAATTCTAGTTATCCATGTTTTCCTACTTAGTATTTCTTCATCGTCTGTGAAATACTTCCTGATTTCATGTTGTTTTTATGTAGGGTTTTTTTTTTCCGTGTCAGGTCACAAGGATCAATTGAAATTGGATAAAATCTGTTGTTCTTCTTCTTCCTTTATGAACTAACCTCTGTTTAATTGCAGATATTGATGAGTGCAAGGTTATTCATGATGTCTGTCGTAATGGGGAATGCATCAATGAGAGAGGATCTTATCGTTGTCATTGCAACCTTGGCTATACTACAGATATAACTGGCACTCTTTGCATAGGTAGGATTTTCATTATGTTGTGTGTTTAAGTATATTACTAAGAGATGGCTTGGAGATGGAAACACAGAAATCTTGAAAAATGAGAAAAGCAAATGCATTTATTAGCTGGTCTAGAGGATTTCCTTCTCATATCTCCTGAGTAATTTTTAAACGTATTATCACAAATCTTGCTTGTAATTGTTGAGGTGTCTGCTTTTTCCCTTTTTAGATCTGAATGAATGTAATGAGTCACCGAAACCTTGCAATTTCATCTGCAAAAACACAGAGGGAAGCTTCCAGTGTTCATGTCCAAAAGGGTACATCCTCCAAGAAGATGGGAGAAGCTGCAAAGGTAAAAAATGAGAAGAAAAGAGTTTACTGCAGAAATTCTGTTTCACAGGCAAATACCAATCCAAGAATATACAGATGATGTAAATCTATCTGCTTGATTTGTGTGAGTATTTCCACTAAGGACAGTGGAAATTGGCTTGCACAGGATGGAGCTGATGTTTTAATTAGCTTGATAATATGGATGAACAGTAAATCCATAGGAATTTTTGCAGGCTGATAGCAACTAGTCTTAAAAGGTTTGAGAACCAGCGGTATAAATGGTTTGTCTTATAATGGTAAGCATGTTAATATAAGCCGTATTTTGTCATGATAAATGTATCTTAATGGCTGCTAATTATAGTAACTCTAATGATTTGCAGCAAAAAGATGAACAGGGTTTGCAGAAACCTTGTCCAGCATCAACAAAGTTTTAACCTTCCACATCTGCAGCATTCCGGTAAGGGACAGCAGTGCAGGAGAGATTTTAAAATGTCCATTATATTTTTATTTATTTTTGTATCTTGGTAGCAAAGGTCTGACTAAAATCCCCACAAGTTAGAGCAGCAGTTCTAACCTTGGAATTGGAAATAACAGTTTACTCCGTCATTAGCGTTTTAAGTATTTCTTCTGGGGTAACAGCATGCTTCAGTGCAATGCTATTTTGCAGTCTACCACTGCCTCTTGTAAAGATGGAGACTTCCAATTTATAGCCTGCAATGAGAGCAGACATTTATTTTGTAATAGCTACTTTCGGAAAGACGAGAGGGGTTGCTGTAATCCTGCATTAGCATGGCTCCAAAGTCCCGGTCGCTACGTATGGGGCTCCACGTGAGAGGAACTGGAAGCCAGCAAGGAAAGTGAGGCGTAGATTCATAAGGCTGTGATATGTCATTTGTTTGCAGTCACTTTTGCCTAAATCCAGTGGGATTATCAGCTCCTCCATAGGGAACAAAAGTGAATAATATCTGCTTCTTTTTTAGATCTTGACGAATGTGCAACAAAGCAGCACAACTGCCAGTTCCTTTGTGTCAACACTATTGGGGGCTTCACTTGTAAATGTCCTCCTGGATTCACTCAGCACCATACAGCCTGCATAGGTAAGGCATATGGGAATGTAAACTCAAATTTGGGATTTCTTACTGACTGTTCCTGCAGAAGCAAAGTAATAAGAAGGTGGAGTCAGTTTTTTGAGAGACTAAATGGAAAGCTCAGCCAAATACTGATCCCAGTCGCACTAGAGCGGAAGGTGCAAAGAGGCTCTCCCTCCTACCTTCCCTTGTTTTCACAATCTACATCTTTGAGTTTTCCCACCGCAAGGACCATACAGTGAAAACACTGCTTTGTAAATCATTTCTGACCCTTTCTTCACCAGCAAGCGAAAGTTTCATTCTGTTTCTGTAGTTCATTGCAGATCCTACACTAGACGCCATGTCAAAGAGCCTTTAAACTATAAGCACTAAATGTGTATATTTCTGCAGTTGTCCTTTAAACGTATACCTATTAGGTCTGTGGAAATGTCAAGTGAAACGACTTCCTGCAAACACTATGTTTCTGCTCTGCAGTTTGGATCTAGCTTGCAGCAGTTTGATCCTATGGTGTTGGTATGAGTTTGGGAGTGTTTTGAAGACTAAAACATCAAACTCCAGATTCTTAGTGAAGAAAGGGAACGTTTCTCTTCCCGTAGCTGTTGCTAGTGTTTTCAAGTGAAAACGTAATGCCAGCTCTCCTTCTGTTAGGCAAAGCAGAAAACGGAGGGGACAGTAAGACGTTACTAATGTTTCTCTATGGCTTGTCACAGTCTATTCATTATCAGTATTGCTAAATGATGTCTTCTCAGTGAGTAATAAAAAAATAACACTAAGGCTTTGGTTTCCTTCAGATAATAATGAATGTGCTACTGAAATCAATCTTTGTGGGGCAAAGGGTATTTGCCAGAATACACCAGGAAGTTTTGTTTGTGAGTGTCAGCGTGGCTTCTCACTCGATCAAACTGGGCTTAGCTGTGAAGGTAGGTACAACACACAGTGCATTTAACTTGATCTTCTCTTGTTTCCTTGGTCTTCTCTTGTCCTACTGTCATCAAAGGAGGACCTATGGAATGAGCACGTGTAGCTTGTGTGCAGGGATGAGGGTATGGAAAGTTAGCGAGAAGATGTTTCTTTCCATGCGAATGAATAGATAGATAGATACAATCCTGGATGCTAAAGAGCTGGAGAGAAATTTTCTAAGGAAGCTTTAATTTAGCCTGAAGTATTTTAGTTTAAGCCTCATAAGTTCAGTGACCTTCTGTTGAATGCTACCTGAATTTCTGAGGCACCCACCGAGGACAGGAAGCCTTGCAAACTCAAGGCAGCCTGCTAAACAGACAGTGCAAGGGCTGCAGACTTTATTCCTCTCAGTCCCTTGATCCTCTAGAGCCTTCTCCTGGGTCAGAGGTTAGTTTGCTTTGAAACAAGATATGCGGGATTCCCGGGTCAGATGCTCAGGTACAAGCCAAGGAGCTCTTTGCTAGTAGCTGGGAGCCATAGGGAGGCCTTGGTAATCCCATGTACAAATGGCTCTCCGCTCCATAGTGCGATGCAGAAGCCCTGAGTATTGTGGCTGAATTGGAGCTTTCAGTAGTTTTCAGCCCTAAGTTGCTTGCTGTGGAGCCAGAAATCCAAACTTGAAGTGGTCTCCAAAGGCTGGCCAGTGTTTTGGAAGATACTAGAATATACAATTATATGTGATACGTGAATATATGTGGTTATTTGTAATACACTTTTCAATATAGCATAATTTGAGCTTCTCTCTCAAAATTCAGAGTGTATCTCACCTTTTTAGATGTTGATGAATGTGATGGAAACCACCGGTGTCAGCATGGTTGCCAGAATATAATTGGAGGATACAGGTGTAGCTGCCCACAAGGATATCTCCAGCATTACCAGTGGAACCAATGTGTTGGCAAGTCACCTTTTTAAATTCATACATGAAAACACTTTTTACCTTTATTAGCAGCAGGAAATGAAGAGCGGAGGGGCATTTTGCCGTATCTTTTTTCTGATTACAATTTCCTAAGTTCAGTGAAGTTTAATTATAAACGTGTCTTCCAGTGGAAAGCAAAGCTGATAGGAAACGCCCAGTAGCCAAGGCCCTGATTCAGCGAAGTATTTAAGCACAAGCTCACCCTTGAGGGTGCTAGAAGTCATATCAACTTTGAGGGAACTAATGTTACTCGTGTATTTCATGATCCAAACACAGGATGCCTTACTCACCCATGCAATACTCTTTACTCAGACACAGCTCCCATCTGAGACCTGATAGTAGGTACAACCTGGAAGAATCAAACCCACAAGTCTGGTTTGTTACGCTGTACAATTAAATTTCTGATCTAACACATCTAAAATTCTTTTAAAAATGTATACTCGGTCTGTGCTTTTATCAATTTTAGGACACCTACAGGAAGGTCGTTGTGTGTAAGTGCATTCTCTTTACAAAATTAACTATTTGTGATAATTCAGCAAAACTGCTGCAATTGATCTAAAGATGCTACAAGTATAGGGATACAGTTTATAAGAAGTGCCTACAGGATACTTTTTTTGGTTATAAATAGCAAATGGTCGTGCTCCTTAATTGTGCTAAGAAGTAAACATGCTGGCCAGAATATGCTGGTCAAATAAATTGCACATTTCTTCCTAGTTTTCCTAGTTTAAACTTTGGTTCTGTCCCAAGTCTCTGAGCCCTCATAGATGAGGCTGCACACGCAGAGTGTTAGTGCTGAGTATGACTTGAGTAGAAAGAGCCGAGTCCTGTGCAGAAGTCATGGGAAATGTCTCTGCATTATGTTTCAGCAATGCAGCATGAACACACCACATTCAAACAGGAGAAACATGAATTCTATTTCTGCTAATGAGAGTTATGTGCATTTTTAGTCACGTTTAATGGACTTCATACAAGCTAGTCTTGCGTGGATAGTTAGAGATGTATATGATGACCTCTTTGAGAACAGAGGGCTTCATAACTCTTTGTTTGTCTTTCTTTGCTTTTGGAAACATAAAAATGCCTTTGCTTGTTATCATTGTGGTGCTCCAGGGAGGTCTCTGCTTTTAATTACACTTACCAAACTTCCTGACGTTTTATGCGGTCCTTGCTGTGACGTTTGCCTGCTTGTGCTCCAGCACTCATTGCCTATTACATATAAGAGAACAGGGAATGAGCACAAATGATTTTTTTAGATTAGGGTGATTTTGAAAAGCATTGATTAGGCTAGCACAGTTTTGGGTTAAATTCAAATTTAATATGCATAATAAAAACCCACCAAACAAGCCTGTGAATAAGAACCTGCATTTTCAGCACTCCCAGTTCTGCTTGCTTCAGGATATTGCAGAATGTGAAAAAGTGCAGCTCGCTCAGTTTTGCAAAGCATCTTTACTTTTTCCAAGTGAAATCTGTCTTCCTGGGTGGTACCATTTAA
The DNA here is from genome assembly GCF_040807025.1 of Struthio camelus. NCBI lineage: Eukaryota > Metazoa > Chordata > Aves > Struthioniformes > Struthionidae > Struthio > Struthio camelus. The sequence goes on from NC_090953.1 coordinate 13,332,459, forward strand.
CTAAGCCTGTTTTTAGCCCAGTTTCAGAACCCACAGGTACTGTTATTTCCCTCACTGAAAGAAAGGCTTCAACCTGGGTGCAACAAATACTAGATAGCAGAGACTCAGCTGACACTTCCACCTTCTTGGACACTGGGCAGTCCAGGCAGAAACCCAAGCCATAGGGAAGGAGGCTTGGTTACCTCCAGCATCAGGACGCCCCTCTTTCCTGCTGAAGTTGGACATGACAGCATAGCGGGTGTCAGCGCAAAGCACCTGTGAGCCCTTGCTGGCGCCTGATGGCAAAGTTCATACATTATCCGTGGCTAGTGTACCTGTTTTTTTTTCTCTTTTCATATTTTTTCTTCCAACAATCACCCAAAATATGGGACCTAACCTTACTAGTGTCCACACTCAAGCTGATGTGAAGCTAGACAAAGGGAGCATATCTCCTCTTGGTGCAGCAGCTCTTTGTGTCCCAAACTTGTGTTTTTGATGTTGTCATAGTTGTTGTGAGGTCAGCTGTGTTAGGTATGATGACTTAATGATGGCAATTGAAATATTGCTCCAAGTTAATGGCAAAACTCCTATGGACCAGGTTTCAATACCTTGTGGTATCCACATGTTCAGATTTTAACGTCTGTAACTGTATATGCTTAAGATACTTATCTGGATCTCCTGGGTGTACCACAGGGGAAGAATCTATGTAATAGGTTTTTCCAAGACACTTCCTTCATATTACTTGGCAATCCCAAGTCTGCAAACAGTTTGTGTCTTTTTTAGCTTATTTAATGAAGTGTTGAGGGACTTTTGATGTTGCTGCAACACATATTTAGATAATCACTGAAGAATGCTTTGGTTCCTCCCATGCCTTGTACTGTGTGTGACTGCATCCCCTGCCCAGGCAGTTCTATAGTGCACCATGCCATAAATCACACTGCAAGAAGTAAAGGGATTGCTTTTAAACAAGAACAAATAGCCACATTGTTCAGAAAAAGACAATAATGTTCTGAATTAGTACTTATTCTCCTAAAACCTAGATATTTAGGTCAGGGGTGCTACTCTGTGCTGTATGTTTTATCCTTGCAGTGTCCAGAGGCTATTTCTTATGCATGTGCACACACACAGGTATATAGACGTTCAGCTGCATTATCCCAGAAAATGGAGAACAATAGCACTCAGACCTTTTCAAAGCAATTTGGCTCTTCAGTGAAAACATCCATACCAACTGTATTTAACAAACCATCCGTTCACAGGAGACAAGCCTGAATTGACCTTGAACTCCTACAGTGCCATTCTTGTGAAGTTTGGGAAAGGGCTGGCCCAGAATGTGTCAGTCTTTCATAGCTACAGTTGCTTTTATTTTTACTTTACTGCTTGTTCCTGTTCCTTACCTGTACCTCCTATTTAAATGCTTGTGTGTAGGGAAGCATTCTCAGTGCTTGGAAAAGGTCTCATAGTTTAATTTGTTACTCTTGTTCCTTTAATGTTGTACAGCGTTATAAACATGGGATTACAAGACCAGATTCTCAGCTGTACAAAGTTTTGTTCTCAGCTATTTCTGGAACAAAAGAAAGTTGCCTCCTCTGCTCCTCTGATCTGCAGAGCATGAGCTGACGTGGCATGAAACATCTTCTGTAGAGTAGTCCAAGTGTTGCTCTGTTGTATGCTGTAGTCACCTCCTAGCGACTGCTGCCCCAGCCAAGGGTGAGGCCAAGCACTGTTCTGTTTCTGGGCGGCTGATGTGGCAGCATGTTTAGCAATGGAGTCAAGCGTAGACCTAGGGGTAGGTCAGACTAGACCTGAGAATAAAAGTTAATGTGATGTGTTCTGCTTTCTTTCTAGATGAAAATGAATGTCTCAGTGCACACATTTGTGGAGGAGCATCCTGCCACAATACTTTGGGAAGCTATAAATGTATGTGCCCTACCGGATTTCAGTATGAACAGTTTAGTGGAGGTTGCCAAGATATCAATGAATGCGGTTCTGCGCAAGCCCCATGCAGTTATGGTTGTTCAAATACTGAAGGTGGCTATGTCTGTGGATGTCCACCTGGTTACTTCAGAATAGGACAAGGGTAAGGGTTTCTCATTTTAAACTAATGGACATTAAGGGGACATAATCCACTCCTTTCTCTGTAGCGTGGAGCTGCAGAACCACAGGCGATAGCGCCAGTGAAAAAGGGATGGGATTTTGGAGGTGCTCAAGAGTTCCACACACCTGCCTATTTTGGAACTGAGGCAGAGGAGAACTAACAGAGGGGAGGGACTTGCATGGTTTTACTGCTTAAGAAAATTTGGTCCAGAGCTGCTTGGCTCAATAGTCTCTCTTAAGCTGTTCCTTTCACCTCTCTCCTGCACACCCCAGCAGCTAGCCAAGTTCTCCAAGCCTGCCGCTTGGGAGCTCACACCTCTCAACTGTGATTTGTAGCACATAGCTTGTCTCAAAAAAACCCAACAAACAAGAAAAACATCCCCCACCAGCTCCAAAGATAAACAGTATTATACCAGTGGTTTCACCCACTGGTTGGAATGACAATTTTGTATGCTATTATGTTTCTATACATTCCATATTCTTGTATGTTCCACATGAATCATCTTTGATTAAATATCTACTTTATCAAGAAAACCAATTCTCACTTGTCCCACTGGGAGTATTAGGGTATCATGTAGGACTGAGCATTGAAATGGAAGGCATATAGACTGTGGCTTAAATTTTCAGAAGTGACTAAAAGCTTTGGGAGGCTCACTTGGGACACATTATGAAAGACCCTGATTTTCAGATTTTTCAGCACTTTCTGAAAATTGGTCTCTTTCAATGTGTTCCAGGTTGGATGCCAGGAATTAATAACAACTTCTCAGAGCTTAAGCCTGTGTTTTTAGAACTGTTAAATATTGGCAGGTCTCTCTTAGGCAAAGCCTCATGGAGCCAGATTCTTGAAATCAAAGACCTAGTTGCATTGCGATTCAGAGAGAATTTTGCCTGTTGACTTCAGTAGAAATTTTTCCTGGGAAAGGAGTGCAGCATAGTTGCTTTATTATTATTCTATTCACAGTTTCCAAAATTTAGCTTTTGCTGAAATGTATGTTGTCCTGGAATTAATCTGGATTTCTTCTTTCCTCAGACACTGTGTTTCTGGAGTGGGTCTAGGCAGAGGTCAAGGACAAGAGTTATCAGTCAGTGGAGAAGTAGATGACAACTCCCTCTCTCCAGAAGCTTGTTATGAATGTAAAATCAATGGCTATCCCAAGAGAGGAAGGAAACGCAGAAGCACTAATGAAACCGCAAATGAAACAGAGGTAATTGACCTACCTGGCTGAAGGGACTTGGGGTTGTCTTGTGAAAGCCAGTCTGAGAAGAAAGTGTACCAAGAGAGAATCCCACAGAAAAAATAAGGCCCCGGAGAGAGCTGATTTTGAATATCAAGTTCTGTGGGGGCTTTTTGAAGTTGTTCACTGTCATCAGACCTTATATGCTAAATTTCTGTGCCGTGTCAAACACGAAAACTAAACGCCCACCCAGCTATCTAGAAGGCAGTGCCCTCACCAGCAAAGCAGGCTCTTGATATCAGAGGGCAGCAGGGGTGTAAAACACTTGTGTGACCTTGTGGCTGGAAAGGGAGAGCACATGGATCCTGTGTGGTGGGAACTCCCAGCCAAGCAGGGCCATGGTGAGTGACCACCACTGGAGGTGGAAGCCTCTCCAAAACAAATACGGAGCTCTGAACACAAATACTGCACCTGGAGGGAGTCCAGAGCATCCTCTCGCTGCAGCCTTTCTTGGGGCTTGTCCGTAGCCGTACAGTCACCCAGGTTTCCAGCTTGGGGCAGTCCAGTGTGGCCTGGGCCTGGGCCCAGGCGCGTGGTGCTTGCCCGCTGGCCCAGGCAGCAGGACAGGAGGCTATGCTCCACGTGTCACTGCTAGGAAGTCACTGGGGATAGGGACAGGTTTCCATTCCAGGTCTCTGAGTGGGCTAATGGCATGTCAGTGACATGCTTAAAATCTATTGCGATGCTCACCCAACTCCACTTCTTCTTAGCTGTTGTTGTCATTGACTTTTCTTTTTCTTAACCAAATAGTACTAAGAAGTGATGTCAGCACCTATATTACATGAAAACCAGTCTGCCTTGTTACAAGTTTTGTCTTTACGTAAAGGATACGTATCCCTTTTCACTCACCCCGAGAGGAGATATTTTCCTTTAGTTCTTAGCAAACATTTGTGAAAATAGCATTAAAGAAAAGTAAATCCTTCACCAAACTCCCCCTGCTGGGGTTTGTTATGAACTGATCACAACAGTGAGATACTGTGTTCCTGAGGCTGTTGTAATCCTGTTTGTTCTTCTTGGCTTGCAGCAAAATAGTCCAGAAGCTGTCTACTTCCAGTACTGCACCTCATAGTATGAGTGCGGAAGTCATGGTAGAAGCATAATCTTGTAATATGTAATGTTACTGTAGTCTGTCTTGAGCAAAATTAAAACTCTGCATTGCCTTAGGGGTGCAAGATGGCTGGCTTATTTTAACTTCTGATAGTATAAGGTCAGTCAGAAATGCCCACTCGAATGACCCAGTCCAACATGCAGCACCAGTCACTGGACTTCAGCCTTAATGTGTACACCAATTTTATTTAGACTTTTAACAAACTGAACAGCTTGTAGGAGGAGTGTCACCAGTCAACAGTCATTTGACTTCATACTTCTTTATCCAGTCTAAGACGATGGTGGTGTTACAGGTGAAGGAATGTGCATCGACCTGGCTAGAAGAAGCAGGTCATGTTCAGATATTGGTAATTCAGTTGAAAGTACGCGTGTGTGTCTGTGTATGCAAATGTGTTTCATTCAAAATGGCGAGAGGTACTGAACATTCTTGTAAAATGTCCTCACACCATCAATACCCCAAGCCAAATGTCATGTACTCTCTGTTTATATGTATGTGCCAAGGAGCTTGCTTTTATGTGAACAAACGTAGGTGAATCTTGAGCCTGTCAGGGAGTTCCCATTTGGTGCTCGGTGCATGGCTGTCTGCTTAACAGGGGAAAGCAGCAAAGTGCTTTTACCCATAAAAGTGAGGACCTTTGATTTTCAGCGTAGTGGCCGCTGGGATTGTGAACTGCATTTATTCAAAGTGCTCCAGAGCTCTCTGTGGTTGGTGCTGGATAAGAGCACTTGTCTCAGAGGTGACGTTGACATTCCCTTGCTTTCCAAATTAAAATATTTTAGCTGAAAGGTTACCATTCTGCCACTGCGGTGTAGCATATGCATGTTACACACACGCTCCCAAAACAGTCCCAGTACTACATACAGGATTCGCACTGAAGCCCAGCTACCTTCACTCAGAGGCAAGGGGTGATGCTGCTTCTCCAGCACCCTCCTGATGCACCCAGCTGTGCAGAAGCCACCTAAAGGCCATGCCTCCCCCACAGACCGCGCTATCTTCTGCACATCAGTGTTCGCTTTAGCTTATTACTCCTGACAGAGAGGAGGAGTGTCTGCCTTCACGGGGTGCAGGAGACTTGTGGCAAGAGGCCCTGAACAGACACGGCTGTCGTTTGTCAGGCAGCAGGGCTCACATGTAGGAACTTTCAGCACATCTCATGCTCGTTACCCACGCAGAGACAGTGACAAAGACTTTATTTTTTTCTGACAAGTCTTTGTGCAGCTAGGCCTCCAGAGTGGGTTTGACAGATGATGTTACAGAACCTCCTTTAAAAACTATTTTACCGATAATGTGTGAACCAGGTAAGAAATACATATGCATTCGTGCATGTGAAGCATTCTCTGACAAAGCCAGCTAACATCATTTGTTCTTGTGCAGGATCAGCAAGAGCTGGAACCACCCATCAGTCTCGCCAGCTGGGATAGTGAGAAAGCAGCAGTCTTTTCCATCAACATCTCAGAGCTCAGTAATAAAGACCGCATCCTGGAACTGCTTCCAGCCCTCACAACACTGACAAACCATAACCGATATTTAATTGACTCCGGAAACGAAGACGGTTTCTTTAGAATCAATAAGAAGGACGGGATAAGTTACCTTCATTTCACAAAGAAGAAGCCAGTGCCTGGAAACTATTCATTACAAATCAGTAGTATTCCACTCTATAAAAAGAAGGAACTTAACCAGCTTGAAGAGAAACATGACAAAGACTACCTCAGTGGTGAGCTGGGAGATAACCTGAAAATGAAAATTCAGATATTGCTTCATTAATTCATCAACCAAAGACCAAATAATTAAACCAAAGATAGATAGGTAGGACTGAATATTCTTCCCAATCAGATTCTCCATATCATAGGTACAATCTTACATGAGTACATTGGTATGAACGAGCACTATTATATTATTACATAAACAAGGTACAGGATGAATACCCTAGCTCAAAACAACCACTTCCTCAGGCTTTTAAGTGTAGCTGAGCTACCTTGATATGTTGAATCTTGAAAACTGGGACTTTTATCATTGGAAGTTGGCCACTGATGCTGAGACACGTCATCATTTCAGCAGAGGTACAAGAATGTGCTTTCAACTGATGGACAGCTCTATTTTTGTAATTCTTAAACTTCGCTTCTCCAACTACAACTTACTAGGTCAGCCATTTATGATATCCATTTGGTGCTAGTAAATTTTCAACCTAGTTTTATAAATGCACTGTAATATTTACACAACTTAGAAGCCAAAATTGCCATTATTCAGTCTAAATACTTCAATCAACCAAAGTTAGCTCAGTAGTTTATCTCAGTTATGCCTATAATACATTACATGTAAATTAAGTGTGTGTATACTGTAATCATGCTATTTTTATCAATGAAGCATTTGTAAACTAGATTAATAATACCCTTAATGTGAGGGTTTGTAATGGTGCTTATAAGACCAACTACTTGTTAACTGTATACACAAACCTGATGATAAAGTTTCTGTGACTTACCAAAATGCACTGAGGTCAGTAGGGACCATTAAACATGCTCAAAAGTCAGATGACAATCAGTGCCATCCTACACCATGACATTATGTAACATGTCAAGAGTACCCATAATCATTCATGTCAAGAAGGGTTCAATGTCATAAATGTCACAATAAAACAGTTTTTTTTTTAGTTTATTCTGTGGCCTTGTGTTCTTGCTAAAAGTATGATAGACTGAATTCTTATGCTTCATGCATTTCTGGTAGGAAAGGTGGTGTATATCTATGTGTACAGCTGATTTCTTCTTGAAGGTATGTGGCTGCCATTTGTTCATTCTTCATGCAAGGAAAGGAAGAAATACAGAAACCTTCACAAATCTAAACAGCAGTGGAATCTTATAAATTATTGTGTGGCTCCAAAAAAGCCAAGTCAGAACATTTCCAAAGACTTGACCTAAATAATTCTGTCAATCAGTAACTTTGATAGGCAAAACAGGCAAAACTGGATGTTAAATTATTATTCAGAAAACAGGTTTAATTCATTTGAGAAGTGTTTTCTTGCTAGAACTGCCTTGTTTAAAATACTCTATTCTTTTACCTCCACTTCAGCAGCTACTGTTGAACGATCCAAGACCACTTACAAAGCGATAATCCAATACTGAAAGTAATCACAAGCTGTAGTTGGGTTTAATATAAAAGGAATTGTGTGAAGATGCCAGTGTTCTTTTATATGTAAGTGCCTTGGTATATCTTCCAGCAGAAGAGCATCCTACTCAGATGTGATGCTATAAAACCTAAAAGAAAAGGGAGCAAGCTGTGTCACTGAAACTGCTGATTGAATAGCACTGCAGTTGATAGAGAGAACATATATTGAGCTATAATAGCTTTGGAAGGGAAATGTACTCTAATAATTTACCCTAAATTGTATTATTTTCTGTAATTAGATTTCAGCTCATGGATTTATTCTGCACAACAAAACTAACTGTATAAAAAGGAGCTGGTGCACAGGGACACCTTGATATTTTTAATGGACCGTGTCTGGATTTTATTTATTAGTATGCCAAAATCTTCAACAGTGCATTTTCCCCACATGCTGGATAGCTATAGCCAAATATAATCAGCGCTTTACAGTTGTAAATGCCACTCTAATTTCAACAAGTTGGGAATGTTTTTAATGCCAGTGGCAGTGTGTAAGATTGTAATGTTTATGGTTAAGTCGATGGTTGGGTATTTTTTCTCCAGCCTGTAAGCATCAAGAGGAACTGAGAAGAAAGATTTCAAAAAGAGCTATCAGGATACTGCCAAGTATAGTTGATTTAAGATTTAAGCCACTGTATAACACCTTATCGTGCCAAAACCTGCTTGATTGTGTTCCAGCAGCCCCAGCGTTGTCGGCACAGTTCTGCAAATCGTCTTTGTTAAGCTGCAGAAACAAGAAAGATAGGTTGGACTGTTGTTATTTTTTAAGTTCTACCAGGGGAAGATGATTTTAAAGTAGTTCTGTGCCTTCCATCAACCAAAGACAATTTTGAAATAATTCCAATATTGTGCTAGAAAATCTTTGCAACATCTCTTTCAGTGCTTTAAAAATGGAAGCCCAATCTTGATGTACAGATCCTGCACATAAAAAAACATTTTCTTCTGCAACTATTCATCTGTCTCTTCGCAGCAGTGAGCCTTAACTGGGATGTCATTTATGCCTGTCAGTTTTAGTTACCATATGTCTATAATTATTTACATTAGTTTGAATTTCTGAAATTTTCCTAGATTCTCTATGAAGCACAAAGGTTGCAGGATAACACTGCATGAGACCAGCAGTTAAAAAAGTGGTTGCTACCTACAAGTGTGATTTAAATAAAATAATTTCCTATATTTGACTCAACATCAAGAGAGACTCTGAGCCCTAGGTAGACTGAAGTAGAGGTCTTTTTGAATGTGTCTGCTTTTGCAATTTAAAGCTGTTTTTCAAATTCAAGGAAATAGTGAAACCTTTAGTTACTTGAAATAACCATATGCCTTCCCTCAGTTGCGGTTGTGCATATGATTCAGCATATATGCATGCATGCAGCAAGTATAATTTTTGGTTAACATAGAGTTTAACAAAGATGGCTTGTTCCTGTACATATGAAATCATTTTCTTGTTGTGTGGTGTAACAGTATCTTGTAAACTTGACAGCTGATGTGTATTTTGGCAGAACATGGCTGTTTCCACAGTCTCCCTTTTAAGCTGACTTTCAAAGAACCCAAAGCGTTTGCTTTCTTAAAAAAGGTCCCAAACTAACCTCTAAGGTCACGCTCAGGTTTTCTGTCAGATAAATATTCGACACTGTGATTTACGTTCAGCTTTGTGCTTTGGAAGATCTAATCTCGGCAAGACTTCTCGGCGCAGACAGGCCTGAAGTGCTTTGGGAACAAGACGTCATGATCTTTGCCTGGCAGCTGGCTACACCTTCCTGTGACCGAGTTTGGGGACCGCTGCTCTCTGTTGGCAGAACCGCGACAGGTAAGCGTGATGCAAGGCAATCTGCATCAAACTAGCTGCTCTAGGCCAGGTGAGGTGGTGGGAGCATTTACATTTCAGAAGCATTGTCACTTCTTTTAAAAATTAGTATTTGATAGAAAGGAATTTTTAGGTTCCCACTTTAAACTTACGCTGTTCTAGGATCATTCAAACCTTGCAGTATTCTACAGATGGTTGCTTCTACGAAAATGGGTACGCTCTGAGCAAGGTTACTGCGCTCGTACTGTGGTGCAGTGCTGCTACTTTCTGCCTATGTATGAGATGAGAAAGAAAAAGCTGCTCTTTTTCTCAGCTTCGCTGTTGTGACAAGAAAAGCCTGTATTTTGAATTACGGAGTGGAAATCAGAGCTCAGCAGCTAACAAGGACAGGGTTGCCTGCATGGCTGCATAAGCTGGTTACTAATGTCCGTGGCGACACACTCAGTAGCACAAGAGATAACGAGGCACATTCAGAAACCTGGGGAGTTTGATCTCCATTTCTAGCCTACTTCACCTCTCTCGAGCTAACCTTTAACGTTTGTTTCCTTTAGTTTATGCTTTCAGTTCATGCTTCTTGCTTTCAGAAGTGGCCAGCACTTAAGGCCAGAATATGATGGACAGAGCACAGTAAATCCAGGTTGGCAGTGTCCTACCAGAGTATTCTCCCAGAGTCAGCCCTCATATTATCACAATCTCAGCAGGGTAATGCTCGACTAAAACTCTATATTCAGAAAATTCCAAGGCTTCTAGTTTTTGACTGTGGATTGAGCGTGTTCGATGCCCGGAGAAGCCAATAGAGCCTCCTCCAGAGCTACAGATAACGCTGCTGTCATAGGCGAGCTCTGTTTTGAACATTGCATGTCCAGTGATTGCTTTAGTAACAGAAGGGGGGGGGGGGAATGCTGCAGTTGTTCGGTGGCCCAAAATACCCCCAAGCATGTGGCTTTTGCTTCACTGGGAGACACCTGTCCTGAGTGCCAGGCAAAGCACATTGCTTTCTTCCATATGCTGCAGCTGCTGGAGAACATCTCCAAGGATGTGGCCAAACAGCAGTGGCTTTCTAGGCAGGTGGCAGTTACTGAAGACACCAGGAAGGACTGTGCAGCCAGCTCCAGGTCCCTGCGCAAGCTCCTTTGGCCTGTTCGCTACCGCAGGTGCTCAGCAGGCTCCTCTCAAAGTCCCTTTGCACGATTTGGGCGTGTTGCTCACGCCCAGAGCAAAGCTGAGTGCCTGGAGAGGGACATGAGCAGAACTGAGGGGGGCCTTGTGGTGTATCGATTAAGAAACAAGGACACTTTATGGTCTAATGGAGCTAGAGGGGTTACTAGCATCCTCTGCTGCTGCCTTCTTGTCCCAAACAACTCGTATTTGTGCTGAGGACCAGAGCACCCTGGACTGCCGTTACTCAGAGAGGCTAGAGGCAAGGCCTGGTTTCTCAAGCAGGCTGCTCGCTTTGGCTTGCATGTAGACGAGGACCATCTTCCCATGCAGACAAAATTGTGATGATGCTCGTGACGTCAGCACAGACAAAGTCTAATGATCTACTTTTGCTGTCTTTTAACCTTGCCGCGTTTTCTCCACCCTAGTAATAAATGCTGTTGAGGAATATGGCACCCAAGCCAATTCCTCAGTAATGAGCTTCCCAGTGCTTTCAGTGGAGCAACAGAGGCCAGAGGAGGCACTTGAGGGGTTGGTTTTGTATTTCAGATTCTCTCTTCCATTTCTAAAATATTTTTCTGTGCTGCTGCTCAGGCTGGAAGCAGCTGCAGAGGCAGCCAGCTGAACTGGACAGCACGAAGCGTACTGGTGAAGGAGGTTTGAGCCCCCGGGTTAGCAATAGCTTCCAGTCTGCGCTCTCACAGTGCTTGCTGCAGTTGCAGCATGCGATTGCATGGCTGCAATGTCCTGCCCCTGGTAGCACCATGCCCTACCAGGGGGCAGAGGAGCTGGACTGGAGCCTTGCCTTGAATTTGCAGGGAAGAAAATTAATTCCTGAAATGCCACAGGTGTCTTTCATTAGCATACAACTGAGGCCTAAACCTGCTTGGATACACGCTCGTGTGTACAGGAGTGTGTATTTTTAATTTTAGAAAGCCTAGAAGGGTAACTATTCCCTGCTGCTTCCAGGTTTAAGTAATATTGTGTTAAACCTTTGCTAAGTACCAAGAAAGTCTATTCCTCCTTCACTCTTGCAGGCTGGATTCTTTCATCCTGCCCAGCAGCAAGCAGAGTCCAGCACTTGCATCTGTTTCAGCACCCAAGTTAACATCTGGTTAGTGTGTTTGTTTATGAGCTTCTCTATGGCTCCCAGGACTGTAGGATGTAAGCGCCTTGCAAACGTGAGCATTCATCCTCGCTACGCCCCTCTGAGGTAGGGATGTGTTCGTCATCCTCATTTTACAGAGCAGGAACTGAGAAACAGATGTTTTGATTCAAGAGAGCACGTATGCAAGTGCTTTCCCACCTGGAGCAGGACTAAAGTGCCGAAGAGTTTCCTAAGCGAAGGGCAAAGAGGTGTGCGGGGCCGTCTGCCGGGAAGGCCCTCAGACTCGGCCGATGGCACTGACAGGCACGAAGCTGTACCACTGCAGGAACCTCTCCCTCTCAAACGAAAGCTGTCCCATCCTGAGCCCAACAGCGAGTGGTTCTCTGCTTTCATCTGCTGCAGTCGCTGCAGCTCGGGTTAAAAAAGTAAAATAACAGAATAGTGTAACTGTGGCAGCACCCAGTAGTATCCTGCTGGAAAAAAGCTGCTAGGTAAGTATGCAGGTCAGCAGACTGTGTGGAGATAATCAAAAGTGACAGTGCTGATGAGCAGGACTTCAGCTCAGCCAGCTTCCCGGCTTATGTCTCAGACTGCCTCATGAGCGCAGCCAGGAAAACAGCGCTACCATGCAGTTTTCTTTGGAGATGGACTCTTTATTCCTGTCATTCCAGTACGAGGTTCTTCAGGGTGATTTTAGTTCTTCTGTGACAACCTAGGAGATTTTTTTTTTTTTAATAGGCCATGTGGGATTGATGTTTGGTTGTAGATATATTTCCATGTATTATTCAGATTGTAAGTGTGGACGGGTGGGAAAATTGTCTGGAACTTCTCACTTTGTAATCTTGTGTGTGTGCTTGTAGTTCTGTATAAATGTGTTGTTGCGGTACTCATAATAAATACTAGAGCCGTGAGAAACATTTATAACCAAACCCAAACCAGGTGAAACTCCCCTGGTTTTGGGTTTCATTAAGTCAAGGCTCAGGCCAGGTTTGTCGAGGTTCATGAACCTCTCACTGAAGCTGGGCTCAGTTTCAAGCAAACCTGGGCCAATTTTCAGCCGACTCTGGGCCAAGTTTTGAGTAAATTTGGAACAAATTTTAGGCGAATAAGAGATGATTTATGGTTTTAGGTTGAAACCATGCAAACCTTGGAGGCTTTGCTTGGTTTCAGCCTGAAACCAGGAAAGCTTGGCATTTTGGCTGAGTTTCACTTTGATTTTGAATTTTGACCCTAAAAGCAAAATAACAGGGACAAAGGGGTAAGTCTCATGAACAAGTACAACAGAAACGGGTTCACAAAGTGAGAGCCTCAGCCCTGCACCACACTGAGCACAAACGTGGTGCTCCAACAGGGAGCGGGGCGTATTCCCCACACATCAGCTGACGCTGTGCTCATTTGCCCTGCGCTCGGAGCCTTGCATGGTTTGTGTTGTGCCAGTAAATACCCCAAATAATTAAATCTTCATCAGGCTCTTAATCTGAAGTTGCATGTGCAGTTTCCAAGCCTGATCGTGGAGTGCACTGACTTATGCAAGAAGGATCCAGCCCATATTGCATGTTTTGATTCGAGGGATGAACTCAGCTAAGAACTCTGTACACGGATAACAAGACCCATGTTCTTCATCCCCATATTGCCTTAAAACATGGCTCGCATCCAAGTGCATGGTGGGGAAATGGGCTATCTACCTGTCCCTTTACTGCACTACTCCACTTTAGAGCAATGTGACACCAGGTCTCAGCCCATCTGCTGCTTCCAGTCTAGAAATGCCCAACAGTTTTATGAGGCTTGGCTTGCCAGCGCTGCCAGTTTTGCAGCTACCTTTAAGATGGAAAAGAGCTGAAAAGAATTTCTCCTGCAGACTTCTTTAGATCCATTCAGGTGCTTTAAAATGATCTGGAGACATAAACTTGTCTTTTTAAATAAAAAAAATATATATCATCATTAAACTCCTTGATCATGAGATTCTTTTTGTGCCAAAGGTAAACTGTAGATGGAAAATATTCGAGCAGGAGCTGGCTTCAAATGTCAGCAAAATATGAACAGCTGAACTGGGAATATAAATGCTGAGTCCAGAGAAGAAGGTGATAGCACAAGTTGCTGCTGCTTTGAGAAACATGTGATACAGGGGTGGACAGGAAACGAGAAGCAAGGTGCCAGCACAAAGCAGACTAGGAATATGAAGAGAACCACACTGTCAATCTATATTCACATCAGTGCAAAGCTAAAACAACAGGAAACTGGGATAAAGGAATAAAGGAATGAGCCATTAGGCAGTGCTGGCTCCGCTGGCAAGGAGTTTGACGTGAATCAACAGTCATCTGCCCTCACAAGTAGCCAGCTTCATGAGGCTGTGAGGTTTAATGTGAAGCCTTCCTCCATTATCCAACACGGCTGAGCCAGCAAGCACTTGAAGCATGATTGTAAAGCCGTACACAGGATTTTTTTGTACCACGTCTGCCCTAATATAGATCGAGTGAGGAGAGAGGAGAGGCCAGCCCGGGTGGTGGCTGGAACATGGGGCCGAGCGTGGAGTTCACTTCCTGCCTGGCTTTGTGCCCTGGCAACAGCACGGAAGTCGCTGGCCTAGTTTCTCCGCTGGTAAAAGGGAGATGAGGATACTTCCCTGGCTTTGTACTCCTTAGGCAAAGAGCACTGTAAGGATTGTGGTTAAAGCTTCCAGAGACTTGATGAATAAGGAACATGGGTTCTCAAGCCTTGGTAGATGGATAATTTTCACACACTCGCTATATGAGTCCAGGTTTCTTTTTGTGCTCAGTCATGCAAGCTATGCATTTTTCTCCTTTGCTCCCATCCTGCTGTGTTCAGTCTTTTACAGATGAGGAAAATCTCAATCAGCCTCATCCACTTCTACTGAAGGCGGAGGTGTCACTGCATGAGCTGAGGCTCTCCCAGTCACTGACCAGCTCCAGTCTGTTCAAAGGGATCAGAGAAGATGATAGGAAAAAAAAAAAAAAGTCCCGTACTCACGCAGAAAAGCAACAGCTCTTTTAGCTGGTCCAAACACATGGATGTAATCCAAGCACAATTGTTTAACGGGATGGATGTGGAAGACAAGGTCTTTAAGAAGAGCCAAACCTGGGATAGGTCTCATTACTACAAAATTTGTCCTTATGTGGGTGTAGTTACATTTGTGAAACTGAGAGCAGAAGTGGGAAATATCTTCTATAGTGTATTTTCAGTTTTCCTATCAAGAAATTGCTTATGTGCACATGATTAGCGGGAAAATGACATTTTTTGCACAAAAGTTACATCAGCCTCTTGATGTGGTTTTTGAGCTGTGAAACTGGCTCCCCTTTGGAGGAGCCAGCCCTTTTGCAGAGCTGGTAAGAAGTTAACAAATAAAACCAAACCCCCCCCCCCGCCAAGGCTTGTCAGAACAAGATGATAATGAAACCTTGCTAAATATCAAGAGTAGATGAATAAGTCCTCAAAGACAATTTCTCATTTACTGAATTCAAAGGAAGAGTAACCAAGTAAGAAAGAAGTTAACAGACTTCCACTCCACATGCTTAAATTGTACTTGCCCAAGGCATAAAATCCCTTAACTAAAAGCTTTTTGCTATCATGTTTTGCCTCTAGTTTTCAAATCAGCTACTGTAAAAGATGTCTCAATACTTTTTCAGGATCTCGATGTCCTCACAATACCAGGAAGAAGTAGCCATAATAAAGGATTTGAGGCTCTGGGATCCTGTTTCTGTAGAGCTCTTACGTCAAACCACCATGGAGTTGGTTTTTATTCCTGATGTACAAACACGATATAACATGAGGCCTGGAGCTGGAAAATCCCAAGTGGAGCGTCAGTCCGTGAGAGTTCCTGTAAGACAAGGAAAAGCCTGGAGGAGGGACACATGGGAAATTTAGAAAAGCCTCCCAAGGAGACTTGGTCTTTATTTTTAAGTAGTGTTACTATCCCTGTAACATGGATTAAAACTGAAAGCCAAGCCCAGCAAAGAAAAGGAAGGGAGGGAAAAAAGGCTGAAAAATATCTGCTATGCATGTCCTTAGAGCAAAGACAAGATGGTTCATATCAGTAAACAGAACTGAATTTCAAAAGTTCACTCTTCGACTAAACCAGCCCCATTTGAACTTGCACATTACCAGTTTCCTTGGGAATTTGATTAAGCCATTTGAGAAGCTGAATACACTAGCGATCATGTTATCATCCATACATGTGCCTCCTACGTACTCCTATATCCCAAAGTACACTGGGAACAGAAGCATTTGCCGTCTCTGCAGTGACAGCACAGGTAAAACCATGGAAAGAAATTGCAGGTCCCAGTGGCTCCCCTGGGCCCACGCCGAGCCCAAGTCAGGCAGGAGTTGCTCAGCCCATTGGTCAACAAGACTAATTATTTGTTTTAGGATTATCGCTGCTAGGGAACCAGTCTGGGTTTTCTTCACAGACCAACCTGACATCATTACTTTTTAAAAAAGGAGAACTGGTAAAGGACTTACGCAGGGGAAGGTATCCTCCAACCCCCCTGCCCCCCCAACCCCGGCCACACACACTTTAAATACCTCGTATGCAGCGTCATTTCTAACCCAGGTCAGTCTTATGAAAGAAGTAGCTGAACACTGTGCCTTGGGCACTAGAGAGAAAGGTTGAGTGAAAGAGCAAGAAATCCTGGACTTGACTTCGGCAGGGCCAGCCTCTTATCGTTTGTAAAATCTGGAGCTTGCAATCTTAGAGAGAGGAAAGTAAATGAACCCTCCATTTACTGTGGGTTTCAGGGGCGTAATTAGTCAGTATCCAGCCAGCCAGCAGCACACGCTTCAAACCTACCACAAGAACAAAGTCCTGAAATAATAAATAGTTCTTCTGCCACGTCTGAGTGGCTGTAATCTATGCTAAAGCTGCTGCTTTAGAGCACGTGCTTTTCCAGTACAGTCACACACGCTCGATGATACTTGTCTGCTACTTGTTTAGAAGCTATAATTTATCATGAGGAATTTGTATGTCTGCTGCAGAGACGGAGCTCAAATTTGAGTGAGATTAGCTTAGGACTTACATCCATTCATTTTAGTAATGCAGCAATGGCATTTCAAAGGCACTGTTAGTGTAGATGCAAGCGGGGCACCCCTGCCTGTCATAAAGAAAATGCATATTAACACACTAAACTATGTTCCATGCAGGTGCGGAGCAAATCTTGATATTAGCCTCTTTTGCTTGCCTTGGAAAGGAGGACAGAAGTGAATGCCAATAGTTCTTTTGTGTCCTGTTGGTCTAGATTTGTCTAGATCTACCCTTTCCAGGTAGCTTCGTTTAGCGGCAGGCAGGTTTGATGGAGGAACACTCTGTATGTGCTTCACTGGCCCAAAATATGGGTAAGCAAAGCAGTTCTCTTGTAACCCAGGGTCCTGCTCAGAATGACCCTGATTACATTAATAAAGTGAGATAAGAAAAATGATGGTTGATCAGTGTAATATAAACCATGGCATGGAACATGAATTCTGAATGAAATGCACAGATAAATAATTTATCCCCACAAAAACCCTCTCCATGTTCCTTACCCCAGTAATTGAGACCATGTGTTATGCTGCAAACAATAACTATGGGAAATTACTCATGATTCTTCCTTCATAAACTTGGGAAATGAAAGTGATGGGAAGTATGATCACTTTAATTTTTTTTTTTATGTTAACAGCTCTAAATTATTAGGGTGGGAAGAAAATGTCAATAGAACATAAAAGTGCTTTGTATAATGTTCACATTTGCTCATACTTTCAAATCCACTGTGGCTTATTAGTTCATGGGAAAAATGACAAAAAGGAATAAAACCCAGAAAATGAATCCAGTATCAACATCTTGCCTCTATAGTAACAGAGAAATTGTAACTTGTGGGTAAAAAGTGACAATATTAGGAAATGTTTGTTGGGCAATTGTGGTGATTAACCTCTTCCATCCCCGGCATCCTCAGCTTCCCATCAGCCTGACACATTCCTACGGATTAAACAGTTCACAGTGCCGCTCCTTGTGTTAGAGGCCTGGAGCTAGTGAGGCCCTTAACCTTTGTTTCAAGAGTTTATTGCTCAGCTGTAAAAATTCTCCCAGGGCTGAAACTTGACAGAAAAAATGTCTCCGCCTAGGAGGAGTTTCTTTTCTGAGTTTGGTTTGAATTAGCCCTTTTCTACTTGCAGTAGGACAATGGAGTAGGATTCCCTCTCCCTCCCTCTTTTTTCTTTTTAAATAAAGTGAACATCCTGCCAGGGAAGCATACATGACAGGCGGCACTCGAACCGCAGCCCTCTCTCTAGCTGCAGCACAGGGTCAGCAGGGCCACTGCAGCACAAGTTTCCCTGTCCTGCTAAGAGGCCAGACCATCCCTCTCCGAGCACAGATGCTGGCTGGCTCAGACAGCAGCTTGTGCCGTCTCCGTGCCAAGACTGCTGAGGGCCAGCTTGGCTGCAGTGCAAACTGGGGAAGTCCGCCCTTGCTGCTATTGCTCGAGGGAACAGCACGCTGGGATGCAGAACCACCCGGCCACACCTCCGTGCGGCTTTTGGCTTTCCCAGAACTGGCCTGTGTGCCAGAAGGAGCCTGTCCTCTCAAGTGGAGGCACAAGTCTGACCCAGTCAGCTCTGGGCTTGCTGTGGAGTACAAGGTTTCCCAGACAAAGGGCTTTGTGCTGCCTTGGCCCTGGGAAGCTGTGCTCCATAAACCTCTCTTTGAGCCAGGATTCATGTCTAGAAGCAAGAGTCCAAGATCTATTATGCTTTTGCATGGGCTGCCTGTGGGGGGGCTGGTAAATCTATTATAATGAAGCCCGGCCTCACCAAAGTCAATGGCAAAACTCCCACTGATTTAACTGGGACAAGGTTTTACCCCAAATTCTCAAAGTGCCCCTGGGAGCTCACCCATACTCATCACTGCTGGCTCAGGGAGGGTAGCCACTGTCCACACCTCTGGCTGGGGAAATGGAAACGGCAAGCAGAAAAGGCCACGGCTCAGTGTGGGTCCTGCTCAGCCAGTAGTGTTGAGCATGTCACTTTGGGAATACCGATGAGGTTGGGTGCAAGACAGCTGTCTTGCTGCTGAAGTGTCTGACTGAGCTACACAGAAGTAGAACTTTATAGGCCAGGGGAGTTTTACTCTTGAGCTTCAGAAAGCCAGTGTAAGTAACAAACACAAATTTGTATGGATGGAGAGATGTAGCCAAAAGAACAGCCACCCACTTACCCATCCACCCAGGATTGTCTTGGCATCATGCCAGTAATTCATCCTCCATAGTGACTTCTCTGTGTGCATTTAAGTGACTGAGCAGCTACTTGATATCATCCAGAACAGCTTATAAAATTAAATGTTATTAAATATAAGGGCAGACCCTTAATATTTGCCAACACTTATTTCAAAAATGATGTTTTACTTGCCACTTTGCAGCTCTGACCTATCACTTGAGAACTCAAATGACCTGTAACGTAAGCTGTTTTATCCACCTATAAATGCAGGCAGCTCTGTTAGCTGGACCTGACACATTATATCATATTGTGTCCAACTTTTTCACAATCATATAATATTTTCCTGCACATCCAGTTTCCTCCCATCACTCCAGTACATATGACCCCTGGTAACAATGCTCTGTCACCTACCTGAGTAAGTGAACAAGAGCTACATCTTAAGCCAGAAAATGGAGCTAAGGAAGTTAACTGCTGTTATTTAACAGCTATCATTTCCTTTTCACTCGTTTCTTCTTATTTGCCAACTTTCCCATACCTTTTTATTTGCTAAGATGACCAAAATTTGTATCCGTTTTTGATTCAAGCTTTTTTTTTTTTTTTAAATAGGTATTTTAGAGTAGTTGCCCTCCCATTGATCACAGGTGAGCTCATATCTAGGCTATGCTATGGAATTTCTTATCTATGGAGCTCTTTAAACACTTATTTGTGTTAATAGCCTAAGCATGTACTAGGGTTAGAGTTCAAATTTGAAATAAGAGCTGTCTGGTATCCTACAGAGGTATGGCCTATGCTTGGATTCTCTGATGTCTAAAAAAACCTAAGCTTCAGTACGCACATCAACATCAACAGATCAGTGATGACAACTCCTTCCCGCTCTTCGGGGTCTAATAAAGACTAAGCTCATATAGCACGCTCCAACCAAGTGGCAACTAACTGAGCCTCTTTCAGTGCCTGATTTCAAGAAAGGCAGATATGAACTTAGCAGCTGTTAGCTGTTCGCCATGTGGTTCAGTTTGGCTGAAGTTGATCAGTAGTTTTGAACTTTTACTAGGAGACATTTAGGCACACATACAAGGAAAGCAACTGTGAGCCTTAAAGTTAACTCAAGGCTTAAGTCACTGTGAAAAAGTTCAGCCTTACAGCACTTGATGCAGTTCCAGTCAGTGCAGCAGAAGGGGTTCCTTTCCACACCTCCCTCCCATTACAGAGGCTATTTGGGAAAAGGTTTCTTAATTTTTTTTGAATTTAAGGTCCTGTAAATGTCTCCATTTGTTAAAGGTGCCTGTCGACCACTTTGTGCTGAGATACCATAGAAGTTTTCACTTATAGCCAAATACATAGCAGGTTGGACTCTGAAACTTCACACGCTATTTGTACATCCTCTTTTGCTCCTTTGAATGCACAGAATTTCTTTATGCTTTTTATAGTTATTTCACAGGTTGCTTCCTAGTGTTTCATGGCTTTAGAAGCACTGATCTGGGAAATGAAATGGTCTCCAAAAGTATAGCACCTAGCCTAACAGCATGATCTCCTTCCTCCTTTTCCATAAAACCTAGTCCCTAGGGGGCAGGAGAAGAAGGCAGCAAAAAGTCAGCTTTCTTTTCAGAAGGGATAGAAACAGAAATATAAACTGATCAGTAAGGGGTCTATAGTGTCTTTTAATAACTCTCAGCATAGAGAGTTTTATAAGCACTAAACAAGATGTACTTGTTCCTCCTTCTTCGCAAAGCTGGCAGGATGAGACCTTGGTCTGCAATGTACGCTGGGACCTGATTTGACTTCTAAATCCCACCTGATCTTTAAGCTTTTATTAAGATAGAAGACAATCAATATCTGTGGAAGCCACATATATGGGTGGGAAAGGGTGAGCTGTGTTTATTGCACTTGGAGCTTAAGTAGCCCAAATAATTGAACATTATATGTTGAGCAGCTATGTGAAGTGAATCTTGCTGGTAACTCTGAAGTCTAGCGGTAACTAGAAAGTGGGAGAGAGTTAGGGATATAAGTAGAAGGGAACATTACTTTAGGAAGTACATGCAATTTTTATGGCTCTGTGATCTCTGCCTGATTTGGTAAACTGAACATGTTTATTGGCCCGTCACAAACAATTAAATCCCCTTTGCCTCACAGAGTGGCAGGCCAGTGGCATTAAAAATTACCTTTTTGAAAATTAATTCATTTTCTTACAAATATCACACAGATGAGTTGTAGTTGTGGATTGAATAAAGTCATTCTGGAAGGAAGTATGGTAACCATTTTCAGATGACTAAAGACAAAATAATCTAGTGAATACAAGAGCTAACCGGGAATATAACCATGCTAGGATTAAATCCTTCACTGACTAATATGCAAATCAAACATGAAGAAAGTCTAGTTTTGCAATATCCAGAGAAGGATGATCTGCTGCAAAATTCTTCTTAGCTAAGATTTTATGGTTTAACATTCGGAAAACACTTTCAGAAAGCAGATAGTTACAGGGAAGACTAGTAACCCTAACAGAAGGTAGGCAGACTTTCAGTGAACACTCCCTGCCAATATCCCATCAATTAATTCAAATGGCCTTTTATTTTCCAGTTTGTCTTGTATGCCCAATGCGATGCCTTAGGGTTGTGGTTTTTTTTAATTTTGTAGTGCAAATCTTTCTTGCTTGGTACAAAAAAATCTTTATATAACCTCAGGAAATTGCCTAAGGAAGAAATGGCTGTTAACAGCTGCAAATATTTATGTTCCTCTCCTGTGCTGGAGGATATTGGTAATTAAAGGTACCTAGCAATAGATTGGCTGATGCAAACATTTGTAGCCAGTAATTACAGCTCATTTTCATTCCTCAGCCTTTTGAGGAAATGTAGTGTTGTCATTAAGTTATCTGACTTTTTATGGTATCCTTTGAGACTTCCTACAAATTTCTAAACCAAAAGGTGGAAAAAGATTTAAAGAAAAACAACAGGTGGGAATTTGTTATCACCAGGCAAGGATGAGGATGCTCTGTGGAGTTCATTTGGTGAAGAAAGCCCTACCAATGTGCTCAGGATTTTGAGCTAGTGAAGGAAATGTAAGTAGGTCCTGTTTTCTTCAAGTCTAAACTGTTGCTATAGTGGAACAAATCCTCCTTGTAGGTTATGAACCAGTCTGGTTACTAAAAGACTATGAGAAATAAATAATGAATGGTTGAAGCTTAGGTTCAGCAAGCAATTAGGAAGACTCTCCCATTTAGAAAAAGATTTCACTGAGTGAAATTCTTTCTTAGGAAAGGCTTCTTTTTAACGGTGTGGCATGTGGGGAAAAGGAGTTGCTCTTGATCACGTTTTTTGACTTAAGCGCTGAAAACACAAAGTGAGGGGGAATAATATCTTACCTTAGAATGATGTTCCTCAATTACAGCAAGGCAAGCAAAGCAAGCCAATGCTTAATCACAGCTGCTCTCCTTATCTTGAGCAATTCTTCACAGCTAGGGCAGCACGTGTGGTACAGAATCTCACTAACGGATTTCAGAGGACCTTTATGTCTAGGCACATTGCAGTAAATTAAAGATCTTACAGTGTGGATTCCCTTTTCTTTTTGTACTGTGCATGGCTGCCAGATGGGGATTTAGTATTTATCTGTGTGTTGATGATTAAAGTATCTATGACACTAAAGGACAAATCACTCTCCCCTGGAAACTAAACGCTCATACTACAGCCTCCTGATTCTCAGTGAATATTACATTAGCCAATTTGTGGCTAGCCCTGTAATTTGATAGCAGCAAATTATGTGGTTATGTGGGAACTCTGGGTTTTGGAACAGGCTGAGGTTCCCAAGCTCAGGCCCAGCACTGCTGGGTGTGTCATCTATGTGAGGAACTTAGAGGAAAGAAAAAGCTGTGATGCTACAGTCTCTAGTGCTTTCTAGAGGACAAAATATAGCAGCAATATTGCATTAAGGTAAGAACTGGAACAAACAGCAATTTCTCTACCTTGAAGAGAAATTCTCTCTTTCCTCTCTATAGTGAGGAACCAACTGGTTTAACAGCTTTTCAGTTCCTAATACATTCAATCACCTGTTTTACTCTTGGCTATGTTAGAGAGGATAAGTCTAAGAGTGGATCTGTGCTGTCCAAATGTACTGCCTAGACCTTCAATACTCCTTGGTTAGAAGTTTTACAGGACTTAGTATAGATCACTGGAAAATATTATTTCAGTGATGTGGGATAACGAGTAAAAGAAACTAATCTTGACTTGTGGTAGGTGAATTAAGAGCAACCTACCACACCTTAAGCACAATATCCATGTGTCCTTCCAGCCTGAAGGAAAGAAGGAAGAAGACAGCTGAGGGCCTAGGACTCAAAAGCAGACAAAGCTTTCATTCACTCCAAGAATAGTTGTGCTGTTAAATGCCAGTCTGAACGCCAGTGATCTCAACAAAGTCAGGATTTCTCCCACAGTATTTTTGAAAATCACAGCTACCTTCAGTGCTAACATAACAACCTCGTGCTTCTTCATGCTTCCCATTACAGTCAGACTTCAGGTTTACTCTGCCACTAGCAGGAAATTAGAGAAAACTGGATTGTGATAGAGCTACACAAAATCCACTGAAGTCCTAAGAAAGATTCAAAGAAAAAACAAAAAAGCATGGCTTTTAAAAATAACAACTTGTTACTAGGTGCAAGATTCTGCTCTGCCTCACACACCTGTCCTATTTGATTCACTAAATATCAGGGATGCTGGCCTGTGTAGATCCCCTACAGTTGGCTTTCAACTCTGGAGAAAGCTTCTCAACACAATCGTTTTGCAGCGTATCCGCTGCAAGAGAGGTAGAAAGGCTTGGAATCTAAGATACCTTTCCGAGTCATGCAGTGTTGTCGGGTTCCCCCGACCCTGAATTCCAAAACAGATAACAGAGTTATACCATAAAATTATTCCAGAAGTTAGAGAAGTGTGGTGATACACTGCAAAGCTTCACTTCCCACAGTTTCTTATTGGAGAACATGTATTTTAAATGCTTACCCTTTCCATCTTTCCTTTGACTGCCTTTTGATTTTCTACAATAGCAAAATAGATGTATGTAAATAAAACATATACTATTTCAAAACACTTCTTGCATAAGAACAGTATGGCTGTGTCCAAAGTTATCATATTAAATATGTCTTTCAGAACCAAGATTTTTTCCCCCCCCAAATCTCCAAAACCTTATTGGATGAAGTATGAAGCAATAATGGGATCCACTGACTCATCTGATTAAGCTAGGAGTGTCCAGTGTTGCCCAATAGAAGGTTACATAGGGTCTTAAGGAAGTAGTTCTCTTTCATAAAAGAGAACAGATGTAGTCAACCTCATGAGAAACAGAGCTGTGGCTTGCTGTGAATTGAGTTCCCACTGGGCAAAATTTCTTTCAGATCTAAGAAGTTGTTCCAGCTGAGTTATAGTTATACTGAGTTATAGTATTCCTCTGGTACCATCATGCCCTCACAAACTAGATTTCTAGCTTCAGATATGGGTTGCTGCAGGCTACATTCTAGCATTTCTGATTTAGATGTTGTATTGGCAAAACAGCTTTAGACTTTGTGAACCGTTGGAGAGCTGACTCCTAGCTGGGGAGCTCTGCTCTGTGGACTAAGAGAAATGCTACACAAAGTGATTCTGCCCTAGAGGCTGTAGTGTATCTCACAGGGAGAATCAAGCCTTGCTGCCTTGTCTAGGTGACAAGAGAGATTTCAAATCTTCCTGCTTTACTTTGAGGCATAACTGTAATTGCCTTGGCCCCAGAAGTAACTCCTGTGGAGGCGGCATAACGGAGAAAGACTGCTCTTTGGACTGAGGAATAAATCTGACAAGTTGGCTCTTGTGAGCTTGTACCAATCTTTATGTAAGGATGTGCTGGAGCGAAGAGGAAGTAGGGCTTCTGATCAATAACTTAGATCGGGTGGAGAACAAGGAAGAAATACTGATGCTGTTTGTTGCTAACTGAGGATATCCAGATGAATTCCTTCATCCCCTAATGAACTAAGAAATTCTTCAGTCCAAGGCCGGACGTAGGAGCTTATAAAACCAAGTAATATCTTGGGTAAACAATGCATTAAGTGGTGTGCACTGCATGTCTTCTGCATTGAAGTAAGCAGCACATTGAGATCCACTGCAGTTACTATATGCTGATGCAAGTGTTCCAGGGAATCCTGGTGTTAAGGGACTGAATAAGCCCAACTAGCAGGATGGGCCATGTTCCCACCAGCATTCTTTATGCCTGTCACCTCATACTAGAGTTGTTTGCTCAGTGGTGTTAGTTATTCTGAGTTCAAAAGCAGATCTTTATTAAAGCTTCCAGGAAAGCAACAGCCCTGTGGATGTCAACAGGGCCTTCAGCATCAAAGCCACAGAATAAAATTATAGATGGAAAAGACCCATTAGCTCATCGGCTTGACCCATCTGCCAATGCAGGATTGTTCTCTGCAGTATGCTTTTTCCCTTCTTTGTCTGCATCAAGCCAAAGGGGTTTCCACGACTTCCCTGGGGAGACTATGACATAGCTGACTAGTTCTTGCCCTCAGGAATAACTTAAACTTGATTCTGTTAAAACTAAAAGCATTCAAAGTTTCATTTTGATGGAAAAGAGGAATTCTGAGTGAAGGACCCTGAGTCTTATGACTATACTGTATTTCAGATGTAATTCTACAGCAATCTTTTTTTTTTTGTATACAGATCATATGAGCCTGTGTCCCACTCCACAGCTGACTCTTTCAGTAATTATTCCTTAGACAGATTTTTGTCATCTTTCAGTAGTAAGTAGTGGTGTACAAACCCTGAACAATTGCATTTCACTTGACAAAAAATCAGAATTTGCCCTAAACTAGTGTTTGAAGTGTTCTGTCTGACTCTCACTCCTTTTAATTGTGCCAGACATCTTCGCCAATTAGTGATCTGATGACCCACAAAAAAAATCATTCCAACTTATTTTGTTTGGGTGAATTAAAAACACTTAACAGAGGTTTACTAAAGCTAGCTATTAAGGCCACTACATTTATAGACAGAGGACTCTTGACAGGTATTGATTTAAGGCTTCCAAATGTTTTCATTCAAATTCCCAGGGCACCTCCTATGAATCAGTCGTAACTTTCTGACATCTTCATATCTTGCATGGAAACGCTTCTGGCCAGATACATGAAAGTTTTTTTTTTGACCTTGGGTATTGGGCATTAACAAGCAGGAATCCAATTTTTTTTAAGGGAATAAAAATGTTTCCACAGTTATTAAAACATACAAAGCTCTGACTTTTTGTTGAAGATCTGTGCGTCTATAAACTATTGAAGTTGACTACGGAGGTAACTTTAAAGGAATACTAGTACCCTTAGCATTCTGGTGAGGGCTGTACTAGTTTGGCAGTCCTCAGCCACTGACGATCATATTTAACATGCAGGGTATTTAAATACTCTAAAGATCAAGTTGCACAGCAGTGGAGGGCCATGACTAGTATCTTTTTGCAATTGTGTGAGTTGTGTTCCGCACAATGAACAAGGCAGGATTCTGAAGAAGCCTTCATCTAACTGCCACTTTGGCTATGGGGGAAATAGAGAGAGAGAGAGAGAGGGGGGGGGGGGAAAAAAAAAATCTGAATATCCAAGATGTCTTGGTTGGCAATTGGATGTAATTTTCCTTTGTTTAGCATTTGCACAGGACTCCGGGTAATGTAGTAACATACTACAAAAGTTTCACCAGCAATAGCACCAGACCTTAGGAACATGCAAAGACCAGTGAGACTATGTAATGTACTTTACTGTAAGGTAGCACTAGAAGAGGCAACTTAGTAGACCTATGATAGAGTTGTAAGAAAGGAGTTTCCCACAAGCTATTGGCCTGTGCTTTAGAGTACTAAACCAAGAGTTTTGCTCTTAGGTCTAATTTTGTTTCTAATACCCAGTTTGTAAGCACTTTTCCTTTCTACCAGTTAAATAGAGCTGAAGCTATTTCTCCACCATGCAACAGAATTGAGTGAGCTTCACAGAAATCTTTCACGTAGCTATTCAAGTATTCCTACCATTGCTTGCTAACTGATGGCTCACCAGTAAATGTAAGTCTGGCCAACAAAAACATAGAGATCAATAAGCAAAGGCATGAGGGAAAAGATGCTATCTAGGGAGACCATAAGGGATTATAAGACATGAGTTAAGACTCAGCTTTCTCCATGTCTACTGCATTTGCACAGCCACCATATTAAAAAAAGCAGTATCATTCCTGACGTGGGTTAGGACCAATTTACTACCGTGATAAAACAACCCTATCACAGCTAGACAGCTCTGATTTCAGCATTAGGTTGGTTTCACCACTCTGCGGCTCTAGAGGTACTTGGTGTTCTCCAATAACTCAAATATAATGGAAGCTGGAGGAATAATCCCCATGGTGGACAGGATATTGCTAGCATACAGCTTTATCACTGCATGTTGCTGTGCACCAGCCCAACAGTGGTACGAAGGCGACTCACTGAGGCAACTATGGCTGTGGCTTTGCATGAATTTCTTTAGCCTTAGTGCCAGCTTAATTAGACCCCATCCCTCTCCTCATCCAGCTGTGCTACTATTTTGGCGATTACTCAAAATTTCTTGGAATAATCACAAATGTGTAATAATTTTTCATTTAGCTCACATTGCAATCCTGGCATCATTGATCATTTGCATGCTTTCTTAATATATACATAGCCATTCCTTTAACATATGTTCTGAACATCTCAATAGCAGACTTTAGGAGTAGAGGGTTGTAAGTGGAGTCCAATTTGTTGTTATTGCTGTTATTAGTGTAGCCCATGATACTTTTTAAACCAACTTTATTAGCAGAAAAGTAGTTATGTAAAAATAAATAGGCCTATCTAGTTGGAAACCACGTGCTCAGGGACCTGAATGACTGAAAATCCACAATCCTGTGGTAGACACTGGACTTCCTAGAAGTGCCCAAGCAAGGCTATTCTGCTGAATCTAGTGTGTCTAATAAATGCTAAGCATCTAGAAGGCCTTCCAAAGACAAACCAAATGCAAATGGAGGCTACCTCTCCTATGCAGCAGACTCTTAGCCTGCTCAAGACAAAATGGTCAAAGCTTGCCTAGGCTCGCCTAGTTTGATTGTTAGTCTTGCTCACTTGGCATTTGGGAAAGTTATGCGCAGCAGACTGGAGGTTCTGTGCAGGTGGCCAGGGGAGGGATGCTCTGTATGTCATACTTCTAGAAGTAACAGAAATGTGAGGCCCCCATTTAAAGCATCAGCTTCTCTTAGCTAGAAACTGATAAAAAGAGTGCTGCACTTGGGTGAGGAATGATACCTTGGCAAAAATGCCTCTACCTTGCTGCCTCTGTCGAGCAGCAGTTCAGCTTCTCTCTTGGCAGCAGTCCTACAGGCTGGGTTTATCCAATTTTTCCTGGAGAACTTTTATTAGTGAAATTGATGTGATTAAAAAAAAAAAACAAACTCACCAAGATGATGAAGTGGGAGTCCTCTGTCCGTTTTGACTCAGTCGTCTCCTCTTCCTCATGTCAAGGGAAGGCAATGAACTCTCTTTTGCTGGGTCCATGACTTCCTGGCTTTGTCACAACTCCCTCCTTTTTCATTTTCCCAGACTGCTAATGCCTTAAGCCAAGTTGAGAAGAAAGGTGAGAACAGGACTGAAATTTCTGATTTTCTTTTTTTCTTTTCCCTCCCACCTCCTTTTCTTTGACTGCCATCAGCCTATGCATTGCTATGATGCACTGTCCTAAGATAGGATGGAGAGGGGGAAGCCACCTTCTTCCAGAATTTTAATGGCCTGAATGCCTGTAACGCCCCTGACAGATTTGCTCACTGCCAGCAGTAACTTTTACATTGCAGTGGAGGGGAAGGACAGTGAGACTGGTGTTTTGTGTTTCCTACTGTGAAAACCCAGACAGTGGGCTTCCCTGATACCATCTTGTACCCTAAGGGAGGGCACCTGTAACCCAGCACTGATGTGAGCGCAAGCTGGCACAAGTGGGAAGGTTATGGTCAGTTAGGATTAAGGTGTGTTAGCAAAGCAGCATCAGATACTATATCCTGCCTTGCTCTGTAGACTTAGCATACAGAAACAGCTTGCTTGCAAAGGAAAAAGAGAAATTTTCATCCAACTAGGACATACAGTTATTTTGTCTTGGACATTTGGAGACAACCTTTCGGACTGGCTAGGAATCCATAAACCACAAAATACTCATGTTAAAAGAATCTGGCCAAAGATACTACTTTCATGACTGTTTGCTTTTTCTTTTTCCTTTTACAAAACAAAAACAAACAAATTCCTTTGCTGTAATCAATAGTAATCAAAAGAAAACTTTCTTTGGTTCAAGGACATCAGCTTTAAACATTAAGGCTACAAGCAATATTAATGTATACAAACCTCCTATTTCTATCTGCTACAAAATTTATTATATAAATGTTTTTTAAAAGACAATTATTAATATTATATTGTGACATAACTGATAAAAATCATCAAAGTCCATAGGGAAACAAGCAAGCGTGCACACACAGCTCACACTTACTTGAGCATATTTTACATACCAAAATTTAGTAGATATTTTCTGGGTGAGGGCTCTCAAATTATAAAATTAACTTATCAGGTTTTTGGACTTGGCAGGAAAAGGTTTTCTTGTTGTGCCCTAACAGAGTAGGGAAAAAGCATCACTTTGGTAAAGAGCTAAATAACCACACAGTTAATGGAGGGAAAGTTTAGGAAAAGAATTACGTTAATTCACTTCACCTTATCCTGCAGCCTTTAACCGTGCAATCGTATTCTCTGCCCAGCAGCAGCTCCACGCTTACGCTTTGCAGAATCAGATGCTCACTGAGGTAGAGATTGCCAAAGAGCTGTTAGTGAGGCAAGTGCCATGTGTGCCAATTCTAGAAATCAATAAGGCAGTACAGTCTGCCCTATATTTTCAGACAGTTGGTACCTTACATAACTAGGTACAAAATACTCATTTTTATTTCTGATTATTTTCTCTGGAAGTGCAGTCATGTGCAATCAGGTGGAATAAGTGTGCTGATAATTTTTTCTTCAGCAACTGTAATGATTAGCAATGTGGACATTTTTCTTATTAGGCAGAAACCATGAGGCACTGAAGCAAGTATTCACTTTTCTTGCACTTGAGGTCACAAATTTATGCAAGTCAAAAATGTTGGGCCTGCCAAAAACATCATGCTACACTCCACCAAATAAAAGGACACTGTTATTCTTACAAGGAAAGGTTTGACAGGACAGGAAATAGGCAGGGTCATAGAAGTTTACTTAATACTGAAACTTATTTAACCATCTTTAAGCCAAAATATAATGATAGTTTTAAAGCAAAAAAAAAAAAAAAAAAAAGTGGGGGGGGAGGGGGAGACAAAAACAAGAGTACCTGGCTGAGCTATTACAGGAGTGGCAACCAATATAGAAACTGGGGAATCTTAATAAAAATGTGCATAATTTGCCTGTTACCATATGTCATCTGCCTTTACTGGGTTAACGTGTATTAAGTAACTTTTAATTCATGTCCAGAACATGCAGCAAGAAGCATCTGATTTGGAGAACCCAATGGAGAGTTTACCAAGGTATATGCTAGTTTCATTACAACGCAATCCTTAAGTAAACTGCATTCCACTAAAAGGAAGGGGGAGGAAGGAGAGAATGAATATGAAAGATAGGAAAAATGTTACTGTTCATTACAATTTTCCATTTTTGTAGAAACACAGCAGGAGAGCAAAGCCACAGGCTTCTCTACTGCTCTTGCATGCCAGGAGGGATTATGCAAACACTGCAACCACCCAAATCTTATTTAAATTATAGTCATTGTTCCCTCTTTAATGGTTATACTTTTGCCTGCTTTCACTCAAATATTGCTGCAGCTTGCTTTCCACCAACATAGTCCCAATGGGAGTCATCAACTCTTAATTACAGATGAACAGACCTTTGAAAAAGACCCCGGGGTGGGGGGGGAGGGGGGAGGAAAAGAAAGTAGAGTAGAAAGCAAACTTTAAGTGCCATCTAGTGGTTAATTTGTTAAAAAAATATTTGATAGATCCAAAAAAATATAACCGTGCAACAAAACAACACCGTTGTAGCTGAACTGAGGAAGCTGTACTTGGATTTGCAACCGCCAAGACTAGGTTTATATTTTGGGGAACCCACAAAATACCTTAAGATCAATAGTATCATTTTCTATATTAATTTTTCCTAATATTTTTTGACCCTAAGTGGAGAGCTCAAGTGGCAGGAATCTCACAGTAATCACCTGTTCCTACAAGACCCTTACCACCAGCTTATCAGAATGTGTAGCCTTTCAACCTGTCATATGTATTTCAGTCCAGACCAAAAACCAGAATCCTTTCGGGTCCCAACACCACAGGGGTGACTCTGACGCCAAGCATTTGTATTCAAGTTAGCTTTCTCCAGATTCATCTGGGGTTGGAGGTCAGATTTTAT
Organism: Struthio camelus; assembly: GCF_040807025.1. Taxonomy (NCBI): domain Eukaryota; kingdom Metazoa; phylum Chordata; class Aves; order Struthioniformes; family Struthionidae; genus Struthio; species Struthio camelus. Next base: position 13,363,712 of record NC_090953.1, read on the forward strand.
CCAACTGTATTTTTAACAAGTCAAAGCCATTTCTAGAAGAAAGCAGCCAGATCACGGGTTAGTAAGCCCTTTTCCTTTCCCTGCAGGAAAAAGCCATCTCCTGCTCTAGATGAGTTTCCAATAATTTATTACCCTTTATCAAAGCACCATGTTCAACTTACGCTGAGGAGACCCTGCAAGATCATCAACTATAGCTAACTCCTCCTTGGAGATGATGTGCCCCTTCTAGCATAACCAGTAGTTTAATAGTTTAGATCAAAATAGATTTGTCAGAACCTGTTCAGTGATAAGCCTTATATAATTTTTATTTAAATATTTTTTGCAAATAGCATTACACTTTAGACTTGTTTCAGAGAGGTAAATATTTTTCATTTCATATATATATATACATATATATATATATATATGGATCCATGGGGATGACTCCTCAGTGATGGATTCTAGAGACATGAATCTGTCTAACTACAAATAAGACCTATGCATGTTAGTTCCTGGCTTCTGCTGAGGTGACTTGGACGAGCACATGATTCAGCCAATGACGAACCAGCCAGTTTTTCATTAATTATAAAACTAATTTACAACCATTTAATTTAGACAGAAGGAAATCTCTCAGATAAAGTAACAAACAAAAACAACATGTTTCCCAGTCCTCTCTTCCTTTTTCAAGTGCTATAAATTTTAACATGCTGACTGTAACTTCTGTAGGTGATCGAACTACAGAAATATCCTTTGTAGGTACTGATGACACTTGTCTCCTCCTGCGAGATTGTTTTTTGATTTTTAAACAGGATCAAATAACCTAATTAAAACTTAAAATGTGCCATTATATATAGGGAAGTTTAAACTTTGCTGAAAAGAGTTCTAGTCTATCTATCTCCTTTTCTTTATTTATAGGGAGAGGATAAATTACATGAACAAGAGCCAGGTGAAGGAAAAAGCTAGTTTCTCCAACAGGTACTATTCTGTGCCGTCCATATCTGTTTGTCAGCTACCAAGATAAGGCACTTTCAAAGCAAATGTAATATTAATGGAAAAGGGGAATGTTAAAATAATGTTTATGTTCAGGAAATTCTGTGGGGCTGTTTCTAAGTCTCTTAAAATGGGGAGAACAGAAGTAGGCAGCATAGTTTGTAAGAATGCTTTTCTCCACTACCAATACAAAAAGATTCTATACGCTTTGCTATAGCTTGTGGTCTTCAGTTTAAAAATAATAAGGAAAAAAAAAAAAACCCAACAACTTAAGAGCTTTCAATAAATTGTTTTGTAATTCTCAGGTTCCCTGGTAAAAAGCACTTAACTTCTATAGCTGTGCCACTCATCCTGAAGCATCACCTCAATTAAGGCAATTATCAGAATTTGCTACCCTAGTGCAGTGGTTTGATTCATATAGGGAGAATCTCAGTGTAGAGGTAATCTTGAATGCATTTGCCTTGTTTCAGATGGGCAGACTTTTCCAAGAGCCTCTTGGCAAGAGTCTTGCAGTAGTCTTCAACTCATTACAAGCTCTCCAAATAAGCATTGAGAAATAATGAAAAGGAATTTGGCTATAGCAAATTTTAAAGTAAGTGACCGCTTCTTAGTAAAGGCACTTAAATAGCGTACTTAATGTTGATAACTTACAGAAGGCAAATCTCCATTAACTTACTGTCATGTTTCTTCTTCATGCAGCCTGACTTCTGAGATAAGACTCTTCCTATCAAATATTATTCCTTTTTAATCTCAGAACCCAGATTGTTAGGTACCCTAACAATTGAACATCTAATTGAAATTAGATGCTTCTAACAGGTACATCACATGATGCGTATTATCAGCAAAACTCAAACACAACTTTTTCCTTGTAGATTGCTACCTCAAGTGAGATCATCTTGTAGTATTTAAGGACTTCTGTCAGTGTATACCCTGTTCTGGTTTTGGGGGGTAAGAGAGCAGCAAGACTTGCTCTCGTCTCATACTCCAGCAAGAGGAAAACGCTTTACACAAAAGGATCTTAGCTATTTTAAGACCTTTAAATAGCTTTTGATAATTGAAGCTCCTCTCCAGCAGGTTATATAAGGGAAGAAACTTAGTGTCTTAGTTCAGCTTTTCCAATTTATTTAAAGCTAGACTGGTATGATGCACTTCTCACTCAGAATAGGCTTCTGCTTGGTAAGCCAGCTTCTAAAGGCCTGGGTATACAGATGTAAGTCAAGTATGGTGTTGCGCTAAGGGTGCAGGAAAAAAAAGCATTGATAATCATAGTTAAATGCACATGCAGAAAAAGATTTTTACTGTGATCAAAGACAGATTTACTTGTTTCAGCACTGTTAAGTCAATGAAATGACTATCCTACTGGCTGAAGGAATTAGAATGCTGTCTTATTACAGTGTGTTTTCCAGTCTCTTGGGGAAGACAGGAAATGGATATAGTTAGCAGTATTTTAGACCTAATTCACTGGAAATGGTTGGCCCTAGAAGAGAACATAGAACTAATGGCAACAGAATTCAAAACTACGAAGAATGGTGTGAGTACATTAATCTACAAACACCTCCTAGCTTTCTACTGTTGAGACACCGTACATAAAGCACAGTATCTTATATCTGTGACACTTCAGCTAAGAAAAATCTAAAAGCAGCATACAGAGAGCTGCAGGAAAAACTTCTGTGTTTTGAGAGCCTCATAGCATTTCGTAATTGCTTTCTGTGAAGTGGCAGAATATTTAAGATTCTTTCCTTTTTGCCCCTTCTCATGTTCTTTCACCTGAAACGTTTACAAGTCATGTAATAGAGCCCCGCAGTTTGAGACAATCAGGTTTGGGACAGATTCCAAAACAGATTTTTGTTAACTGGTCATAACGGAACAAATGTTCTTACCGAAAAAAGGGTTTGTATGCTGCTTCAATAATAATCCTCCTTCTATATAGTCATTTATTGATAAATTTGTCAACAAGCAGCCTATTTCATAGCATGAATGTACTGTATCAAAGTTACTTCCAGATGAGTTCTTGTTTAACTCCAGTCAAACTTACTGTATTGTCTGCCTTTTAACAAAGGGCTGAAAAAATGGCTGTTGAAAGATCAGAGATAATGTATTAGCTTTGTAATGATGCACAAGTATTTTTAAAGGTTGCAGAAGACACAATGTTAAATATCTTTGGCTTATTCCGATTTAGGGGTCACAGAGTAGGAAGTCATATTGATATTTGTATTATCACCGATTCTATATGAAACAGGCTCAGCATGGAATCCTGAGATATGGGAAAGCAAGCTTTCAGAAGATTAATACAAACTGGCAAGTGAACAGATAGGTATTTTTAATTTAGATGAGTAAAATAAAACCAAATTATGAAGTTATTTTCACATTTATTATAGTATAATCGGCACATAAACAATGGTACTTGTTACTGAGGATCAAACATCTCACAAAAAAACCCAGCAACCGATCTGTTTAGTCATTCATGCATTTTCCCCATAATGCAGATAAATTCACTGCCTATAAGAACAGACAGAACAGATATGGAGATGTCTGTATAAAACCTTGAAACTATTTTTATCTACCTTTGTTTGAAATGAAAATTTAAATAATATAACCAAAAAAGTTACAAAAAGTATATTCAAGGCATCTTCAGTTCTGCCCAGTAGAACCAAAGCCACCTGTGCCACGTTCCGTATCATCTAGAGCCTGAAAGACATCAATTATAGTAAGCTGTTTTAGTGTCTTAACTTGCTTTAACTTAACATTTATATTCAACAGATAGTCTGTCACAGAGGAAGGTAAGTTTACTCTTCTTGTAGCAATAGCTATAACTCCCAAAGCAAAACAAATTTAGAAGTCAGATGCGTACAATATAGGCATTTACAATATCTTCTGTCCCTAACTGATAATTTGAAAAAATGCTATTGTTTCTTTATATTACTTCTAATATTGTTTCTGTGGCGAAAACAGCTTTAGCTTCATCTAAAACTAGTCTGCTTTTTAAAGAAAGCTAACACCTACCACAAATTAGAGAATTTCTGCTCTCACATGAAAGTTAAGAAATTATAGCAGCCAGTGCACCTTATATTGACACTGAAGAGCTGCTTCACAGGAGCATGTACAAACTGAAACAATCCCATGTTGTGAAATAAGTTTCTAGTACACACTGAAGTGTTTTTCATGCGACTACTACCTCTTAAAACTTGGAAAAAAATCCAGGTAAATGCATGTAAGCATAAACTTTTTTATTCAGGTAATAATGTTACTGTGCAGTTATAACACTGAGAGCAGTTGTATGGCAATGCATTTATCTATACCATAATTTTCAGCGTATATGCATCTTTCGTAAACTCTTAATCCTTGAAAATAGCACAAGTATTTCCTTTTAGCAACTTACTTGAACTTCTTCTAGCTCAGGATAGAAAATACGTTCACAGATCAGCTGAGCAATCCTATCCCCTTTTTTCACTGAAAGAAAGTTGAAGGATTAGTATTTCCCTTAAAAAATATTTCGAACAGTACAAAGTTCAGACAATCCCTTTTCAAGAGCATCACAAAGTATTAAAGCATAAGTACTGAAACTTAGTTAAGCAGACCTTAGACATTAGTAGCCCACAAAAATATAGGCTATAATAAACTTGTACTTAGTCTTTTAAGATGAAGTTTCAGCAGCAATACCAGCTGAAAGGCATCTCCTCTCATTTATGCTGCCATACTGTGGCATGTTGCATGTCATTATGCCTAAATATTGCAGAGGTTGTGAGATAGCTCTATGTAGAATGGGGCTCCCTTGTGAACTAGATGCAGGAATTGATTTCTCGGGGTGGGGAGGCAGGAGGAAGGGGGACTGATGAAAGGAAAACAAAGCATCTCTGAGTAGTACCCCATCCAGTTCACAGAACTTCCCTGAAAAGTTTGTGCTGTGAAGTTGCAGAAAAGGCTGCAAAAATGCTGGCAATATTGTAATGTTGTCCTGAAGCTTAAACCTGTGTGCATGCAGAGAGGGCATAGTTAAAGGCAAACTACATCTTTATTACTAGTGTTTCCTGAGATCCTAAAGTTTTTTTATCTCAAGCATGGTTCAACTACAACACCTTTTCTGCTGAGCAACGAAGAAATTTACCACAAAGTTGCACTTCAATACAGCTCATGAAGCAAAAACTTAGCTAAACTTTTCCATGCCACTGAATTTACCAGGAGTGGAAACTTTTCATGTTGCCTTGACAGGACATTAAGTTTTCATGTCCTTACTAATTGTAAGAAGAAAACTGTTATCAATTAATTGTAACTTGACATCCACTTAACAACAACAAAAAAATTAGTCTCTCATTTCCGATTAGATGCCTGAAAACGGGCTTTGCCAAGCTTAACACTTACCTTCAAAAGTTTCCTTGCCAAAGTTGAAGAGTACCACACCAACATTTCCCCTGTAATCCTCATCAATAACACCAGCTGTCATAAAACAGAATTAAGGAGGATACTCAGTTACTGAATGTTGCCAGTATATTAAAAAATGTGGGTTTAGATTAGTAGATGATTTCAGTATCCTGACATCCTTTCTACTAAGTACATGCACACTCAGACAATACATGTTTAATACTGAAATATCTAAAAATGCAAAACTATTTTGCAAAAAGTTGAACTGAAAAAAACATTGTCCATATCAAGAAGTGTCTTATCACTTTACACCAATTTCAGTTATAACAGCCTACCTGAAATCAAGACAGCTGTAGCAAATGCATGCTCCATTTGTTCTGCTAACTTCAGCTCTCTCACTATGAAGCAGAAGTTAGTATTCTTAAGCCAAACATTTTATTTGAGACCTATGGATTTGCACAGAGTCCAATACCATATTTCAAGCAAGATAACAGAACTGAAGTTTTAATGAGCTAAACTGTCATTCAGTTACATTCAAGTGAAAATACTGTAGAACAAAATTGCTATTGTATTTTATATAACTGTATTAACTATCTAGTACATAACCTTTTATTAAGGTAGCTGAGGAGACTATCTACCAATAGATGTTGAAGTGATCAAATTCAGCTTCCCTGCTCTTAAGGGGATGAGAGGGAGCACGTGGTGGTGGTGTTTTTTTGCTTTTGTTGTTCCTCCCACTTTAGTACACTTCCAGCAGAAAAAGTGGAGTTTGGGCTTCCTTGTGGACCAAAGTATGTATTTTGAAGTCTGCTCACGGGAATAACTCCAGTACTAAAATTACATTTGGTTTAAAGACATTCTAGGAATCCTAAATAAAATACTACCTTTAGAGATTTTAAATGGCAGAGGAAGCTGTCGTATAGAAATTAAGCCTGTACTTTGTGTGGAAAATATTACAGCACATACTACACAAAGTTATTCCACAATCTCTGCATTATATGTAGGCATAGTATGAAGAAAGTATTTATGCAACTCTCTTTCCCTTTTAATAGCATGGGGTTAATCAATCACATTTTTGAACAGCTTCCTAATTAAGATGCTAATAACACTTGGAGTAACCCCCTGAGTTCTGACAAATCAGAAAAATATGCCATTCTCGGTATATTCACTGGTTATTATATTATTCTGTGTGTAACTGCTTAAAGGGCTCCTAATTACAGAGCACTGCTAAAGCCAACAGCAAACAAAACTTAGGGGTTGCTGCGAATTAACATTCTCCAGAATTGAGAAAATCTGGTTACAAAAATTCCTGAATGTAGCATTCAGTTTATTTGATTCAGACAGATCTTAAGGTACAGAAGGCTTCCGCACATGTCCTTTTCTGTTTTTGTTTTAGATTAGATCACCTTTCAGAAAGTCAACTGTGCTTCAGCTAATTTGAGAATCACAGTACATCAATTACATCGGTCATCACATTTCACAGACTTTTTACATCTTTTTTCCTACAGTGTCCAGAGTACAGAGTACTTAAAATAACAGTAAGCAAACCCTATGCTTCTGTGCCAGTGTACGAGCAGAAAAGGCCGAACTACTGAAGGGAAAAAATAAAAAAACAAACTTCTCCTCACTTCTTGCCAGGAACTCTTACTTCCTCCTTTTTTAAATATTAAACAATCTAGAGCTCTGACACAACTGCTAAGCCAGAGGCTACACAAAATGTTAGGTTAGCTATACAAGTAATTTCCTTTGTTTTACACGCTAGTGGACATTCAGTCCACGCTACACAGACACATTAAGAAAAGTGACTGAACAGTCTGGTAAGAGCAGTATAAATAATTTTAAGCTTCATTCAAGTTCTGTAATTAGCTGTCCATTAGTTTGGTGTATTTGTTGACCTGAGTCAATCACCTGGAGAGCTGAAAGTAAGAATTCATACTTGGTGCACACAACTGCGTACATATGCTCATAAATGCACATAAAATCATTAGCTCTTTGGATAAATTCTTCATTTGACAAATCATTCCAAAGTGTTTCTGTGCAGCTAAGACATCATTTTTCTAGACTGTATGCTAGGACAGATATCACTGTGCATTAGAGACTGATAATGGAATTTACTAATTTAACATAATGAGGGCTAGTTTTAGTTCTGTTATAACACAGTATTCTGCTCTCTTATAATGCAATATTCAAAGACAACTGATTATTACAGTCTAATTGTATTTAAATGGTGATTATGCTTTTAAATGTATGAATGTACCAACCAATGTAGTATGGCTAGATTTACACAAGCAAGAAATAGACTCCTGCATGTCACATTTTTGTAGGAGTTACCTGAAGAAATCTATACAATAGAACAAATAGGCTACTTAAAGTCAATCTAACTTAACTCTTCTATCTTTGTGTCCCTGCAAAAAGCAAGTTTTTCCACAAAATGACAAAAATCATGCTTGATGTGTTGGTTGATGCTGAACTGCTAAGCTTTTTTTGATCCACTTGTCATTGATAATATTTTCTAGAAAAAAAATAGAAAATCCAAATTTTAGCTTGCATTAGAATAACTAGAATTTGATATCATCTCAGTATTTCTATTCCTTTTTAATCAATCTAGCCACATGCCTTCCCTACCCTTTTAAAAACTTCATTAGCACAATCTGTGCTTTATGTGTAGTCACTGAAATATATTTTGCAAGTACTTCTTGAAAAGGCTGACATCTAAACAGTTACTTCTATGAACAGATTCTGATTTCTTTTGACCACCTATTCAACTGTTGCTAAAGAGACTAGTAATGAGTTTTAGAGTAATAATATGGAGTTATTGTTCAACAGCACACAGATAAAACGGCCTGTGAGTATTGTTATATCTAAAGCACTCTTAATACTACCACTAGCAGAACCTGGGCTCCCAAAACTGCTTCCTGTAGAGACTGAGTATCCAAGGGTCAAATTCCACACAGAAATATGCCACTCCAGACAAAGTTTGACAGTTGAATGCACATTTATAGCAAGATTCTGTCCTTCAGCTAATATACTTTCACTTTGCAAGTTCAGTCCCTACAAGTTTGTCACATGTTTAACCAATGCTGGAAGTAAGCTAGTACAATTCTTCTCTGAAAATGGCTTAAACCTTGTGTCATTTCTCTAAAAGTTGCTATCCTTTTTTTTGCCAGGCATCCATTCATTTAAATGTCAATCACATGATAATTTTGTTTTGAATGCTCCAGGGCACCAAAGACAATGGCTGAGCACATCTCCTCCTTCCTCTTGTGCACAATACAAATGCTCAACAGACATTCTAACATATTGTATATAAAAAGAGCTTGAGCACCACAGAATCTTACCAACTGACTTCAACGAAACATGCATCGGAGATAGCATATCTTTTTTTGAAACAAGGGCAACAAACAAAGACGGAGAGAAAACTTAGCTTTCTTATTTAGCAGCACACACTGCAAAAATTCTGGACCTTAAGTTTTCTCTCTGAACAATCTATGGCCTCTTTTACTTCCTGACATGGGGAAAAACCTGAAGTTACTTTGCATATTCGACTTCAGAATTCAGGCCTCCTACTTCCTTTCAGCAACCTTATCACTGGAGAGGATGATCCAGCCCAAAGAAATGAAATGGGGTAGAGAAGAAAGATACGTGCGCTCTCTAGGATTTGAAAACTGTCTTACAACTCAAAGTGGAAAAGACTGATGAACACATCTGTGGCTGAACTGAGGTCAGCAGTATTTAAAATGTAAGTCACTTGTATTACTCCTTAAGAGAAAAAATCCTCATTAAAACATTCTAACATTTTGGAAGTATTTTGAGGCAAAAACCATTAGTCTAATGCTATGCTGAATGACCAAAATATTGCTAAAGCCATAATTTTAAATCCCACTGAAGACACAGCAGCGTAAAGATTTTGCCAAATTAATTCCCTACCAATCATTTTCTCTTTAAATGTGTTTATACCTCCACTGAAATAGTCTTACCGAATCTGACCACCGTCGGGATTTTGAGTTCAGACTATGCTATTTGTACTAGAGAATATGTGATCCTTGGGACAGGGACCAAACAGCCTCCCTTCTATATAGGGTCAGAAACTCAGTGTATGTAATTGGATGTGCTGGCAAAATACGTTTGCGTGAAAAAAACTTTCTCCCTTGGCATTCTATTATTCCAGACTAGCAAATTGCAATAATTACACGCACTGCTGAGCGTGAAGGCACTTTTCTAAATGACATATGTTGGGGTGGAAATCATCTAAGTCATTTCTGGAAAAATCATGCATTGGAACTGGCAGACTGACATACTGTCTTACTCTGTCAATAGTTTGGCATGTCACTTGTTGGGAAAGCATCCACACCTAGCAGATGTGAATTCTGAACAGATTCTTAAATGCTCACAATTTTTTTTCCCTGACCCCTATTTACCATCTAGGACTTCTGACAAAGTATTTTTGCTGAAATAGATAATGTCCTCACTGTGACAAAAATATTTATGCAGGATAAATTGATTTTTTTTTTAATTTTTTTAAATGAGAGGCCTCCTACTAACTGTCAGTAATAATTTTTACTCATGGTTTGTAAACCATCAACTTTTCAAAAAAAACTGAACATAGGTTATCCTACTAAGCACTTACGGTTGCATTCTAGTACTTCCTACTTTAACTCTGGGATTGAAAAGACTGTTACAGAACATATGTAGATTTTTTTTTTTATATAACTGAAATTTTGTTGGTTTTTTTTTTTAGGCATGTGGCACAGAGAAACCACACTATTGCATACCACATATACTATAGAAAGGTAGTGTTGTAGAGAATCTTGGATTACTATGTTAGTCCTCTTTCTTTTAGTGACACCTAAAAAGTCCTAGTATAATAGACCTGCAAAAATCCCTCCTGATTTAAGAAGAAGCTGAATGACATAAAGCTGGCATAGATGCTCCCCTTAACCTCTGATATCAGAAGCATATCAGAGATACAGCCAGACTTTGATATGCCATAAAGTAGACAGAATAAAGCAAGTGGGTGGCAGCTCTAAATTATACTGGAAAGTATTTTTGGCTGCCTTGGCATCAGGAGGAGAAGGATGTCCTGGGTCACCCTTCTCCTCGAGCTAAGCCTATAAGTAAGTAAAGGCTGAGTAACACTTTTTTGAAGTAGTCTCTTGATATCACTGGAAAAATTTTGAGTAAAGCCTAGCAGCGAGGAAAAAGATTCATCTTTTTATCACACTTCTCTTGTCAGCTTCCACTATGACTGAAACTAGCATGTACTTGCTAGAAACGTGCTTTCAGCCATCCAGCAGTTTTTTTGAAAACACTCATTAGATGCATGTTCTTTATATCATTACACCAGAAATCTAGGGTTTAGTTCTCTACTATGCTCTGTTATCAAAAAAAAAAAAAAAATACCCCACTACAAAGACTACTTATTATTTAGGATTTGAGGATGCAGAAAGCATTTTGTTTAACTGAAAACTATATTCTTGTATAATCAGAACAATACACATTTTGTGCTAGGTAAATTGCTGGAGTTACAGCTGTGCTCAGAATAACTCCACAGTAACCTTTAGCCCCACTGTAAAACTGGAATTGAACCTTCAACATCATTTACTTTATGGCAAAAGGACAGTGATGCTCTCTTGAAGGCTTCAGATTGTAGGCATGTCTACAGTAATTGTTTTTGAAGAGATAGCTATGAATTTCTACTCGAAATTTAAAAAAAGCTCAAAACATGAAAACAGGCTGTTGTTCAAAGCAAATCTGGGCTACTACTGATTGAAAAAGACAGTATGGACTTGTACAGAGTAGAATTTGTTTTACTTCTGTTTCAAAAGACTTTCAGAGTTTAAGTCAATTAATGTATAAGTTACAGAAGTTTCAACTTCATTTGCATTACACTATTATCTGTTACAGTTTGATCAGTTAGAGTAAATTAAAGCTGTCTTCATCCTAATAAACCATTTTCTGTAGGTGAAGAATTATCCACGCTAATGGTGTATGCAAGTGCTTCTTATCATTCCTTTTCAATATCATTACTATAAATGTTCTATATAAAAGAATATCTATATGCTATTGATTTAATTCATTAAGGTCCCAAACTAGACTGAAATGGACCAGAGATGTGTAGTCAAAATGGAGAAAATGGACTGTAAAAAAGCCATCTTTGAAGCGTTAGACAAAAAAAACTTCTATGCTAGGTATTACCTGTAATACTACTACATGGTTATTATAAGAAAATTGGGCTTATCCTCTTTTGCCTGGCTACTAATGAAGCTAGTGTTATTTATTTACACATTACAAAGTGAAATTAATGCACTTTTGCAACCAAGATTTACAAAAATTTATTAATAAGAACAAAAATCTTACCGCCAACATCAATGAAGTGTTTTGCAGCTAAACCAGAACGTGGTGCTAGAAAACAAGAATTTTTGTAACTGTAACATATTTTAACTCTTATGCAATATTTATAGGTTAGATAGCACGGCTGCACAAAGTTTCATCAACAAGAACTCTTTCCAGTCTCCTTCTAAAGTAAATATGATTTTGCGAGAAATCTTACAAGGATTTCTTACAAGAAACTTTACACTAAGTGCTTTGGTATACATTAAACAAAATATCAACTGCTACAGGCTACAACAGAACTGCAGTCTTTAAATGTTCTAAGTGTGTCCATGTTTAGACCATCAACTGCAGTGTACGTTTCTCTACAAAGAAGGCTGGAATAGACAATGACTATCTAATCCTGGTTTATTTTGGCTGTTACTACTCTTCTAGAATAATCGCAAAAAATCATTAGGTCAACCATTCAAGTTACAATAGAAAATAACATTTGGTAAGCAGTTTAAGACATTAAACTAACAGTAACAGATAAATTAAATGACATGCAGGTTTTTACTTACCTTAGCCTACTTTAATAGGTGTGCTAAAATGTCACTCTTTTCAAAAATTTCAGCCTGGGATAAGAAAATGCACACATTCTCTCTCTTTACATTTCCATTGCAAGCTCTGATCATGATCTCCCACTGGAGTGGCTATGTGTTTTTTTTTTTGTTAGCACCATTAAGAATTTACAAATAATTCAAATAGGAGCACACAAAATACTTTGCATAGGTTCTCTCAAGAACTAGTCAAATTCTGCTATTCTAGTACTTTTATTTCAGGGTTAGTTTTTAAACAGCCAGGGGTAAGTTTTCCATGTGTGCATTACCTATTAGAAGGGCGTGTAGTTTAGCCTACAAGCATGTGAAGGTCTAGGGTGCATCCCCTTTCTAGCAGTTTAGATGGCCAAGTTAGAGTTCAGCTGCTCAGCTCCTTCCAGATAAGAGCTGTTAAGAAAGCCAGAAGCAATGGCCTGCCTCCCCCTGCCCGTGGGAACTGCTTTTAGGTTGAGGCTTTACTGCTCGCCCCTGCCTGCACTACATCACAGACATGCAGCAGCTATGTCTGAATCCAGTCTCGTACCTCTGAGACTGACCCTGAGCTGGACCCGCTAGCTGGGCTTCCTGACTTGACCTTGGACCTGTTTCATCACTACAGACTTGCCAAGTGACCGCTGGACTGTCTGACCCTAACTACTGTCTCTGGCCCTGATACTGACCTGTCGTTGCTGCTTTGCATCCTGGCTCTTTGTTGGCGCAGTCACGAGTCACACCTGCCTTATCATCATGCTCTGCTCCTGGCTCACCTTCCCTTGCAGAGCAGCCAGCCCACACCGCTTTCTGACAGCTAGCGCTGGCTGGCTCAAGCCTTGAGCCAAGTCAACTAAAGTCCTAGAAGGGGGATGCACTCCATGCCCTGACACTGTGATTCTAATATTTGAACTGCAGCAAAATAATAAATTATTGCATAGCCTATAAAGTTGTATGCAAGTTATAAAAATTTTTACTAGCTGATCATCTCTGTCATTTGATATATACCAAACCTCAAATGTTTTTGACAAGAAATGTCTAGTACCAGGCTTGATAAATCACATAGCCATGTTTTTTTCTGTGTAGAAGAATCTGGAAGCTTGTTTTTCATGTGTGGAACAATCTAAAAAGCTTAAGACCCCATCTAACTGGAAGGATTGTGTCAAGCCTCTTCTACAATGACTTTTACATGGGTACAATTGGGTGCAGCTGCTCAAACTGATATACACCGAGAATAAATCTGTATGACTATATCAAAGTAGAAAGAGGCAACTATGCTAGGCCACATGAAACTGCACTAGCTTGAGCCCAGTCTACAGTTACAAAAATTGTTTCCCTGAAGCCTTTTTACAGCCTGCTTACTTACCTACTCGGCCATAGCATCCAGAAGGAAGTGCAATTTGAATATCTGTTTTCACTACAGCTTTCTCCATAGGTGGTATCACACAGTCATAGGCGCTAAATAAAAGAAAGAAACACTAGTTTATGTAGAATAAATATATACAAATTGCATATATATTTTTTATATCTATAAACATTCTTCTTTGTAAATTAGAAATAAAATTACCTGTAATTACTCCTGCTGGGATGGGGGAGGAGTATTTATACAAAAAACATTTAGGACCTGCACTAGGTTTTGCAAATCTGTAAAACACAGGCTATCCCCATTTTGATAGTGCTATCTTAAGATACCAGGAGCATCATTTGAATAGCATAATGTTAAGATTGCTATTTTTACATGTTTTTAATTTGTAAATGAGATAAAAAAAAATACAAGTGTAACTTTAAATTAACCATGAGGTCAATGAGGATGTGCAGTTTTCTGTGCAAAAGCAGAAATTCTAATAACAACACACTGTCCTATTAAGCTTTCTACAGCAAGTGAAATGGTTGTAATCAAAAATAACAACTTAAAATAATTTCAGGTAATAATAACTTTTTTCTGAGCAAGTTAGAAGTTCATGATTCACATGATTTGATTGTAGATCTTGGAGCTATAGAGCTTTTAAGAACTGTTTGAAGTTATCCAATTGGAGGCTTAATGAAAAGGAGTGGTGACAAAACCACAGTGAAGCCGTTTCACTGTTTTAGGCCAGCATATCTTGGCCTTGAGGAAGAATTGACTTTTAAACGCTTGGAAGTATCAAAAGAAATTTTTCTATGAATCAACAGCCTTTTTCCAAGTGTGCAGGGCAACACTGGAAGTACAGAAACAAACCTGGGGAGAGAAAAAGGACAGAGAAAAGTGACATGCAGGGTGAAACAAAGATGTGTAAAGCTTCAGGAAGCTGTTCAGAAAAGGAAATCAGATGTGTAAAGACAGAAGATGACTCTAGCCATTGCAAGCTAGATATTCTAAGTAATACTAAAAAAAGGAAGGTAGAAAAGGCCAAAGTAGAGTGCACTGCACATGTAACTAATGACTGTGATCACAAAAGCGCAACGCAAACAGCCACAAGTCTAGCTGCAGATATTCCTAAATATGGTGCAAACCTTTGAGCAGTTTTATCATCAGCTGAAGCAAACCAAAAACTAAGTCCGCGCAGCAACATGCGCAGTTCCAGCTAAGAGGATGATCCAACTGCCGCAGCTTCCTTCCACAGGTAACCCGCGGCCCAGGGGAAAGCAGAAGAGCACAAGCGCTACCAGGGAGGGCTCAGGGGCAGTGCTGTTTTTCCCCCTTAAGGAAGGAGCTGGCGCCAACAGGAGCTCAGGCCCAGGCCAGCCCCGACTGCTGGCCCAGGGCTCCATCCCCGCCCGGTGTGCTCGGCGCTGCAGCCCGACCCGGCCCCCGAAGACCTCTGCAAAGGGAGGGAGGGGCACGGCGATGAGGAGCGGGCCAGCCCCGGCCCCCCGCTCCCCGGGGCGCTGCGGGGGGACCCGCCGCCGCCGAGCGGGGCGACGCCGGCCTCGCCGTGAGGAGAGGGGACGGGACGCGGCCGCGGCCCCGGCCCCGCCGGGAGGGGAGGGGAGGGGAGGGGGGGGGTCCCCTCACCTGTACAGGTCGTAGCCCGCCGCGCGGGCGGAGCCTCGGGAGGGAGCGGAGGCGTTCTCGGAGAGCTTCACGAAGCGGAGCTGTATGGTGGGCTCGGGGGGCGCCGCGCCCGGGCGCCGCTTGCGGGGGGATGCCTGGGGGGCGGCCTCGGAGCAGGGCATGGCTGCGGGGGGAGTCGGGGCGGCGAGAAGAACCGCCGTCAGGGGAAAGGAAAGCGCGCGAAGAGCCGCGCGCGGCGCAGCCCACTGCGGGCTGGGCGCAGGGGGAAGTTGGCTCCCCGGCCCCGTCGGCGCTCGGCGCCGGCACCCTCCCCACCCCCACCGCTGAGAATGGCCTCTGCCGGCTCCTCCTCAGCGCCGACCTCCGCGGCTCCCCCCTCAGTCACGGCCTCGGCTGAGGAGGGGGGTGGCTGTCGCGGCCGGGTAGACTTCGCTGCACCCCCCCCCCCCCCGCCGGTGGGGCGCTCCGTGCCCGCCCGCCTCGCCGCAGGGCCGGCCGGGCCCGCGGCCCCCCGCCGCTCCCTTACTGCGTCCGCGCGCCAACAGGAGCTCCCCGAGGCGCCTGGCCAGCATCATGGCTGCCGCTGCTGTGCCGCTCGCGGCCGCGCTCCGGCGGGCGGCGGCGGCCCTCCCCGGGCCTGCCTGCCGCGGGGCGGCGGCGGCGGCGGCCGGGGGCGCCGTGTTACTTGGGGGGCGCGATGGCGGCCGGCCGGGCCGGGGCAGGGCGGAAGGGCCTTCCCTCGCCCTCCTAGGCTTTGATGTTACCTGCCCTCTTTTGCCACATCGTGCTGTTCCCTGCAGCCTCCCTCACGTCCCGGTGATGGAGTCTGGCGCTAACCCGCCGGTTTGGGGTGGCAGAACTCGTGCGCGGCCCCTCCGGTGGGTGTGTTTTTCACTGTGCACAGTAGCTTCTGTTTGGTCTTCTCGATCCTGTCAAGCCGCCATTCTTTATGGGTTTATTTTTTACCGAATGATTGAAGGGGGTGTGATTGTCTCCCTGCCGTGAGGCGTTTTTTCTCAAATGCAGCCAAGGGGCAGTGAAACCATTGCTGCGTACTGCAATTCGGTTGTGAAAAATCGTAGTTTTGAAGACACCCCCCCCCCCCGATTTGCAGGTTTATATTATTCATCACTTTCAGTCTTAATAACATGCACTGTTTAAATGAGAAGGTACACGTATCATAGTCCTATGTAAGGGAAAAAAAAAGTTTATGAATTTTATTACAAGCCACCCACAAACTGAGGTTGATTAGAATTTTTAGGTTAGTTATTCATATCTAATTATAAATTATTTTTTACACAGGCTTTTATAGAGATTACAACTGTGTCATGCATCATGCTGTAGAAAAGGACTAATCTTCTAAATGGTCTGAGCTCCATTTCAAATGTATTCACCAAAAATGTACCAGCTTCCAGTATGCATACCAGGTAAAAAAAAAAAAAAAAGGTTGAAATAATAGGGAAGATAAAAGAGCAGAATAATCAAAGCAAATGGATGTAGACAATTAATAACAATTTACTGGAGAATGGAGTTTTCTTCAAACTTTGAAACCTCAAATAGGATGGCCAATAAACTTTCATTGGGAATTTTCTATAGCAAGTGTATTTTCATCCTCCCTTTTTTCTTAAATGGGAAGAAAGCAAATTATTTTTCCTGGGTTTTCTCAATAGTGTCCTGCACTGTTCAGCTTCCAAAATTTTGTTACTTTCTGTAAATAAAGTTATATTGGCTTTTTATATTGGGTTTCAAGGATAAATTAGAGAAAACACAGAAATACGTATTTGTCTTCCACATTGTAACTACAATTTGTTGTCTTAAAAATGGAGCTTGAACTGTTTCAATGAAATGCATTTTCAAAAATTGGAAAGTGTGATTGAAAAAAGCTTATGTTTATTAACAGTATTGTATTGCTGTCTTGATTTGATTTAATTTTTTAAGAGGGAGGTTAATGTAAGTTGTCAATAGCATGAGGCCGGCTTGGTTCCAGGCTACATTTTGGGGTAGCCATGAAAGTCTCTGTATAACAAACACATAAAAGGACTCGTCCAAATGTACTGTCATCAAGGGGAAAGGTCTCAACTGATTGACACTCCCCCCCCGCCACCCAGTTGTGTAAAAAGACAAGAAAGAGAACTGTGCTTTAAGGCTAGGCAAATTTGCCTTGATACTGAGCATATTCTGTTTGCTCTGTAGATAAACAGTCATTTGGTTCACATTCCTGTATTGTTGATTGTTGATTATTGCTGCTATCCATTGGGTATTTCTGGCTTTGAAAAACAGAAATGAGATAAACTGAAATTATCTGCCTGCTGCCTAGATTCAGAGTAAGAATGGAAGCAGTTTTCCTGTAAGCAGAAGGAAACAGATTATAGAGTTGCTTTGGGGATACTAATCTGTGAAATTCTCCCGACTAAAGTTTTGGTGTTAGAATGAACGTTTTCATTAGATGAAAATTGTGTCTTTAAAAAGAAAGGTTTTTTTCCTCACAGTCTCACTTAGAACAGCTGTCTTTCTCACAGTGTTTCAGATAAATTTTGTAATTTAAAAGGCTTCTGTAGTGGTGTTTCTCTGCAATTAGGCTTTCTTTTTGATCTTGTGTTTCACTGTTCAGCATGGGGGGGGCTGTGAAATTTTGCCACTGCTTTTTACTCTTCCCACATCCCCTTCATGCTTTATTTTGTTTGGAGCTAAATTTCCTCTGATGGAATTCCAGCAATGGCATAGCTGTGGATTATTGCTCTTGTTATTTGGGGGGAAAGTGAGTTAAAACTTGCCAGATTTGATTGGTGGTTGCCCTGGCACAGCTACATTTTCCATTCTAACAGTCGAGGTTAGTGCGAGGCGTTCCCTCAGCAGAACGGGCTGGACCACCTCAGTACACTACACACCTGCCAAGTGGTCGTTCCATGTAACCACGTGCCAGAATTAACAGAATTAAACAATGATCTGATAAATAGCAGAAAACTGCAGAACTACACTAGGATATTGGAGAACCCTTGAGTTTGCTGGCCTCTACCTCTGACTTGAGGACTGAGTCATATGCTTCTTTAGCAAACAGCTGCAATACTTTAAGGAATTATTGCCCCCTGACAAAAATGAAAATCATGTGGCATGGAAGACAGAGCAGGACCACTGAGTGATACTTAGTCGCTCCATCAAAGTCCAGTGACATAGTCAAATGACCAGCTGTGGCAGCTTAATGGAATCCACTGAACTCAAAGCTGAAGAGACTGAGGATTGCTCATATTCTGTTCTCCCAGCTTTACTGATAAGTCAGGGGCCTCTCCCAGAGGGGAGGCAACAAACAGGAAGAGAGTTAAGAGAGTCAGTAATAGGTAAGATTGTGCAGCTCTTTTGCCTGTATCTGTAATTTCAGTGCTAATTACTTTGTTACCTGCAGACTACCAATCAGTTGCTGGAACAGCTCTTACCTTAAATACCACACCTTCAAATACCACAAGCTCTTACCTTCAAATACCACATGAGACAGACTGTAGAAAAAGAGGGAGAAGAAAGAGAAATGTTGAGGTTTTCTGAAAATGAAGGACAGCTGTCATGTTTTGCCTAGCCAGGAAGACTTTTGACTGGATTTTTCAAAGATGTAATGGAAATTGCACAGTAAAATTCCTCAGCCTCTGCAGTGAGTTGAACTTTGTGCTTTGTGTTTACGATAGTGAAGTGGAGAAGCCCTTTGGGTGTGAAGTATGACAGTGGTATATTCTTTGCAGTGTGGCTTGAGCAGTTGCAGCTGTTTTATCTTAAGAATGTGATGCCTTTTTGGCTAGGTAGATCTTCTATTCATGCTGTTATGTTGCTGATAAAGTAAACCTCTGTTCCATTGAGGAATGGTGACTGGCACTTTGGAAGAATGCTGTTTTGGAGCCCTAGGTGGGGACAATCAGTACCATCACTAAACACTGTCTTAGGGGTATGTGATCAAGATGACCAACTGGCCCATAGCCCTAAAAAGGTTTAGGCAAATTGATTCCCTGAAGAGTGCCAAAATGCCTTCTGTGAGCTCCTCTAACATTAGGAAGGACAAGTAAGATTCTCTGGTGAGACGAGTGGTAATGGATCATTTTAACGGGTTCTTAGGCGCAAGCTTAGCTATGCAAAGTGTGGGATGCCTAGACTTGTGAAGAACACGCAACATATTCTTTGTCCCCACTTCATATCAGCAGTATTTTCTCACTTTAATAACTGTTGGTCACCTGATTTATGCTTATTTTTGTTGTGACTGATTCAATCAACCCGCAATTATATAAGCCTGCAGAGTTAGTGGCATATATGCTCAAAAGATGCTAGGCTATTTCAGAGCTATGCTTTTTCTGAAGATGTCAAACTTATAATTAGAATGCAGTTACTAACACAGTGATTAAAATTCAGTAGTTTTATGCATAATGTATGTAAAACAGGAAGTGTCTGTTACACAGTGGAAAAGGAGATAGGTGGACTAATGAAATTTTACATCTGAAGTTAAAATTTGAGAGTTCATAATTGGCATGCTCTCCAAATTAGTCATGCACACACTTTATTTCCAGTGCCTCACTATGATTTCTAGAAGCTCTAAGGAAACTGCTGTGTTGAAATTACTTTTGAGTTTGTGGAAATACTGCTTTGCTTTCAGATGTTAGGCACTGTTGTGTCTAGAGTTTGTGCTGCTAGTTGTAAATCCCATATAAATGTCAATAATTGTTCATCTAGAAATGTGCTTTTCATGAGGATTCATTGTAGCAAAGCCCAGGGTGTGCTTGCAAGAGAAAAGTGTGAATAGCATTGAAAGTGCCATTGCTAGTTAATACTGTGCATCTTCTCTTTTTAGATCAGTTTAGGTCCCCAAAATAAGTTTGGGGCAATCATCCTTGCAGACTGAAAATTATAGTATTTGGGAATATTTAGGAAAGAATCCTCACTGTGATATGTTTATTTCTAACTTAAGGTACATGATTGAAGGGCTTAATGAAGATGCACAATAGCCCCAGCTTCTTCCAAAGACTGTGATAAGAGGGAGACCTTACGGAGGGCCTAGTTAGAGCCTTCCTGGAGGCTCTTCTGTTCCACTGACTGGGTAGCACTCATGCATTATACTTGTTTGGTGTCTCGGGTAAGGTGGAAAGAGTCGTGGCCATTGCAGTTCTGCAAAGGCAGAAGGATTTGACGGCATGGACTATATCACTGCTAACATCACTGTTAGGGATGAGAATTTTGCTGATGCACAATTTGAGGCTTTCTTTGCTCAGAGCAGTGCAGGAGGTCTGGTGTCTGTAGGAAACCCATGCATCTGTCTTGCAGTTAAACTGCAAAGTGATCCTTCAACCTGGTTGTAAATGTGTAAGAAGGAACGAAGGAAGAACATTATGAGTAAATACCAGTATTTCATATCCTGTCTTTAGTAGATGGAGAAAATAAAGCATGGATTATTGAGCTATATTACCATGTTCTGCTGAATTGCTGCTGTTGAACTTGGAAAAACGTGAATATCAATTCTGCATTTTTGGGGAAAAGCTAGATTCTCAGCAATTCTCATAATTCAAGCAAAGAGGGAATGTGAGATCTGCTTTAAAATAATCATTTGGTGAAATTTGGAGCCCACTGGCTTTACTAGGGCTTAGATTTCAGTCAGTCGCTCCAATTACTGCAGAACTTCACTGATTAAACTAGCTATGCTCCTTAATGTTCTCTAATTTAAATAATATAGGATAAAGTTTCTCTGTTAAAAAGAGAAGTTGCTTTTATTGACAGCTGAAATAATATAGTGCTATAACGTTGCAGAATAGAAAGTAGAAAAATTGCACATTTTAGTGGATTTTCTTTATTTCATATTAGTGTATAACAAATATTAGTCTAAACAGAGAAATAGTCTATATAAATCAGAGAAATTAGGCATTCAACTTGACTAAACCTCAAGTTTATTACATTTTGTAATCACTTTTATGTAAATCACTGCATATATGATCCTAATTTATAATCTCAGGTTATATCAATGGACAACATTCAGAGCAAAAATTGCCAGAATATTTAGTATTTCACTAATTTCTCCTGGAAATTTACTTATCACCTTTAATTATTGCAATGATACATTTGATTCCACTCCATATCAGAGCTTGAAAATTCATTGTCAACTCTTGTTATATAGAATCATTATTTTTGCGTACATAACTTTTGTTTCTCAGATTAGAAAACGTTTGAATTAACAAAAATTAAGAAAACAATTTTGGTAAAAGCATATGCCTTTGGCATAGGTAGTAATTTGGCATTGCTATAATTAAACAGCACTGCAGGTATTCTCCTTGCATTATATTTATGATTTTGGCTTGATAGATACCATGCAGCTTTTTTCCTATTTCCAAAGTTGGTATATTGTATTTTAATCCTCTTCTGTGCCTGTTGGCAACTACGAAAGTGCAGTATGAAAGAAATATTTATAGATTTAATGCTTTTTGTATTGTAGCTGTTAATGTTGGCTTACTAGGATAAATATCAAAAGGATTTTAGGTTGTGTATAAAATGAGTGTGGTCTCTTGTTTGTGGTTTTTAAAATGTTGGTGGGCTTGCACAGGTAGATTTTCCTTCTTTTGCCCGCACTGGAGTGTAAAACCAGTAAGGACCAGTCACATTATCTTATCTAACTCCCCACTGTGTCCTGTCTTGGATTTTTGAAAAATTTTCTATTAATAGGTCAAATTCTAGATCTGTTTTGGATAAGTGTCTTTAATAAAGCACTACCATTAAAAATAAATGTGTTGAAATCAAGCATGGGATATTCTGTGCACATAAGTTTCACTACGAATAGAAAGTCAGTACGTTTTTGTGATTGCCTCTAACCATTAAGACTGGAGGGAGATTCTTTGAGAGAATTTCTAGCCAAGCCATATACAGGTGATCAGACACTACTCCTTTTCTTGCCACTGGGAGACTCCTGTTCCAATAGAGAGAGAAATAAAATTACTATTAGAAAGTCAGTGGTAGCCCTGATAACGTGCATCTCACAAAATATTAAGTAAAAAAAATCAACTGTTTTGTATACCAATCTGAATATTTTTGATCAGGCTACATGACTCTATTAATCTTGTAAAACACAAAGGTACCATTAGGCCTTAATCTTGCAAACTCTTAGTCACCTGGCTCATGCCATTAACATGATTAGTTGTACTGTAATACATGAAGTTCTTGCGATAGTAACCTTAAATATGTAAAGAAGCATTTTCAGGCTCAGGACCATAAGCCCCATGCATAATACAATAAAAAACAGAGAAGGAAAAATATAGCACATGCAAAATTAGGCAGTCCATCAGCTCATTTCCTCATGTATAGTTACTGTGAGATGGGAGTTTTTACAGTATGCCTCAATTTGCTGTAAACATTACGTGATCATCTCCTTCTTGGAGACTGAGTTAATAGAGCTGAAAAGGTTTATCTGTGCAACACAAATACTGATTTATTCAAGATGTGTATGAGAAATGTGGCTCTATCAAAAAATTGACTCTGAAAATGGTTTCATGGGTTTTTATATTTGTTTCTTGGTGACTGATTTTTCTTTATGTGATTGCATCATCCTTATTCAGTTTTACATAGTTTCAAGTTCATTTGGCTAGCCACTCAATTTATGGTGTGCAAGCAAAAAGAATCCTTTCTCTAACTTGGAATTTTTAATAGTTAGGGGAATTTTTAATAGTTGGGGGAAATGAAAGGAAAAGGTTTGGTTTTGGCAGGGGAGTAAGCAGGTATAACACTCAAAATTTAGAGCTGGATGTGTACATGATGTTTTCAACGCCTTTTCATGAGGAGAGCTTTGCTTTAAGCTATAAGGAGCTATTGGGTAAGGTTCATATTCAGCACAGTCCAGAGAACCATCAGTCCAGATTTAAGCATCTTTTGAAGGACTTAAATTAGGTTAATTTTGCTCTGAAGCCTGAACACAAGGCTTTCTACTGATCTAAGTCCAGAAATCCCTACACATAGTAGATTATTCTGAGTTAAAACCAAAACTGTATAACTTACAGAACAATGAGGTTAGCTGCCCTGGAATGTTCTTGTAGGAGTTCATTCAAACGGACTTGACGGTAACTCTGTTTAAACCAAAGAAAGATTCAGTTAGATCAGCGCTCTTGAGTCCTACTTAGACTACCCCTTACCCACAAGACCTTCTGCTGTTGCTTTGGCACCACTGAAAGCTGGGATGGCTCTGTGGTCTAAAGAGATAGAGACAGCAAAACATGAGGCTGTCTAGGGTATGTTACTTGTTTAGTATTGTTCCCTGGGCACCAGAATTGTTGACAGCTGTGTAAGATTTCCTAGGGATGGAGTGTTTTGTTCTTGTTTTGTTTTGTACTGGCACAGCGCCAGACCTGCATCAGACGTGTTTTTTGAGTGTGTGTTTGGCTGTGAAGTATAGCTGCTTGGGAGCTGCATGCAAACTCTTGTGCTATCTGTTGATGGTAGTTTATATATTAATTCCTCTAATTTGTTGGTGTCCAGCTGTCATGCCACTAGGGCTATACAGCAGTGTGTAAATAGCCACCTTGCCACCCAGCAGAAATCCTTCTCTTAATCAAAAGACAAGGATATCTCCATATATTATGGAGTAAAAGAATTGGCTGCTTTATACGTTATGTGTTTGTATGAACTTTTACAAATTGCATAAATGGCTGTTACTTTGAGATTCAGTCAAGATTAAGGTCATGCTCAGGCTCTCAAAGCTTTTAAAGCATAACACTAGTCACAGAACAAAAGAGCAGGGCAGAGTCACATGCAGTTTGCAGCATGGGAGACAGGTGTATCTTAAATGAGCCTACCAGATTGTGTCCATTTAACAGAGAAGATAAAAAGCTATTTTTTTCACAGTCGGACCTTACATTTTCTTTCTGTACAGAAATTTTGCTTTCATTTTAACCCTGTGTTATAGAAGTAAAAATCCTCATAACTTAGTTGTTATCTCATGAGAATCACCTTATAGCATCACCCTTTATCTCTGATGGTGCCATGTGTTTTCTCCTGAGTTTTAAATGTCTTCTCAGGTACTCTATAAATAAAGTTCCTAGAAATGATTTAACACTGAAGACGAGGGACATGCCTTTCCAGGCATGTAATCAAAACTTTTTTTCACTGGTCTTGTTTTCTGGAAAGACTTGGCATTTTCATATTGCTGACTGCTTTCAATGTAGTTTGTTTTTCATTGTTGTTGGGTTTTTTTGTTTGTTTGTTTTGCTCCCCCTGTTTCTTCAGTTATTGATGTGGACGAGATCAAGTGTAATGATTTTTTTTTTTCCTGTTACATCCTCACAGTTTTTGTACATGGATGTGTGTATCTGGGAGTATGTTCCCAACATTTTTTATCCTGGGATATTATAAGGGCTCTGATTCTCAGGTTTCAGTGATTTATGCTGAGACTGCTTTAAAAGTTGTCTGCCTCCAGCTGTCCACCTTAACTTTCTGTTGGTTATCAAATCTACAGAAAGGGTAATACAGTGAGCAGTCGGTCTGCTTCACAGCTGCTACAGTCTGTGGTGTAGTGTGTTATCTCAAATCACCATTGATTTCAGCTTATGCTAATATGGCAGGCTATGACCTCTGGCAGCTCAGCTCTGACTCTCAGTCCTTCCTGCGCTGAGGCGGTTACTAGGACCATAAAGTGGAGATAACTAAACTCTCAGCACACTCAGGTTAATCCAACAGGAACCATAAATTAGATCTCTAGATTAATTCCCTGAGAGCTGCGGGACAACTTATCTCTTCAGGGTGGCACTGTGGGAATGGTGCTCAGTATTCTGTCAGCACTGGCCTGATGAAGCCTTTACAGCTCTGCTGAAAAGGTACATTCCAACAAAATTAAAGAGAAACCCAGACTCTAAATCACCATGTGGACCAAGCAACATCAACCTCAGAGTTCCTCTGAACTGCAAGTAGACCTTTTACATTGTAGGCAGGTTTAGACTCTTAGCTCTGCCTTTGAAGTAAGAATCTGTGTTAAATCTCTGCTTTGGACAAATTCAGAGAGCGAATCATAGGGTCTGGATTCAGCTCTAAATCTCCCAAAGTATTGAATGTTTGGAACTGCGCTTATGCTTTTAGATAACAAAATTAGATTTTTACCTTGATGTATAGACCCACAGTGTTGAGCCTGCCATTACTTGCTAAAATCCTCCATTATTTTGCTCCATTTAGCCATCTGTTAGTGTTTTCTTAGAGCGTGTGTATTATTGCATAAGAAATTGTTCTGAGATATACGGATGGATATGTCTACCCACCCTTTTAAAAGGTTCAAGCTCTAAAACAATGGAGCAATTTAATAAAGCAGAGCTTACTAGCTCAAGCTCAGCACAGTACCTTGTGGCTTCTGGTTTAGGGCTGGCTTTAATCTGGCTGACTTCAAACGTGGGCAGAGCTTTTTCTCATCAGTCTGGAAAATGCCATGTAAACATGCCTATAAGGTATTCCAAGTGAGATCTTGCACAGTGCTGAATAATGCAATTGTACTACACCTCTGGAGTGTTTACAATAAAAAGCCAATTTCTGAATATCAAAGGTAGGTTCATACATGTCATGTTTTTCTAATTCTGTATCTGGTATTTCACATTTTCTTACTAATTGCTTCAAACATTTAGTCTACAGGGTAAAAAAAGGTACAAATGTAAAAAGATAGGCAAGGCTTTACCTTCTCCTTGAACGCTTCTAGCTCTGCATCTGTAATTTTCCATGGAGTCTCTCGCTTCAGTTTCTCAGCAGTTGTTATATCTTTGCAGCTTTCATGGAGGCGATATGGTTCAATCATCTCTTCAAAGAATTTCCAGCTGAAACAGGAATTACAAAGGAGGCCTTACTGCAGGATGCTAACTCACTAACTTCTTATTTCATAGATGTTCTGTGTATGGCAGGCCTTGTTGACTACAGAACTGTAACTGAAAAACATGCGAAATCTTTAACTGTTCTGAGCTACATTGTGCCCTAAGCTATGTCTGTGCCACTTCATTATGTTGAGGTTATATGAGGATAAAGACAGCAGTTGGCCTATTATAGTTGCGGGGAATTTGCTGCATTTTCCTGGTTGTAGTTTTTATTCAGATTGTTTTAGTGTTAACTCGAGAAAGACTTGACCGATAAAGTTTTACTGTTTTAATGAAATGGAGAAACGGGCAATATATATCTCCCGTAGCAAGGGGTTGAGAGAAGTTTTTTGTCTTTTTCCTAGTTGAGAACCAGATCTGTCTTCATTCCCAACTCTTCCACGGATTTTCTCTGTAAATTTTAGGTTGTTTCTTAAAGCATTGACTGACGCCATCTAGAATAGCTAATTGTCCTTCCATGCTTCCCTGCTTGTCCCTTCGCTGGAGATTTCCACCATGCCACAGAGACCTCAAGGCTTCTCTTGTGTTAATGCATATGCATTTCTTTTAGCTCTTCATATTGATAGGCCTCACCTTGAAAGGAAAGGTCTGAGCACCGGGTCTCACGTTGTTCTATGGCCAGCAAGTCAAGGGCAAGGTTAAAGCCTGTGACATACAGCCTTTTACGTTGCTGTTGCTAAGTTAACAGCTTTTTCCCATCCTCAGTGCCTGTTTCCATATGTAAAATAGTGATAATCCCCTTAGTGAAATAAATGGAGGCCAGCTGGGAGAGAAACACAGTGGTCTAGCAAGTGCCTGGTCACAATATTCACTTGCTATGTTCCGACAGTGCTGATGTGGCAAATGTATTTGCTTTTTATGTTAATGCCAAATACAAGCTGTTCTATTTTTAATGCATGTGCGTTTCTTTTAGCTTTTTGCATTGTAAAATAATTGATTAGTATTGGAAAAAAGAGGAAGAAGCCATATCCTGCACAGTTCTTTGTATAATCAAAAACAAAACAGTAACTGAGGAATCAAAAGTGGACTTTAGTACTAGATACCTACAAATAGCTACAATTTGTATATGTTTTAAATTGTATTTCCTAGCTAAAAATCTCCAATGCATTGTAGAAACGCTAGTGAATCTATTACTGGTTTTACAAAGTTACAGGGGAGGCAATAGAGCCTGAGTGGGATTGAGAGAGTAGCCTGAGACTGTACCAGCGTGCAGAAGAAAAGCTGGGGGGAGCCCTTTGACTATGATATCTGTGGGTATTGACAGTGGAGTAGGAGGTGGGGTGGAAGAATGTATGGCAAAGCAGGAATGTTTTCAGAGGATCTTTAAGACCAAAAGCGATACTGTGAATTGCATTATGATTCAGTTGCTCCCTGAGCAAAGTACTGTATTCTCTAAATAAGGCAGAATAAATAATCTGTTTCTATAGTCATGCTTTTGAAAGCAGGTAGTCTTGAAGACTTTGGATGACCTGCAGTGCCTGCTTTGCACAGAAACAGAAATCCAGAGATAAGGGAACGCTCCTCATGTTAGCAAAAGAGAGAAGGTGCCTTTGCCTGCCATACTGGGCTTTTCTACACTAGACTTTGAAACAAGGGCTGTCTGTACCATGTGTATGGAAGATATCATCATCTAAAGTGTCAAAATACAACCCTAACAAACGAGGAAACTGAAGGCCACATTATTTTTAATATGCTGTGAAGAGCAAAATGTTTAATAGAGGCACAGATCTGAAATTATCTAATATGCTTGGAGATGAAGCAGAGTACTGTGTTTCCAACTTCCTTGTCATTGCATAAGAGCGCTCTGCCAATAAGTTAACTTTTAAAAAATATGAAGTTGAACCTTCATTATGTTTGAGTGATGGGAGAGTGCTGTAATGTTGTCCTCATGGGAAAGAGGAGTGTGCATGCATTTGGCCTGAAAAATGTTAAGTTTCTGAATGCCTGGCATGATAAAACCTAGAAGACTGAGTTGGCTGAGAGAGCAGGTCTACAGAAGAACTGTGACGGAACAGTATGATGAAATGAAGGCTATTGAAACTTAAATGGATATGAAAAGCCATCATAAAATGATGCCCATGAAATTTAGTGACTCATAACTATGGTGTCTAATTAGTCTTTGTATGAAAATTAAGTCTTACCATTACAACATAAAGAAGTCTGCCTATAGTTTTGACCCTTTGAATTGTGATTTTTTTTTTAAGAGGATTCCCCCCCTCCCCCGCTGTAGATTCTTGGAAAATGATTGCAATAAAATCACTATATTATTATCCTTTGATATTTTTTATGATCCCTATGAAAGAAACAAGCACCTGATAAAGGGCTGCTGCTAAATAATGGATTCTGGTAATGTTTCTTACCTCTCTTTGCTGGGCTTCATATTGATATCACAGACAATATTAATGTCAGCAAATTTTATTCTGAATTTACTTAGAAGTGAAGCCATCCTGAAAATAAAAGAGAGAACATTTCATCACTATATTTTTGAGTGCCTTGATTCAAAGAGCACTCATAAATGAATTACGATGTCAAATGCAATTGTCTCATTATCTTTATGACAGATTACTTTAAATGCTTTAGTTAGTGTTTCAGTTTCCAATTACACAACTGGATTGGTATGATTGCTGTAGTATAACTCATTTAACTGAGGATCAATGAAAATAAAAAACAACTGAAATAAGAAATGGACAGAGGGAACGGTGTTTACATTTTAGGAAAAAAGGTACTTGCAAATATTTGCAAATTATCAAATATTTGCAAAGACTTGAAATATAAAGGAATCTATTAATGTATTGAATGTATTACATTCAATTCTGTAGGACAGAGCTCCCCAATACTTAATGAAGATTTCTATTATTCTGTTATTACACAAATTTTATGCACAAGAGTACGTACAACACTGGTAGTATATGCATTGGTGAAAATTTGATCTCGAAAGTTGATGTGTAATACACAAATATTTTTTTCATGTATGAGTTTATATTGATTCATTTTTATGTTGTCTTTGTGTATTTTTCAAAAAAGAAAAAGTTTTAACCAGTCATCAGGAGGAATACTTTAGAGTTTTGTGTGTGTTTGTGCTCAGATTGCGGAAGGTTAGATCAGTTCTGCATTTGGGTGAAGTATGGTTGGGAAGTTGTGTGTGTATGTGTAAACTTTGGAGTTTGAAAAGGTCAGAAAGTTCCTAGAAACTCATTTTTGCTTATGACCTGAGAATTTATATTTGGTTTTGTTTTATAAAAAGAATGCAATGTTTATATAAATCTTGAAGTCTCTTGGGAGAGTAGGTATTTTGAACATGAAGAGCAGCAATGTCTCAGCTTCTGTGGGAAGGTTTGATACTGGGGAATTACACATAAGCAAAAGTCTAGATTAATTTTATTTCTGAACTGACAAATACAATGGATGGAATTGTACTTGGATATTCTTATACCAGGTTTCTCTAGGGAAACAGAATAGCTAACTGCCCTCCGGATTTGTCTTTCTGAGGCTGCTGTGTATTCATGCATAGAATATTCTGCTGAGGAAAACCAATGTTTAGGTACAAATGTATATATTTGTTTTTCCTGGTGACAAACTAGGTCATTGTCAACTATACTGACAACGCTGTTCGCTCAGGATGAGAATTTGGCTTTTGTAGAAACAGCAGTGTAGAGTCGGGCAGATTGCTGGCAGCATTGGAGTAGAGAGCATTCTCATTCAGCCCCTGCAGGAGCTGGCACAGCTGTTCTTAATCAGAATGGTTTGTCCAAACACTTGTAAATCTCTTCTACCTAAGCGTGGGAACTTCCAGGTAATTCTTACACGGTCTGTGCCACAACAGACTGAGGAGAGACCTGTGAAACAATAAACTTTATGCCTTATGTGAAAGCACAAGCTCATGAAAGCTTTGCTGTGGAAAGCTGACTTCATGAGGCGCTACGTTGTAATCCTGTTGATAATGGCTAAATTCTAATTCCTGTCCTTGCACCCATCTTGGTTGTTTTCCACTGAAGTTTAATTAAATATGTTGTTTTTAACTCGCTGCATAGTTATGCAGTTCCTGAGTTCCTTTCCAAGCTGCCTGTTTTTCCACAGGTGATGAAATGGCTATTGCTCTAGTATATAAAGTGCTTTGGAAGAAAAAGTCTTATATATACCGGTGATGATCACTTATAGTAGCACCTTTGTTTTGCCTGAAGGCAAATGATGATTAGGAAATGTGCACTTTTTAGAAGAGCTAAGTAAAATCAACTTAATCTCAAGTTCTTTAATGTTTGCCAAGATTAATCACGCTTATATGGGCTATCTGTTTAATAGTATGTGCATCTGAGAAGCTTCACATGCAGTTTTACTTACTGTTAACTAGACAGTCTCGTGTAAATCTCACACAACTAATGATATTTTCATTAAAGACTGCGGAGCATTTTTCTCAGAGAAGGGAATATGATCTGTTAATGAGAAAATTTGTTGGATATGAACTTCCTGCACTTATCACCATTTACACTGATCCTTGAGGGCCATGCCATGAGTTCAACACCTTTATATGAAGTACATCATTTTTTCGTACTGTCCACAGTACAACAAACCAGTTGTGCTGAGAACGCCCAGCTTTCTGCTATACATGCATTATATTCAACATCAATTCAAGCTCTTCAAACAGTGAATGAAAATAGTTATATTTACACCAATTTTTCTTCTTCAATCCTGTTGACTTTTCCTCCAGTAAAGATCCTTAATTTGCAACTCTTCCACTTCTTCCTGATAGTTAGAATGTAAGGAATTAAGATTGTTAGACCTGGAGGAATATATAAAATAGCAGGGAGATCAAATTAGTGCATTGTATGGTAGAAACAAACCCCCATCCTTCACATTGGCCATGTTGGACGTAAGTTTATCTTAAAATATTTAAGCCAGACAGAAAGGTGACCACAATGTTAGCAATTAAAATGCTAACATTTTCCTGCAAGTTCCCGAGTACACTTTTATGTTTGGTAACACAGGAATCTCTCTCCCTGTGGTTCATCCTTGAATTCCTTACCTCCATCATCAAAGAGCCACCAAACATCAATTGTTCCTTTTCCTTGCTTCTTTTTGAATTGAATGCTGGCTTCTAGCAGCTTTTGATTGAATTCACCCACGTGCATTGACTGTATTGTGTTAATGGTGCTGTCTGCAATGAGAAAGAAAAATGCGGAGGGGCTTCCGACAAGTGAAGCAACGTGTAGCTGTAGGGAGGCAGGTGGAGAATAAAGCTTCAGGAGAATTCCCCTTTCCCCCCCATTCACTCATTTCTTTCTGGGAATTACGTTCTGTGGTACAAAATAACGGAGTAAAGATTAGTGAAATTTCGTCTACCTTTACTATAGTTTGCCTTTTACTTATGAACAAACTATGTTTATCTGTGTAACATTCAAAAACAATGGGTGATTTTCATCACCTGGCATGTTTGTATGATACTCACCACAAATTGTTAATTGTATTGAACTAACTGAAACCTCAAATCTGTGAACACTTCTGTCTGTGGTTAAATTTACTTACAGGAATCAAATTGGCTGATATCTTCATAAACAAGAAGAAAACATTTCCCAGAAATGTGTCATGGTATTTTATGTGTCACCTGACTCCCCATGAGGAATTAGGAAAAGACCTCTTTGATTGCTATCACATGCATCTGTGTTTTTTTCATTTCACCATCACGTTTAAAATTCAGCAGGTGTGTAAATGTTTGCTTCAAGGCCACTATTTCAGATATGCTTTTAAACAAGATATTGAAGGTGCAGGGCCTGACTTGTTTCTGACGTATGTTCCATACACTAAATCTGCAAAAATTACTGCACAGATACTGTGCACTTTTAGTATACCTTTGCGCATAATTTCAACAGGAACCAAAGCTCCTGAGCTTGTGTAATACTGTGTCATTAGATTGCAATATCTTTAAAAGAGTTATCTGATTATCTCTTCTCTGGATCTTATTAACTAACCTAAAATTCACTGAAACATAAGAAAGCAGTTAGGAAATGTCTGAGAGATTTTTAGAAGTAAATGACAATTTATGTTTGTGTCCTTTACAAGCTTATCTGTCTATTGTAAAAGGTAAGTCCCTAAAATGTACAGTTACGGAGGGCAAAACACAAGTGGAGCTAAGAATAAAGAACACAAAGTGGAGCTAAAAGAACACAAGTGGAGCTAAGAATAGAAGACAGAAAACATAAGCATATATGGCAACTGCCTTGTGCTTGAGAGGGCCTTTGTGTTAATTGAAAATATACTTTGCTATTTGTATTTGCTTGGCTGGCTTTAAAATGTACATTCTTGCCTATGTGCTAACAATATCATCTTCCATTCCATCTTTTGAAGCCTGTGGCTTTATTACTGCTTCTCTTTCAATGGTTTCAAAGAGATAGTGTCAAAGCAGTATTTAAAATGGAGCAGACAGGCTTCTCTAGAGGTTTTGCTCTGATCTGCTAGGTTCTGAAAATGTTTTGTTCAGTTTTCCAGTATCCCTAGATTGTGGGGAAGATAGTTCTAAAACCGTTACTGGCTTTCCTCTGCAGTTCTAGCATCTGTGCTGGAAGATGCAACAGCTCTGGGGAGGATGAATGCATA
Organism: Struthio camelus; assembly: GCF_040807025.1. Classification (NCBI taxonomy): domain Eukaryota; kingdom Metazoa; phylum Chordata; class Aves; order Struthioniformes; family Struthionidae; genus Struthio; species Struthio camelus. The sequence continues at coordinate 13,396,366 of NC_090953.1, forward strand.
AGGAAAATGGAGAGGCAGAGATATTTATTAACATCATCTATCTCATATACAGAGTCAAAGTGTGCAATATGTATTTCTTTTATGCCTTTCTGAACTAAATCGAAAAGGGTAGTTGAAGCAGGGGTGCACATTGCTGTCATATTTGTTATAAAAATATATTCTACTGAAACCTGCAAAAATGAACTGAAGTCTGCCAAGTAAAGAATAATGACATTTCTGTTTCTAGTCTGTAGATCTTCTTGATACCTGTGGGAGTTGCATGCACAGCTAGATGTAATAGTCTCTGCAGGTGAAAATTCTGAAAATATTTGGCTGCGTACAAACACGGCTTCAGGTGGGTCGTTATCATTACAGCCTAGCAATTGTGAAATGAAACCCTTAATTCTGTGTATGCTTCTGTGTCATTTTACCATGTGATGTATAATTTTGATTCCATCATCTATGTGTTTAGGTTATGCATTCATTAGTTATTTTACAGTATGCTGTATGTGTACTTTTGGTGCTTTTACTGCCTTGATTTGTGCTTTTTTTTTTTTTTTTTTTTTAAATGAAATCATGCTTGGAACCTAGAGCTGCATTACTGCTTTTACCTGGTTTCCAGCTGGATACTGTTTTTGTGTGTGAATGTTGAATAAAGTGAGATGGCCTGTTCCCTGAGTGTTGTGTATACATCCCGATTTCTTATTTTAAAAAGGAAAAAAGGCCTCTGTTTAAAAAAGAAAGATGTCCTATTAAAAAAAAAGACTTTTTCTGTGTCCATCTAACATTAATAACCACATGCTATTTTTGACAAATAGATTTCAGAAGAAGCAGGATTGTGAACCTTATCTAGCAAATGAGAAGTAATAGTTCTGTCATACAAGGTAGCATCTCCTCCCAGCAGAGGACGCTTATTCTATTCCACGTTAGCAAGTCATGGTCAAGTAAGGCAAGTATGCACAGCGTTAGCTCCTGTTCCAGGGGCTTCTCTGCGGCTCTGTTGCTTTGGCTCTAGAGTCAAAGTCCAGTTTTTATATCGGTGAAAGTGTGATGAATTGAAGGATCAGGAGAGAAAGTTCTCATTTTAGAACTTACCCTTTTTTGTTTCGTGTTTTGAGATACTGAACTTGCTGGCTTTTCTGAAGAATCCACAGATACCACGTTTTCCTTCTTCAAATTCGTTATCTTTGATGGTAGCTTCTAGTGCCAATCTCTCCTGCTCCAGCTTCTCTAATTCCTCTGTATATTGGGAAGAAAGTAAGGGAACTGATGACATGTTCCTTGCTATTTTAAACTAAAACACTTATTGAAATAATGGTGATGTTGTAATTGCTATGTGGCACTTAGTACACAATGCAAAGCTGCTGGGAGAAAAACTTTTAAATGCTTTTTCCTTGCAAATTGGTACACAGCAGGAAGCTGAATTCATCTCTTGAGGCTCTAATTTAGAGTGCCCAGGCCTGTCAGAGCAATGGCATGTACTACAGTGCTAGTCAGCTGCTCTTGGACTTCCCTTTTCTTAATCAGACAGATCAAATGTGGGAGAAATACTGTATTTTATGGTTGCATCACATTTTACTTAGTTTTGTTTTTTTATTTTCAAGAGTATGAAAACACTTTAGGAAAGCCGCTTTCCTAAAGCGAGAAGCTGATATAAGAAAGCTGATCTGTCAGGTGCTTTCCTCAGTGCCTCTACCGCTGCCTTTGAAATCTGTGAAGTCTACTCTTCGACATCCATTGGTGGTGTACCAGACTTTAATTTATAAACAGAGGATATGCTTTTCTTGATTGTTGTTTATTGGACTTTGAAATTCTCAGAAATATATAAGGACACTGAATAAATGATCAGTTTTCTGTGCTGGAATATTTTAGTATGTGTTAATGTTTTTTTCAGTATTTGCTACAAAGACGTAAGATTTAGCTAATCAATTTTTTAAATTCAGTAATACAAAGGAACAAATCTATCTTGGCAGTATTAGTCGTCTTTTGAGGAAAAAGGTACCATATATTGTTACAAACTGTATTACGGTGAGGTCCTAATAAGTGTGATATAGGCATTTTCCTGCCAAAACCTTTATTCAAAAGGAAAATTTTTATTTGAGTGAGACATGGACTAAGAGTGAGGCAATTCATTTAGGAAATTGTATTTAAAACAAAAACAAAACCTCACCTGCTAGGCATTAGCCCTGTTGGCACTCTCAATTACTATCTTTTCTTTTATGTAGAATCCACAATGACAACCAGTGCTTCTGATTATTAGAGGTGATGATAGCCACTGACTTAATAGCTATTCGAAACTAAAATTTCAGTTTCTCCCTTAAACGAGGGTAATGGAATACAATGATCCCCATTTCAGTCAGTTTCTGACTTACATAGCATGCAAAGAGGTAGGCAATTCTCTTTGAGGTACCAACAGGGGGGAAAAAGCAGAGATCAGTTTGGATTTTTTCTTAAATCCCTGCAGAACTGCACTGTAGCTCCCAATGCAAATCAAGCTACGAGGGAGTCTGCCAAGTAAATATTTAGCTACCCTTATTTTTTAAAGGCTTTTCTGAAGCCTTTTAATCCTTAAAGGTGATTTGTTTTGGAGGTTGCCCCATCCTACAATCTATCTTCTTTAATGGGGAGTTAATTTTGATTTTAATTAGCCTGTAGCTAAGACAGTTACGTTCTTCCCCAGTTTTCTCGCTGGCAGTCCTGAGAGCAGCCTGTGTCTCAGGGATGCTGCCGAGAGAGCTGAGAGGCAAATTTACAGCAGGCGGCAGCAAAGAGTCACCATTCTTCTTTCTTATGACTGCCTCTGTTCCTTGTCGGTAGATTTTTATCCCATTCATTTATAATATGAAAAGCTTGTCTGGAAGGGAGGACACAAGACACTAAGTGTAATCTCCAGGTTCAGTTTGAATCTGTCTCATCAAGTGCTCAAGCTTAATGGGAAATGGGAAAATTATCCTACTGAAAATCTTGAGAGTTGTTCTGATGGAGTTTTATGTGGAGTCATTCCCTTCCCAGGGTCCCTGGGAAAGTGGCAAGACGCTTGTGTCCTGAAGGGGAGAAGGAAAAACAAAGGCAATGGTTGTATGTAGATCTTGGAAACCCTGTGTTTAGATGCAGTTACCTGCACACTTCCCCCTACCCTTTCACCAGGATAGTACATCTCCTTGAACTGTCATGGTATGGTGGAAGATTCTTTCTTCCCTGCTAATATATTCACCACTAATCTGAGGAAAAATGAACAAAGAGATGAAAAGGAGAACTCATGTTTTCTGTGGTTTTAACATTTTTACATAGGTGGGAGCTTACTGGGCCACAGCATTCTGCAGAGGTTGTCCAGAAAGTGGCAGTTCCCTGATTCCCGCCAGTCCAAGAGATCTCATGTAGGTGGACTGAGGAAGGTATTCCAAGAAGAACAGGGAGGAAACGTGTTCCAGGGTGACTGGTTACTGTGCCTCTGCATGTTTTTACTGCTTTAGCCCATGGCTGTGCTGGAAATGCTTTGAGACTTGAGTTTTCCGGAGTGCGGAGCCTCTTATTCTGTGAAGTTTGCCCTCCTTCTGCTACTGCCAGTGAGCATCCTGCTTCAGCAGGGGTTTTGGGCAGGATCGAAACTTACAGGGCAGAAGCAAAGAGTTCTTGTAGAAGTTACAGGTCCAGGCACCGTGCCAGATACCGGACTGTGATTCTAAGAGGTCATTAGGAGTCCTCCTTGGCCTGAGAGGGAAGTAGTCTGTGCTAGCCATTTTGCTGTTATGTCTCACTTCTACCTTTCAGCCAGTACCTGAAATTGTTGATATCCCTTTCAGTAATTGTTAAAAATAGTTGCATATTGACTTCTAGCTTCCAGACACTTTACATTTAATTTCCTTGGTCATGGAATCTCTAAGGACAGACGTAGCTAAATCGATGGGTTTGGAAACAAGGATGAAAAAAGTTTGTTAACTAAGCATGTAACCAGTGTGGATATTAAATAGCATGCCTTAGTTAGTCACTACATACCTTGAACCTGGAGAACTTGGGATATATCAAATCCTTGGCTAATTCTGACGATAATCATGCCCAGCTCAAAATCAAATGCATCACTGAAAAGGAAAAAAACAAAACAAAAAAAACCCCAAAGGGGTGTTCTTTCACATCATGTTTATCAATGAAAGCTGACTTGAACAGATTAATAAAAGTGTTAGTGCTCACTAGCAGGTGTTATTGCCATCTACAGGGCTGCTCTGGGTAAAATTATAGGAGGTATTGCCCAGGATTAAGCAAAGTTCTGCTAACTTTCTTTCGCCATAAAAAGAGGTGCCATTGGGCATGGGAACAGAGACTTGGTAAAATGGATCTTCCTTTTATGACAATGCTTTTAGGAAGTAGGTTGTCATTAGGAAATTATGTCTACCTTCTCTGAGGAAATAAAAAAGCTGGGGTGGATTTGTTCTTCTTTAACTTGCTGCAACTTTGCAGGCAAATTTTCAGAAAAATCTATGAGAAGCCTGTTTCTAAATGACTGTTTCCTGGCTAAATCCCAGCCCATGGAGCTGCTGAGACTTAGGCGCACATGAGATTTGAAGCAAGATTCTTCCTCTGTCCCACTGGCTTAACAGAAGAATTCCATGATGTTCTCATATTCCCTAAGTATATATATTAGGGTTGTTTTTCTCTGTGCTTCTGCCTGCAAAAAATGGGAAAACATAGTTCTGCAAAAGCACTGCTGAGAGCAGTGCAGCTCCTTTATGTAGCATTGTCAAGCCACCTCAGCTCTGACAGTGCCAGATGTTTGCTGAGCAGACCTTGCTAGGTGTGTGAAGCCAAGGAGGCTTTTTTAATGTGCAGAAACTTCTGCTACAAGAGCTAGCACTTGTGAATCTAGATCTCTAGGTGTTTTCTTACATTGCTTCTACACGTCAAATTTGGTATGGAAATGCTATAATCTAGTCTAAAGGGGGTAAAAAAGATCACGCTGAACTATGACTTACTGTATAATGCCAACATAGTTCTCAACTTCCGTAGCTGTAGCATTTCTCCAGTCCTTCTTAAATCCAATCACCAAGGTATTTGGTTTCATTCTCCCCAAGCCTGAGGCCTAACAATATTAAAACACTGCTTGATAAATATTAAAACACATGCTCTTACTGTAAATGAGAAATAATGGCAAAAGATAACCAAAGTAATGTTCTGGAGACATTTAAAATAAGATTGCATTTCATGAATGCCCTTCATGCCCATACTCAAGCAGAAAGTGGAAAGATTAGCTCTAAATCATCCCAACTATAAATTATTTTTAGATGACAGAAATGTAGTTTTGTTAAATTAGCATTCATTTGCATTTCTTCTGACATGCCCTCATTAAAATGGTCAATAACTTGGAATCAAGAGGGAGTTCAAGTGCTGTTTGTATGTTTATTTTAACATAATAACAAAGCTTTTATCAGATTTGGAATACCCAATAGATGAACTGCGTTTGAAGTCTCTTAAGGCACCTCAGATATGCAGAGAAGGAAGAATGGATACCTTCTTACGAGTAACTCTTTTGCCTTTACCTTAGAAATGGTTGCTGTTTGATTTGCTGTATTCTTTTCAAAATATTATGCAAAACTAGCTGAGCATACTTTAAAGATAAATTACAGTTTATAAGACCTCGAATAAATTCAAGATGTTAGATTGCATCCAAAACTGGGTTTGGATGCTAAAACTTTAACAAAAAGGTAAAGTTTATCAGATCTGAATTCAGCAAATCTAATTTTCATAGAAACTTCAATATATTAGGAATCATGGGGAGGAGACCAAGTACATAGGTTGTCAAGGTATTACACAATTTGCCAAATTTTACTAGTTGCAAAAAAAAAAAAAAAAAAAAAAGGATAAGAACTATTGGAATCTTATTGTATTTGTTTTTTCCTGCTAGGGCTGATGCATCCACACTGTATATATTGAAATGAATAGCTGTTTTGCAAAACAATGTAAATGTTCTTAGGGTGTTATAGTGTGATTATCCTCTCATCTGCTGGAAGGGAACTATTTGTGGTCCAGCAGATGAATGTGGTGAAAATCTTTAAGTAGTAATGGAAAGGAAGAGATCATCAGACTATAATAATTCTTAAAAACATCAGAAGGAACTCCTACTGAGAGAACGCATAAACCCAAGAGGAAGTATCCATGTCAGGCTTTGAGAAAACAAAGGGATCCTTTTTAACGTTGCATCTTACTCAATTGTACCGCCGTTCAGCAAGCATACTAAGAGCCCTGATACGCTACCAGCGGGTGACTATTACTCAGCGTGTTTTAGTTGATTCCCTACTATCTTAGCTTGCACTAATGTCTTTTCAACAGTGTATTTGGTGCAAAGAACGGGAATTTTCTCCACAGTTTGCCTCAGCCCATATACATTTAAGTGTTCATGCATGTGTGAGAGAGGGAAATGGGAAATATGAAAACAGTGCCTCATTGTGACCTTCATTAAGGCCGTTTTAAATGGACTGTTGGAAACGATCTGCTGTATCTTAGAGTAATAGAAAAATACTGCTGACGTTTTTTTCATTTAGATGGCCTTCACTCTGCAAAAACATAGGCTTATTACACATTTTCAGTTTTCAATAAATGCAAAATTATTCTCAACTATTTAATACCACACGATAGATTTAATTTGAAGTGCACCAAATATTGGCTGCACAGACATTCATGTGTTGCCCTGTAGGTGCCTCTCTTTAAATAATAGGCTCTTGTTCATTTAGGAGAGACTCAGTCTGCCTTGTTTGGTAATTCTGTAGCCCAGAACCACACCTGTTTGTGAAATAACCTATAATATCAACATATGTACCCACAGGATGCCCCTATCTATTTATAACATTTTCCATTTATACGTAGGACTTCTTAACAAGTAAACAATGATGCTTTACATGGAGGGATTTTTTGATGTAACACTCTTCTGTGTGTTCTGTAAACAAAAAACTTACTTGAAGGAGACTTTTGACTCCATCTCTGAAGCTATCAGCTGCCACTGCCGCATAAAAGGCTTTTCTTTTGTTCTTTGTAAGCCAGGCCTGCTTTTTTTCCATGCCACTGTTCATCTCCTTAACACACAGCTTGCGTGGTCCCTGCATGATACAGTAAAATATTATTAAAAGGCTTTGTATTATACATCACAGGGTGATTTTGAAGGAGTTACCTTGTCTGCTGTGGGAGCGGGCGGAGAGAGTCAGAAAAATACATTTCCAAAAAGAGTCCACAGAGATTCAACCCTTTGAAAAGAATCGTGCTGCTAACATAATTCATGTTCTGTTCGAGAGGGCTGAGGCTGTTAATGCTACTTAAATATGGTGATTCTGACAGAAAGAACGACTACTCTGTATTGTAACATCTTAGAAAAACATCAAAGGTATGATGAAGCATCTCAGAGTGAATAAACTCCTCCTTTGACTTGACTACATAAGTAAGGCTCTGCAGGTCTAAATATAGATCATTAAGCTGTTATCTGCTAGTAATAAGAGAAAAGGGTTGTTGCTGTGCAATTAAAGATGCAAATGCTTTTGTCACCAGGTCTTTCCAGTGGTCATCTGGCAATTTATTTAGACAAAATCCATCATCTGTATACCCAAGACACAAGACAGATGATATACCGACTTCATAGCAGGGCATGAGTTGACAGCGTGTCCCCAAAAGGTCTGGCCCCAGGGGACATCACTAGTTACGAATACAGTTTAATGCTGATGCCTATTAGCATTTTGAAAATTCACATGCAGCAAATATATGTGCTTCTCTGACAAATCAGTAAACGACCACGTCGGGACAAAACAGAGTTTAGACACATGTTCAACACACCAAACTCCCTGAAAGTAATCCTACTGAATTCCTTTCTAGGCAGCTAGCCTGCCCTGGAAATGTATGTGCTGGGCATGTTGTTGAAAAGCTATCAGTAAGAAGACATGAAGGCTGCAAGCCGAGCCTTTGGAAGGGTGGAGATAAGTTTGGGGAGCATGTATCTGGAATGTAATGGATTTCAAAGATCTATGCTCCTAAGTTTATAATGCTAAGGTTTGCTAAGCCTGATTTATTTCCTTTCACCTTGTCTTTTAGGAAGCGAAATTACAAGTCCAGATCTTCTGCAGCCAAAACGAATCACAGAGAGGAGCACTCAGGTGGTCTTGGACACTGTTTCTAGTGTGTTACTGGGTGGACAGGTAGTCTTTGCTTTCCAAGGAAGAGTAGAAGACAGAAGTGTAAACCCCGGGAGCGTGTCCAACAGCATCAGAAACAGACGTACTAACTGGATGTGCCAGAAAGAGGCAGCTGGCTTGGCAGCAGTTGGAATCCAACAAGTAAGTTCCCTTGTGCCTATCTGTACAAGTGGTACCAATCTGGTTTGTTACAACTTTAGTTTGCTGCAAAGTTTCATCCCATGCAGAAGTCATTCCTTTGTTTGCTCTCTCTCTCCTTTTTCTTTTTTCTTTTTTTTTTTTTTTTTTTTGAGGATGCTGGTAAGCTGCTGCTTTGGTACAGCAACAGATAACTAGAGAAATCAGTAAACATTTCATACAATATAAAATCAGAGAAGGCTTGGTAAACTCATGCTCAGGAGATTGTATTTCAAAATTCATACTTAAAAACTTCCACTTTTGAAGTTAGTATATGGTAGCTTCTGCTAAGCTAAGAAATTGGTGTTAAAACAGAGTTGAGGGAGAGCTGGATTTTTTCCATAGTTCAAAATTTATTTCCTTTTCAAGAACAGTGTAAAAACCCAAACTGAAAGAAATTATCTCCAAAATGAAATGCATAAGAGGGATCACTTAATTCAAAGTCAATTTCTAAAAGATAATTTTCAATGTAAAACCAAAATGTCCTTCTCTCAGAACTTTTCAGCCTTACTGAAACTCTCTTTTGCCTTCCTAGAAGAAAATGAGATGCATTTATATAGACATAGAAATAACTGCAATACATTTAGTTTTAGTGAATTGACATTGGCTGATGGAAAAGGCCTTAAATAAAATTTCCATCTAGTTCCCTCTAAAAAACAAAAAATAGCATTGAGGGAGAAGCTGTGAAATCATCTGGCAGATTCTACATGTCATATTTTTATTTGCACATTTTTCATTATAATTTAAAAAAATTAATGAGTTTTGGTCTGATCAAAAGTAGGCTGGGTTGATGCTAGCCCAAGTATTGTCCCTGACACGCATTTTTTACCTCCTTATGGCTACTTGGCTGGGGAGAACAAGAAAAAGGATGCGAGAGTCTGTGTGATATTTCTTTACTGTGATCATGCTGCTTTCTGGGGTGATAGTAAATTCACTGGTGTTTGCTTGGATTTAATGGATTTAACTTAAGAGTTTGATCCCGATAGTTGGAAGAGTAGGGTGAAAACTTGGGAATAATAAGCTGAACAATAGAGTTGAAGTTTCTTTGTGGGTATGTCCTACTAAAAAAAAAAGAAAGTCTAACCCTTCTTCCCTTCTCTCCAAGGAGAGTCTCTAAGGATATAGTTTCACAACTGGCTTGCACTGTGTAAGGTGCTTCTGCTGTCCAAGGGGACAGTCCCACGCTCCTGCTCATGCTTTTGTAATCAAGTTAATGTTTGTGCAATTGTACAATGAGTTCAGTGAATTTGCAGACTGGATGGAAACTAGCTGTGCAAAAAATATTTTATGTGAACGCAGGGAGTAAAAGCAGAATTGCCCTTCTGACTGGTGACTCAGACTGCTCAAGGCAAAATGCAAAAAAAGCCTTAGAGACAAACAGCTTTAAACCATCTTTATGTTCAGTTGGCAAATTTATTTCCCATCTCTGAACTACCCATCACCACATTCCCTGAAAGTTTCTTGCTCCCCTTTGGGAAAAGGGAACAGAAGATACTCTCTCTGGCATAGTGTCCCAAAACTTTGTGCATAGCTCATGGCATGTCAGCCTCTGAGGCAAAACATGTTGGGTGTTACATTAATGGCTAAGTAGTCTTGCAGTATTTGTTATGACATACACTGTAGGCTGTTCTTCAACATGGTGCCTGGATTCCTAGTCATGGCTCTCTTTGTACAGAAGCTTATGCGCATAAGCTCAACAGTTTGTACTGCAGCAGCAAACTAGTTATAAGTGCTCTCTGTTGACATTATGACATTCCTACTGACCACATATAGCTATTTTTTCATCAGCTTGTTGCCACAGTTTTAGAAATCACAAAAGTTCATTTTGCTGTGCTTTTATTACCAACTAAATTAAATTTAGCTTAAACTGCTGGAGAAATAATTAAAAAAAAAACAATGAAAATGCTTACACTAGCACAATAGATTGAGGCTTTTTATAGACTGAAATCAAATCTCAAATGGTAAATGGAAAGTGAAAATATTAGAGAAACGTGCCTAATAATTCAGAAAACTTGCTGAAATTTAACTTTATGAAGCTGCCTTGTCCCAGGATCTTGTAGGTATTGATTCTGTGCTTACTGAGTGCAGTGGCAAAGCTCCTGTTAATTGCAGTAGAGAGGATTAGGGTCGTTCACTCTTTATAGATTTATTTGATTTAGAAGGGAGCACACGTAGATCTCATATACTCCCTTTCTGCAACATGGCAGCAGCAAATGAATTATTCTTACGCTCATGTAGAGGAATGCATTATCTTGACTGGACTCATTTTTTTTAGTTAGATTCTGCAGCCCCTATTGGTGCCATGAGTCCTTTTTCCCCCCTCTCAAAATTAAAATGTTGTTGTAATATTTAAACTACTTTTTTTCCTCTACACTACAAGTGCATCTGTTTTTGTTCTGTCCTCAGGAAAGACTATCTTTATCCTTTAAAATACATAATTTCCTGAATATTTATAACTAAAAATACACTTTGCTCCTCTCTTTAGAAGATCTCAGAAGAGCATGTCTTATCCTCAAAATTAGCATTACTATGATTTTTGAGAAACCACTGCACACAGAGCTGAAATACTTCCCAACCCCAACACTGCAAATCAGTGACAAAGCTGGAAATAGAGCTTACGTAATTTGACTCTTGTGCTGTACTCCTGAAAGTACTCTGCCTCCTTCATTTTTTTCAGCCTTGCTGTATCCTTAAAAAAAAAAAAAAACACCTTTCCTTATAATGCTTTATTTTTTCAAATTTGTATCATTTTTTTGGTCCATCTACTATGAACTCTGAAATGCATCTCAATGAGGTGTTTACCAGCAGGCTGTGAATCAGCTGATAGCTTTCTTGTCAAGACTCATAACAAAATTCATTCTTAGTGCAAATCTCTTTCATGGTCTGCACAGAAGCTGGTCAGCACCAATGGGGACGTAGCGTGCCAGGTGAAAGTGGAATGTAAAATGGAGATCTGCAGCACCTGCTGGTGCTTAATTGTTAGGTTGTATGTGTTGACCTTACCATATACACTTCACAACAGATGCAGAGTCCGTTATTCTTTGTGAAAGTATGTGTGATGTCTAGCAGAGCAGGTCTGATCATGGGAGCTCCTGTTAATACTATGCATTGGGGTCTGTTAGGAGGAAAAAGGAGGTTACGTTTAGTTGGATAATATTTTTATTCTGAATAAGTCATTCTATTGCTCACTGGAAATCTTACCTGAAGTTTTTCACGTGATCTTCCACCGTAGTTAATGCCAGAGCGCTGTCCAAGGCATTAACATAGTAAAGAGCCTGTGCAGAAGAGCCCCAATTTACTTCTGCATATAATAAAGATAAATAATGCACGTTAAACCAAAGGTCACAAAGGTTACAAAAGTCAGCAATCAAGTAACCTATGAGCCAAAGCACAGTATACTCTCTCATGCTTCATAGGTGCAGATCTGTCATTCTTCATGCTTCATAGGAATAGAATATGTTTGGTTGGTGTAATGCAAACACAAACATACAAATAAATCCTGTCTCATTCTTTCTGTGAAAAAGTGCAGGGGATATTCTTCCTCTGCTTAAGGAGTGTTTTCCTTTCTGTTTCATTAGCTTTGTACCCTTCTCCTATGTATAAAACAGACACCCCGAGTAATGCATTTGGTGTGGAACTTCAGCAAGTTCAGATTAAAGCATTAGGAAGGAATGTTGCTAGTGCTAATGAATGGAATAATACTTTTTTCTTTTAATAAGATATTTGACATTAAAGTACATGCCGAACTAGGGCATTCAGATCAGCTTCACGTTAGTTAGTTTGGCTGTTAAATCCTTACTGTGCCAGTCCCTTCGCTTCAGAGGACTAACATTTTTGAGATGAAGAACACCTTCTGCAGAAGAATTCCTGTGCAATGTTCAAATGTGTTTATATCATTCTTTCTGCTTATGCCAACCTGTCATACAGATCTCACTTTAATATAAACCCAAAGATATTCAATCCATAATAGAACTAGTATTAAAGGTAGCTTCCAAGGGGCAGTTCTGTATCCAGTAGGCTGGGTTTTGCCATTGAATTCTCAATGCATACAAGATTTTGGGAAATAAAATGAGGCAAAAAATGCCTATATCCACCCAACTGGAAGAAGGGAAACATTAGTCCCCCATAACAGCAAGAGGAGACAATAGCGCACTTTCAGGACTTGAAGAGGGCAGAAGCTATACTAGAGTAGTTCCCCAGAAGCCTTTTGTAAGGTAGCCTGTCAATCTTGCTCTGAAGAATCCTGCAGTAAATCTGGAAGGAGAAGCATATCCTTTAAACTTGGACCCCTCAGTTGCTGGTAAATAAGTGCTGAACAGAAGTCACTATTTTGGAGAGTGGGAGAGAGCTTTTGTACAATGTCTTCAGTGAATTTAACCAGGCATTATGCTGCTACTTTGCTACAAGGACATTGGCAATATACTAGGCAAAGGCTAACGGTCCTCAAATGCTGAGGACTGACAGTTTCTGACAACTTTCTTTTGAAAGACAGGCACATTCTCCTACAACTGACAACATTAACAGGGGGAGAACCACAGAACATCCCAGTGCATGTGGGAGCACAGAAAGAGGGAGGACATGCAGCATTACTATAGTATACATAGAGAAGGAACAGAGGCTCAGAGCAGGTGCTGCTGTCCCAAGCCAGCTGCATTGAAATCAAATCCTATGCTGGGGAGCTTGCCTCTCTTCTGTTTGTATTTTCTTTCTGCTGCAGAACTAACTGAGATGGTTGGCAGTGAAGTCGTGACCTGGGTTACTTTTGTCCCAGGTATGAATAATCAGACTGCAAAGTCTCATACTGGTGCTATATTGTATTAGCACACAGATTTCTAAAGACAGCTCATAGGGATTTCTAGGAACAGCTCCTGTGGTTTGCTGAGCTATTTTTTCCTACAGTAAGATGTACTTGTCCTTCTTGACTTACTGAAGAGTAGTAGGGAGGTGCTGGAGGATGGTCAGTTCACAAGTAATTTAGCTTGCATTTTTGTTGTAGGCAGTAGGCAGCAAGTTGCCGTTTTGAGTGAACACCCCAGATGAGCCAGCTAAGAGCATACTAAAATTCAGGTAAGGTTTGATGTGTAGATGGAGAAAAATTACAAGTGATACTCAAGTGAAAGACCAGATTAATTTGTAGTAAAGACGTGATGGGAATAAACTGGTGCGCTAGCAGGTGTAAACAAAGTCCTGGACTCTGTTTGAAGTGCTTCTTAAACAGGCAAAAATACACCAGCCTATTGCCTTAATCTGTACATAAAGTGAGATTTAATGAGATTCTGTGATCCTCTAGGCTTCCCTTTAGAGAAAGTCTATGCAGAAAAAGGAACGTCTAATTCTTTAAGCAACAGATTTAGGAACACATGTAAAGTCCACAGTGGTTCTGTATCATATACATAAAATAGCAGTGTCTTCCGGCCTTACCTGGTTTCTTATATGTTACATAAATATATAAGAAGAGCTCAATGGCATAAGTGATGAGAGCTGCCCACCAGTTGATGACAAACATGACACCACAGCACAACAAGGCTCCAAAAAGTGACACCCACATGTTATAATATCTGAATGCAGGTCTCCAACCTGTTTAAATGAGAATTGAGAAAATTGGAGGAGCAGAAAATCTGTTATGCAAAATCAGTGGATCACCATTTGCTCGTACAGACCCATGTGCAATTTGTTTCAGGCTCTGTCAGAAGGGGTGGGAGGGGTACGTGCAAACTCTGAGGCACTGTGGATATCAGCAGATACTTTCGAGTATCGGCTGATGCAGATTTCTATAAATACTGAGTATTAGATCTTACAAGCCTTTCACTGTAATCCCTTTTCTATTGTTTTGTCCAGCCTGGCTTTGAATAGTCGGTCTGTTTATACGTAGTTTTGCCCAATCAGACTGCAGTGGTTCAGAACTGAAAATAAGTTTTCCTTTAGCTTCAAGTAATAGGCTATTATGTCCTTTCAATGCATATATGTAGAAGTTGTTAGCAGGAGCTAAGCACTTGCTGAGGGGAGAGTATATGCTAAAGTACAGCTGTCTTTTAAACTTTGCCTGGCCTCACTGCAGAAAAACAAAAAAAGTCATTTGCAGTTGACTTTAAAAAGATATTATTCCTGCTGCTCTTCAGCTGTGGTATTGAATCCACAATTCAATGGTGGTGAGAGGGGCACCTCTCTCGAGTTATCCTTGTACAGGGCCTCATTGTGCTCCACCTTACAGTTGCCATTAGCCCCTGCAGGCTGTGCTGATACTGTTTTGTGGACCTGTTGTTGATCTACATGTTATCTTATGGGGAGTATCACTTTGAGCACAATTACTGCTTATTAACTTCCTGCAAATTTCAGTGCAGATTTGGGGGTGGAGGGGCATAACAGCCCCACCACCACACTTTGCTTACTTTATATGGCCAGAGGTAGCATTGTTTTTTACCCACCTGTGTTGGATGATAGGAAAAAAACATCCTAAGGAGGAGCTTTCCTGCTCCAGTGGGATCCACTGAAGTCTTTTTCATGCTATACAGATGTATAGAAGGAATACAAGGACTAGAGTCATTAGTTTTATCTTTTGGAGATAAATAAAATGCATCATCATATTCAAGGATGATCACGTGGTTTAGGTATTTTATAGGCACTGAAGCTTTCTCTGACAGACAGTCAAAAACTTGCTGAGACCAGGCTGTGAAGCCCCCATTTAAATCACTGGAAAATGCAGACTCACCTGGAGATTTTGCATATGATGCATGAAAGCAGGAGAAATTAATCAAAGCGTATGAAGCCAGGAAGAAATTGGAGATGATGGGAGCAATGGTGTTCAGTTCAGCTGCAAGACACACAAGTCAGACATTTGCACAAATACATGCAAATGCAGTTATAGTTGATATTGTGATTCTACAGATTGGCTATTAATGATGTAGAAGCACTGTAAATTTCAGAATTCTAAATGTATAATTGAGAGGACAGATAGATTGCTTTAAAACTTACTGTTAAATGTTATTATTTTGCTTTTTAAATGGCAATCTGAATTCTCTCCACTAAACTACTCATTTATTGACAGTGTTACACAGTTTGCATTTGAAATCTTGGAAGAACTAATTGAAAAATCCCAACAGTCCCAAACTGTTGCCGGTAGTGATGATGCACTAACTGTGGTAGCTGGGATTTTCTACCATCCATGCTAGCAATTTGGGAATTGCTTTGGAATTGGCTGTGGAGAAGATAATGTAGATTTGGCATTAATGCAGATAATTAGCAGATAATGCATCCTAATTGTCTCAGAATTACCTCAGAGCTATATGCCATATAAACTGGAAAAACATTTTCAGAGTAGGTGACTGACTTATTTGATCTGCTTTCAAGCACTGCTCTGTCTCAGAGAAGTGAACAGGTATTGCACTTACTTAGCATCTTTGAAAATCTGGCTATCGTGGCATTAAGACATTACCAGAGTCCCTGTTTGTTTCTTTTTGCTTTCTTTGAGAATAATGGAATTGCTTTCAGTACTTTCAGTGTGCTTGGACTCATAGCATAGTTGACCTAAATGGAGATTGTTCTTACCGTAAGCTAAGAATTGTGTAAACATACCAGATCATATAATTTAAAATATCAGCTTATAGCAGGTGTATAAATTGTATACAAACCAATCAAAATGAATGCCATAGCAATCACAAAAGTGAGAACATATCCTCTGATAGGCTCGTTGTTTTTCCCATATCCCTTGGCAAAGAAGTGGAGTGCTTTGTAGACGTTATCCTTGCAAAGAGCCTGGAAGACAAATCAAAACTTAGTCCTGTTAAGCAACGCTTTTTTGCATCAGAAGGTCACTCTCTGTGAGTGGTGGCTTGCTAGCTTTTGCTAAACAAAAATTAAGTCTATCTTAGTACTGCAAATATGTCTACTGCTACAGCACGCAAGCATTTGAATAAGTTGAAAGCTGATATCCTACTATCTTCTTATATAGCAGCAAAACAAAACCACAGGCATTTAATTCAGTGCTTTAAAATAACCTTTAAGAAAAATCTAAATTGGAGGAATCTGAAGCACGAATCAGTAGCTTTTGTAAGATGTGCAAGTTATCTTTCTCTCCCATGCTCTCCGTTCCCATTCTGTCCCCACTGCTGCTGCCCAGATCTCTTTGAGCACATCTGGCAACACATGAATTTAATGGGCTGCTTAGTCATGAGGGCTCCTGCATGCTCCTGACTTTCCTGAGCTTACAGGCTGGCTTGCTGTGAGGAGATACAAGTGGTCTTGAGAGAAACCTTGAGGCTGTCTATAACAAACACACATCCCCTGCTCCTGCAGCAAAGCTGAGCTCTGAGCAAAGGAATATTATGATCCTAAGTGCTTAGTTCTGTATGAGGGTGATAGGACCTGCCTATTTCTGCAGAGAAATATTCTATGTACTGTTTTCCCTACCTCTTCATCCCATATACGTAAGTGCTGTTGGAATATATATCACATTTGGCATATGGAGTTCAATCAAACGATATGTCTTTGAAGTAAAATATAAGGAAAATATTTACCTGGAAAACTTTGGGTGCACTGACAAGAGATGCCAGAGCTGATGAGAGTGTAGCGGAAAAGATGCCTGCTGTGATGAGAGGACCAAAGCCGGACACCATGCTCATCACCTTTAGAAAGAAGAAGGAAGAATGAGGAGTCAGACTTGCACTTGGATACACTTTTTGATCATGGACTCATTTAAGTCCTCTGTTACTACAGTGTCTCAGCTTTTCACAGTCCTAAATTCAGTTCACCACAAATGAACTGTGAGGTAGGGCAATACTATTATTCCTGTTTTAGTGGAAAGCAACTGATGCACTGCCAAATTTTTACACAAATATTCAGCTGTCTGCTGAAGCAAACAAGTACTCTGTGAAATTTTCTCCCCTCCTTTACTAAGTGGTGGCTCTAAGTAACAGGCTCTACTTGATGGGTAAACAGTCAGCTTTAGCAACAGGGGACAATGGAAACTGCAGAAAAGAGCGCCAAATAGCTAAATATGGTCAGAGGCACTTTCTTTTTTCTTGTTATTATTAATATGGCTGAAAAAGATAGAGAATGTCTGATTGTGCTGGCACAACAGCAGTGCCACAGACAGTAAAGTCAGGCCCCATCAGGCCTCCCTCAGCCCTCCCAGAGGGCTATTACTGGCCTCTGCAGCTACCGAAAAGAAAGCACTGATAAGTTAGGAAGCACCAGATAAAGAAGCTAAAAGATGAAGTGGATGGATGTGATTGCCAGATGCTCGGTATGTAGGAAGTACTCCAGGAGAAAGACCACTTAATCCTGGAGATTTATCAGGTGAAGACGTATTTTTTTCTGACTTTAGTCTGTCAAGGATAAATGCAAGAAATGAAACTATATTGACGGCTTTCATGAGGTCATTGATTTTAAGGGTTGCCCTGGCTCTGGACAGCCTAACTTAGGTGGGGGTGAGGATGGCAGACAATCAAGAAAGGATATAAAAGAAGTCTGTGACAAGGGCAGCTTATCCTTTAAAGGCTGTGAGCCAGCCCTGTCATTTAGCAGAGCCAGCTGGGGAAAAAGCAAGTGACTTTGAAAGCTACAACTGGCTAATTAAAAAGAAACTGCAGGTGGGTGGGGAGCTCCTCTAGTGGGCTCTGAAGCAGCGGGACCTGAAAAGACATCTGGGAGCTGTGGTCATGAGGCTGCAGAAGAACTACTTTACTTTGATGCTTTGCCTAAGCTTTCTGTTGAAGAATAAAAGCGGTAGATAGTCTCTCTCTGGCTTAGGAGAAAGACCTCTTCACTTTTTCACTTGATTTTCAGTTGACTATTTTTGGATACATTTTTCAAGAAGAATTACTCTGGTTTCAGTACTATGGCACAAACCCTTAACAGCAAACGTAGCCCTTAAGGTAAAATCACATCCTTGTGTAAGGAACAGTTACATGAGCTGCTCATCTGACAAGGGTTCCTGAGGTCTCTGTTAAGTCTATGTTAGGAATTTGAAGATGCTACAGCATATACTGTCGCATGGTACTTGAGGAAAGAGGAAGTAAAGGCCTTAGAATGCTGATAGGGTTACTGGTAGGTTGTGTGAAGGTAACAAGGAACGCAGGGGACTTTTTCCTTTGATTATTCCTATAGTTTTTGGCTTTTTAGACAAAAGTGGATGTCCTGTTGTAGTTAGTTGTCAGCAAACAAAGTTTTTGCTTGTTTATATTTATGCATTCATGTATTGCTTATGATTATACATATTATCTCATTAAAACCTGGAAATTATTCATCAGCCCATAATCACATGGCTGATTTCTGCATCTGGAAAAATCATAGCCTAGGGTGCAGGCAGATGATCCATTGCAGCTCATTCCAGATACAACTGTATCATTGACGTTCCCAGTAGCATCTCGTACAACACAGGAGGCTGTGGAAACAACAGTATATTATCATTTTTCTTCCTTGTGACATCAGAAGAATGTTCTTACTATGCTTAGACTTTCTGACTCTTTGTACATTGACATTTTGGTATAATTGCAGTCTTAGTCTCATCCCAAAGGGTAATGCTTCATATTAGACAGATTACCTCCCCATGTTGTGGCTTAGTTTCTCATGTTATCTCTAAGAAATAAATATTTCTGCTACTCTTAAAATAATCAACTAGTTGACTAATGGGGACTAGCACATTTATGAAAGTAGAAAACCAGAAAACCAAACGCTTTGGAAATCAACAGAAAATTAACTAACTCAGTAGTACGTTATCCATCTGTCATCACTTTTACAAGTGCCAGTATTCAAAGGTAACATGTTTTCAGCGAGGGTCTTAGGTCTGGGCATTTTTTTGTTTGTTTGTTTAACAAGGAAACACAGTCACTTTAGAGATCCAGATCCTCAGCTGGTCAAATTGACATAGCCTCACTGATAACGATAAAGTAAGAAAAACTTTCAGCAGGAGAAATTACTGATAGTTTTTTCATTGTTATTATTAATATTTATGCTATCTTTTTTTGTTTGTCACCAGAAATGGGAAGAAACATATGGAGTTAACTTTCAGAGTGCTGATCTCAACATCTTTGGCAGCCAAAATGTAAGTTTATATGATATTTTCAAACGTGTCAAAAACATCGTTATTGAGAGTAACCCAAAGTAACCATTATCTGTTTAGCAAACCAATACGCAAACAGAAAAAAAAGTTTCTGCGCTGGAAAGCAGCCAGCTCTGAGGCTGAAATATAGCTATTGCTTATGAGAACAGAACAACACATTAACACAGGTTTAGAATAGGAAGTGAAGAATGACTACTTCAACTGAAACTGCGGGGGAAATTTAGATCCAAATAATGCAATAACCTGAGCTGAAATTTGACTTGAGCACTCTGCCTTTTGCATAGAGTACAGAGACCACAGAAGTCAAGAAGACTTGAGATTCGTTTCCTATAAAATGGAGTACCCCGAGGACATAGTGTACCGAGTGAGGTGTTTGCTCATAAGGAAGAGTGCTATTTGCAGCTCTC
The DNA here is from genome assembly GCF_040807025.1 of Struthio camelus. Classification (NCBI taxonomy): domain Eukaryota; kingdom Metazoa; phylum Chordata; class Aves; order Struthioniformes; family Struthionidae; genus Struthio; species Struthio camelus. The sequence continues at coordinate 13,416,153 of NC_090953.1, forward strand.
TTTCTTGCAGCGTTATCAACACAGAAAAAGAAAAATCTTTATTTCTTGAACAGAGGTTTACTGTACCCTTGTAATGAGAATGAACTGCATGTTCCTCCAACACAGATACGGCTTCAGTACAGATCTCCTTTTTATGCTCTTGTGTCCATTTTGTTACCTCACATTCTGATATTGTAGAGCAACTTGTGAAGTACCCCTTCTTCCAGAGGGGTAACTGACTTCTGTCTTTGACGTATGACATACAAAACGCGTACGTTACCCCATCGTTCACAAGTGCTCAGTAAGACTAGTGAAGAGCAAGTAGAAGCCATGTGAAATTTCAGTGTGAGTCAGGAATAAAAGATCAGCAGATTGATCTAAGGTTCCTTTAATATTTACTATGCTCCTGGATACTGTATGCTAGTGGTCTTTGTCATTGAATCAAATGCAAAAGTTGTTTTGCATTTGTACAAGTTGTTACAAGTTATACAAGTTGTTACAAAATTCGTCTTATACTCATATGTAAGCTCAAGCAGGGCAAATTCCAAATAGGGACTCTCTCCTTCTGTTGATCTGTTTATCTTTTTTTCCTTTTTAAAAAATAAAATTAAAACAACTATCTCACTACTTAATAAATCCACAGGATGAAAAAATGATGAATTTAACAATCATTTGTCTGTATACCAGGCTTTAAAACATTTTAACTGTATTAATTAAGACATAAAACATGATCACTACTTACCTGCACATATTGCAACTGCTATATAAGCAACAGTTGTAATCAGAATGGCCAGCATTGTTCCTTTGGGTATCGCACTTTGTGGATCCTTAAAACAAAGCAGTGATCAAAAACCACTGTGAGTTCCCAATCTGCACTCTGCTTGCATTTGCATACCAGTGAGTGCAGCTACGCTGTAATATGAAGATAGCTTTAGAGGGTAGATTTTCATCACTTAGATCTGCACCAATACCTCCCGTTCCCAGCACGTAGCTGGGACGGAGGCAGTTCTGTGGTGCAGTGCTCCCATCCTGGGCACAGCAAAAGATGTTCTGCAGGACCAGAGCTCATGTATATTAGCAGCGGGAGAGGCCTGAACTGTGCGTTTTTGGAAGCACCAAGCTCTCTCTACCTCGCAATGGGCTTTATTTTAAAGTCTTAAGGATTTAATGCCTAAGCATTTACTGAACTAACCATCTAGTTGCTTGTTTCAGTAGAGTGGGTCCAGATGGTTGCCTGCTCATCGCTTCCAGGCCATGGGACTTTTCCATTCAACATGCTGCCTTTTCCTCAGCTGCAGGTAATAGTTGTGCAGGCAGCCACTTTAAGACCTGAGATTACAGCTCATGCTTTCCTATTAGCTCAACACTAATTCTTCTCTGCCTTCATAAAGACCAGGGCTTCAGTGTAAGCCCATCCTCTATAAAGCACTTCTGCATTAATGCAGTTTATGAGGCTAAGCAATCACGCTCCTGTGGACGACAAGACTAGATCATTTTGGGTTAATTAGAGAGATAACTGCAAATAATCACCCTGAACAGAACACAGCACTCTTGTGATTAGCAACTAGTAATTGTTAGCTCTGTCTTAACATTAAGCTGCTTCCTTTCGCTGTTTTGATGTTTGATTTAGCTATTTCAGTAAGGCTATGTTAAGCATTCTTGGCCTGGCTTATAACAATATCAGCATCATGCATGCAACTGTAGGTAGGAGAGTTCAAAGATCTGCATTATACATTGTAATTGTAAAGGGAATTTTAATATCAACCAACCTTAGAACTTAGTGCATGTTTGCTTAGGCTAGAAAGCAATTTTTGTGAATTTTCTTCTTAAATTGATTTAATGAGGTTTTTTTAGTCAAAGATACATGGAATACATTTTAAGCCAAAAACTTGTGTAGTTTTATAACTACTGTGCTCATTTCATGGAAAAAACCAAAATACATATTTGAAGAGTCATTGTGTTAAATATTAATATCAATTTTAAATGACGTAAAGATTTACTGAGCTGAAAAATAATTGCAAAGCCACTTCACCTGCAAAGACCTTTTGACCACAGACCATGATAACTCATTTATACAGTTCAGACCATGATAACTCATTTATACAGTTCTGGTGTGCATGTTTTCAGTTACTGTTTTCATAGAGTGTTATGCTGCTTTGTGAAACACTGTAACCTTAAATGTTAAGGTTAAAGCTTCTTACAGTTTTACAACTTTTAAATTGTATTAATAATTAAACACTTATCTAATATACTGTTATCATTGTACATCCTGCTCCGAAACCTGCTAAAGTCATTGATAAGACTAGTTCTTAGTGTCAGTAAGCTTTGGAGTAGGCCACTACTGTGGGAGTACTTGCAGGAGAAGCAAGTACATAGGTGTTTACAACAAATTCAAAAGAAATGTTAGTTTGCCTATTTTAAACTTTTTAAATGCTACTTGGCTTGTGTTTTAGATTTCTGGAGAGGCTGATTAATTTCATTAAACCTATCTAATGCACGTAAACATGGTCAGCAGGGAATCTGCAGCCTGGAGGAGTTGGCCATAAGGTTACTTATTGCCAGAGCAAAACAACTATAGAGGGCCAATGGGAGAAAGAGTTCCCTTGGACTACTCAGACTCTTTCACATAGCTTATGAAAGAAGCAATGCTGCTGTGGGAACTTGCCATTTGTATAGAGCTCCATATATGGCAAAAGAATCACTTTTGTTTGATAAAAGGATGGAGATGGAGGTTCAGTCTCAGTGGGTAAAAGAACAATGATATTTCTTTTTTTAATTAAAAATGGAATCTATCACAAATGTAATTAGTGGCCCAGTTTCTACAAATTTCTTTGTGCTTGGATTCAAAAGCAGTCCTCTGAAAGCAAAGGAGACAAGCATACAGCTCAGTGTGAAGAAGGATGAAACTGGCTGTGAGAGCTGGCAGGATCCTGATGAATTTGTGACTGCAGTGCCAATACAAAGATATAAGATCTTTGGTTGAATTCTTAAGGTATATTTCTATACAATGAGCCTGTATGATAAAGCCAGATAACCTCATCTGACACGCTGGGGATGTCAAGGTGTGAGCCACTTCTTTTTGGTAGCATACTTGATTTTTAGTACTAGATTTCAACAGCTGAGGAGTTAGGGATGCCCCACAGCCCACCACAAGCGCATTTCTGAATTTCTTATACCACAAAGTATTGCATTGCTCCACATTTACTAGAGACGTTTTACCAAATGCTTTGCTGAACTTTGAATTAGTTCATCTTTCTATCTAGCTTTAAACACTCTTTGCATTAAATGCACTGTGCAAAACCAGGAAAACCAGGGGGTACTCAGTTAAAACTGAACTCCTGTCTCTAATTTACCAGTTTGCTTAGATACTGGAAACATCTCATAGAACTGCTATACTACAAGATGGGCACCTGACAGCATGGCAACAGCCAAACATTTGGGAACCCTTTCCTTTCTCCTCAGACTCCTTTCTTTTGTTACAGCTGCAAACCTGCAGCTTTTCCTTTGAGCAGCAGCAGTGACAGGGTATTGGAACATATTTGCTTTCATTAAATGTTCTGTTTACTTGGCCCTTGCTGTGACCGTGCACAGAAAAAAGCTGATTTCCATTGATTCTTCCATAAACTCTTTTGTGAGCACAAACATGAGTTTTGGAAGTATCCTTTTTGGGATGATACAGGAGATTTAGCAAAAGAAGAGCATCAGGAGTTACACAGGTAATTTCTCTAAGTAGCAGGCTGCTACGATTAATATTACATTATTGTAGGTTACCGAAACATCCTTTTAACTGATATAGCAACCCAAAATCTGAATGCAGAAATTTGTGTAAATAGTCATAATACATTAAGAGAGAAAATGTGAACTGATGTTTTTAAATAATAAAGCAGGTACTTAAAAGTGAGAGTTTTGCTTTGCAAAATTAGCCGTGATTTACTACTGAATACAGAGCTGATTTGTAATTTGTTTTCTTGTTCTTTCTCACCTTATAGCTAGTATTACAAAGTTAAAGAAATACATACTTCTAGATCTCCTGAGATATTGGCTCCTGCGAGAATGCCAGTGGCAGCTGGGAAGAAAATGGCAAACACCGAGAAAAATCCTTCTCCATCTCTGAAAGCTGGTCCAAAGTTTTCTGCAAATATTGATGCTGCAAATATAGGTGAAGATGGAACATATGACCACAATTTGGTTCCAAAGTTACTTAATGAAGGAGGTGAATAAGCTAGCCTTTCACATCTGGACGACTGGGTTTGAATCTGTCTCGTATCATAAGCAAAGTGAATTTGATTTCCTCAGTCTGCTCCGCAGTAGTATGTGCTTGTCTGCATATCAGAGCTGCGGGTCCATATTGAAGTGACAGGAGTGTCACTATAGCATTTACAGAGCACGATAGCTCTGTGCAAAAGTTTGCCTGTGCTCTGCCAGTATATAAATGACTCAAGCTGCCGCAAGCCATGCTGTCAGCTTCAGCAGCAGAGACAAACTCAAAATTAAGGATGGAATAAATTCAGTCCCTCAGAAACAGATGTGAAAAAAGACTTTGGTTCCTGTGGTTTACAAGGTTGTTTAAACTTGGGCAGAAGATCCTGATCTTGTGACCTTTTTCAGTGGAATCCTCAACTTAGCATGCGGCCAAGGAGTATGTGAGCTTATTACTCTATGATAGACAGCAGTACTTGCCTTGGTAATTAAAAAAGCCTCTTGCCTTCTTTTCATTGTTGGTAGGAATGACTGTCCCAATGAAGAAGTTTGCAATAGCAATAAGGAGAACAACTAGAAGAATAACTTGAGCCTGTTAATAAAAACAGAAAGATTTTGCAATGATTGTGGAGATGGTTATATAGTTGCATGTGTTCCTTACGACAGATGACATTTCTACAGTTCTAGAAAACACCAGGAATCAAGATAGCTGAAAAGACAAACTTCTGTCAGCTCATGACAACAGCAAATAGTTTTTGCTAAGAGAGTTTATGAAATATATAGTTACTATTTAATTTCATGTTAGTTTCCTTTACAGGAAAAGGGAAAATGAAACAGCTAATGCATAAATATCAAATATGAGACATTTTATATTCTTATATAGTTTGTTTAGTTGCAGTGGATGTCACTTCAAGGGTTATGATATCTAATTGGCTTTCTGACCTCTTTTACAAACAGTTCTCAGTTTCCATCATAGCAGAATATAAAAATCAGATTGCTCTTCTGGACCTGATTTTGACATCCCATTCTCCAAAGTATTTCCAGTCCTTCATTTTGCAAGTATTTTCTCCAATAGGATAATAGAGTTTTGAACTTTTGTACAGCTGAAGGAATAGCAGAAATCATTAGCGATTAAGGAATCACTAGGAAATAGAGCTGTCCTTTTGTTGGGTTGGGTTTGAGAGAGTACAGTGGTAAGACTAGTTTTTACTACTGTTTATTCTACCAAAAATAAGGGCAAAAAGGGCATTTACCCAAGGCTCTAATTGATGCCATGGGCTATAAAAATCAATTTAATCAAACTGTCTGCAGAACACTGACTTCCTCTTCACTCTTCAATGAATGTTCAAGGAAGCCCATGGAGTTATTCTGCTTTCATTGAATATAATGATTAAACTGCTACTGCTTTTAAAAAGATCAAGCGTAAACTGAAGCTGAGTGGTTTTGAAAATCCCACCTGCTGTATAGCGTTCCTCACACACAAACCTTGTAAAGTAGTCAGTCCTATATACTGCTTACTTATATATTCTTTTAAAGTTTTACCTTTGCTTCCCATTCCATGCCAGCGACAGAGATGCCGAGAAGACATACAACAGTTATCGTGCCTATTATTCTGATGTCATTGGACTCATCTACCATGATCGTATCACTCTCCTGAAAAGGGTAAGAAATGATATTAGGACCAGTCTTTCTTGACCCAGCTGGAGGGATCAGATAACAAGGTGGAATAGAAAGGAGTGAGCTGTCAGAACTTGCTCGGTTTCAGGGGCGTGTGAGCCCAAATGTTTGTATTTCATGTTCCAGTTAGCCCTTTGTGGTTGGGGTTGTTTGGCTGACTAATTAGGTGTTTATTCCCTTTTATAATTTTGAAAGTCTTGTTGAAATGTTTGAAAAACTGCTATAAGGTAGAAATAATGGAGAAGCGCTCTATGGCACGTTTAGAAAGGCCTGCTTCCCTAATAAAGATGTCCCTTAAGCCTCAGCTAAAAAGTGTCATGGTTTAAACAAGTATAAAAATAATCCCCAGTTTAACCATAAACAGCAAATATCTACATTTACCTTAAGAAGCTCTACCACTGTTTCAGCAAATCCAACTACATACATAGCAACTGCCACTGCGTTTGCAAAGGCAAAGATAAGTCCTATGGATCCACCAAACTCTGGGCCTAGACTTCTTGAGATAAGATAGTAAGCTCCACCTGCAGACAGAAATGATTTTGGTTCAGCACAATTTAAGATGCTTAGTTGCTGCCTGTTTTGCTCACATAATAATGCCAGAGGTATCTCTGCTTTGTGCCTAATAAATACAATCACTATTTTCCTTATTAATGCAAAAGGTCAAATAGAGCAAACTCTGATAAGCAAGGAACATGCTTTGTATTGGTTCTGCCTTCAGAACCTTTTCCAAATGTCTTTCTATTACAGGAGTCTTTTTACTGTGTACGAGTGTGTAAAACTGGATCTTTAAACAAATATTCATGAAACAGTAGCAAAGAAAACCTCACTTGGAAAACCTTACCTGGATCCATCCCAATGTTAGTTTGAAAAAAGGTACTATATTTTGTTAAAGCTTCTGCAGAGCAATGCAATGAATCTTTAATCTTATTTTGCATATCACCATAAATGGAGAATGTTATTTTGTCAATTATTATTTCATCCTATCTTACTGGGATGAAATACTTATTGTCAGGAAGATTATATACATTTAAATTTATGGTGGACTTAGTGAGAGAGATCTCCCCAAGTATTTTTTATTTATTTTTGCTTTGCTTATAATACAGTTATCCCAATTCCCATTTTTTTTCCCCTAATTCAGTTCTGCAGATTTTTGTACTTTTCATGAAGTCAGGCTCACTTACCTCCTCTTACTACTCCATTGGTGCAAATGGCAGACATGGAGATACCTGTTAATGTTGTTACTACTACACTCAGACCAATAACTATGACTCCGAGACCTGAAAGATCCGAAAAAGAAAGTGTATTCAAGTGTATTCAAGTACCTGCTCTGCTTAAATGATGTAGTAAGAACTTGCTGTTTTCCACAGAGGCTAGAACAGACCCGTTATACCAGACCAGTCAAGGCTCTGAAATGCACTAAAATTTTTCTTCATAAAATACCTGACGTGCACGTTGGTTTTCTAGCAAAAATATTTACTCATCTTCCAAGGAGTAGCTGGAATGTAAAAGGTTTTAAAAAGAATTATGCAGGAAGGTATTAGATAGATGATATCCACTGGTCTGCATCAGTCTTTAAAATAAGAGGAAGAGATGCCTTGCATTCAGTTTGTCCAAGGGCATCCAACCTGGAATGTTCTGAATAAGAATGACCTGCTGAAAGGTAAGAACAGAAGAACTCTGTGAAAAGTCAGAAGCCATTCCTCAATCAGCATCAGGCAGGAACATCTGAAACGTACTTTACAAACTGAACTGAAATCTGAGATTCATTAAAAGTGACAACTCAAGCATGCCATAAATTGTGATTAGGGTTAGCTAGAATTGTTACCTTCTAGTTCCTTTAGATGTACCGTTTGGTTTATCATCCTTCTTGCTATTTTAGAGATCAAGACCTCTGGTTGCCTCATATGAAAATAGTACATAAAAATCTTTTGGGGCTTGAAAGCATTAGTAACCCTAAAGATTTTACCTCCACGGACAAACCCATTAGTTGCTATTGCAGAAGTTGACAACCCAGTAATTGAGGTTACCATCGTGGCAAGAAGAATTATGATTACTCCAAGACCTGTCAGTAATAAGAAGATAAAATATTTTACTCATGTTTCATGATTCCTACAAATCATTCTCTCTTTAAATTAAATTTTCAGGCCAGAATCAGAGCTGTAAACTGGAAGATGGTTTGTTGACCACTTGCAGTCTGCAGAATGTTTCCAGTGAGTCCATGTCACAGTAGTAAATTATTTTCATCAGTCTTCAAGCAGTGATGCTTTCTGATAGGAGTAGCCTAGCCAGAAGCTCTGTTATGTTTTTCAAAGGCTTTCTTCATTAGCTGAATGAAATGAGCAAACAAGTGTTGCTTAGCATGGATACTTATGCCTACCTGAGACATACATCCTGGATGTTTAAGAGAAAAGAGATTGACCATACTAACCAGAACTCTTGTTTGTCAGATGCATCTGTCTTTCATCAGTTGACTAAATATTGAATTGGAAAGTGAAAGACTGACTGTATAGTTTCATAGTGCATTAGGACAAAGACTCTACCCTATCAGGTAGAGAGACAAGACTTGAATGTGAGCCTTCTATATCCTTACTTGCCAGGCTATCGACTGCAGCCTTCTCTCCCCCACCCCCCATCTCCCTCTTTCCCTGCAAAAAGCAGTTTCCCTCTAATGCAGGACAAATATTCCAAAATAGAAGTGTTGCTTTTTAGATACCGTTTTACTTTCACAAGTGACCTGTAATGTATAATCTTAGGAAGCTGTCTTTTTCTGAGTGATATCACAAAACTGTATAATTAAACGTGAATAATCAAGCATCTGAAGATCAGTATTGCTAGATGAACTGGGTTTCTGTTTGGACGAGACTCTAAAATTTGAGTATGTTTGTAATCTTTGGCCAGATGGTCAGGCTTCTTTTAACTCTATGAAACTGTACTAGAAACTGTAGGACTACGAGTTTTCTTGTAAGATATAGAATCATAGAAACATTGGTTGGCTCTGAAGGACTGTAGCTCAGCCTCCCACTTAGAGCAGGACTTCGCCAACACTAGATCAAATCAGTGATGGCTTTGGGCAGTTGAATCTTGAAAACCTCCATGGACAGAGATCCCATAGCCTCTTTGGGTAACCTATTCCAGGGCTGCACTACCTTCCCAATGAAAAAGCTTTTTCCTTCATGTCCAACCCAGACCTCCCAAGCTGCAATTTTGACCATTGCTTCTGTTATATTCTCTGGCAATACTGAGAAGAGTTTGGCTCTTCAGATCCGGAATACTTTCTTGTTTCAAGTCAGGTGAAGAAATAATAAGACATTTGCTCTCAACTTCGTTGGTTCTATTCCCATTTATGGCTATGAGAAGGGAATAAATAAATAAAACAAAATGAAACAAATACAGTTTGATGCCAAACATTGAATCAGTTCTTAGCTTTATCAGAACTTGCTAACGCTTATCCAGTTCAGTATTTTTTGCTCCAATAGCTCTCTTGTTCCCACAAGGTAATTAGGTCTTCAGTGTGGAACAGAAGATTGTACATTGTCTGTAGCAATCTTTATTGACCAGGGCTCATCCAAATTGAAACTTGGATCCTACAACTGACAACTAGCTACAGGTACTAAAAACATATTGATTTATCTGCTCTATTTCTACCTTCTGGCTCCCAGATCAGATTCCCGACTTCATTTCGTACTGGATGATTATAGACATCCAATCCCTGAATGAATGTTCTTTGCCGCTTAAGTTACAGCCATGTTATCACAATCCTTTAAGACAGAGCAATGTAATGCAGGAGATATAAATGATATATAACACAGTGTAGGATATTTAAAGTGATTGGAGCCTCTAATAAATTACATTTATCCTATTGATTTCTGAGCTTTTATTATAAGAAGTCATGCACCTATTTTGTATGCAGTTTTGTATAAAAAGTCAGAATGGTCATTCCTTATGATCAGGTGCCATTACATGCCTCATAGAAAGATCTTGTTGAGCTCTGTGCAAGTTTTGTGCCCAAGAGGTGGCTGAATATGACTTTTAATCAGCTGTTAACTTTTACATTGAATAGACCAGGCACATTATTTTTGAAATAGTTTTGAAATGATTGAGCAAATACATGTACATTCTAAAGTATTTTTCCTAGATTTTCTATTATATTTCATAATTCATTTTGTCAAAAGTGCATGTGCTAAATAGGGTCAGATATTTTGCTAATCTGATAACTCATATCTGCTTGGAAAAGCTTTATTGTTAATTTTAAAAAGATGGTGGTAACATTCAGTAAGAAAAGTGAATAAATGAAGCAACCCAACTAAAACATTATTGTAATATAAGATAATTGTAATATTTGGGGCCCGGTTTTCAGTTAGCATAAACTTGGTCTTTTTACCTGCCTTTGGCTAAGCATTCCAGGTATAGGTACATATACAGGCTTTGAAGAGTCCCCAAATGTTAGGTGGAAATACCAGACTGGTTTTGGACCTGGAACCTTGTCAACTGCCCCTTTTTTCCGCAGCTGAGGATGAACAGGAGACCTTGTTGGAATATGATTTTTTTTCCCCTGTAATAGCTTGTACCCAAGACAGCCTATCAGGAAATGAAAATAACAGGATTTTCCCTCTTTGGCCTTCTAATGATGGGGATATAAATGGTGCCTAGCTGGTGGCTTAACTGACTCGTTTTACTTGCATGTTAGTAGCAGTACCCAGTGAAATCCCCAAGCCTTGGTGCTGTTGAGCTTCTGTTACTGTTCTCCTTAAGCAGCTTGGCTAGGGACATAATGCTCATTGCTTACAAGACATTCAGAAAACACCGTTGGAGATTATTCAAACTGAATTTGATTTCTCATTTCGGAAGTAAAACTAACCCGCCTACATAAGACGTTTTAAAAAGCAGCAGCAGAGCAATAAACCTTGAGAAAGGAGGACCTGCTTATCAATGAATTAAAATGGTAGAATTAAATGTGAAAGCAGAATGGCTGTAACTGATGTTGGTGCAAATTAATGTTAGAATCTGATTAAAGTTTAGATTGAAGCCCAGGCATATGGCTGCTAAGTAAGTTGTGCTAAAATGAATTACTCTTGCCTATGGCTGTTCTCACACTTCAAAACAAAGTAATACTTCTTGATGATCTCAATAAGTTACTAAACTGCCCTTAAAAACTAATTTTGCATGAAACCCCAGAGCAAAGTCTTGGCAATATTAAGATGCAGAGTTTTCATGGCAAGGCATATACTTATGAGTGCCCTGGGCTGTACGCTCTCATTTGGTATGCATCATAAAATCAGCAAGCACCCCTTTGTCAGGCACAGAGCTAAAGCCACACATGGAGCACTGCAAAAGCAGGCAGAGTTCTTCCGCTTAGTTCAGGAACTTTTCTGTTTTTTCCACCTCTATCTCTCTCTTTTGGGTGGCTTTTTTCTTAATGAGCATTTTCATTTGCTTCTTTTTTTTAAGGCTTAGTCTCACTCAAGCAAAACTTCTGTGAAGTCACCACGTTTTGCTGGAAATGAGATTTCAAGCACACACAATTTTGGAGATAGTTCCATTCAGTGTTTCTTTTCGGCCAGTAACAAGGAAGTGGATGATACTTAACGTTCAATCCAAATTTCAGCACTGAGTTTTATCCAAAATCAGGAGAGTTGAGGCCCAGAGGGCCAGGGTCTGAAGTCCACCTCATGCCTACTTAAAATTTCCATTCTGTGAGAGTACAAACTGAAATGCTTGCCATCAGCCCTTTGAATTGCCGCTTTTTATGACACTAGCATGTCCAGGTGCCAGTCAAAGATTCTCATTCTAGGCCCTCTCATTCTAGGCGCTTACAAACGTGTAACACAGAGTGACGCTGCCATTGACATTTCTGTTTCCCTGAAAAAGTAATTGCACTGCACAACAACTGTTGAAATGCTGTACCTTCTAGTAGTGTTTCTGTCTTGCAGTGTTGTGAGCACTGATTTTGTGAGCTCTCACGGTTTTGTTGAACACTTGACAACAGGCTGAGTAGAGGCCTTGGAGCCCAATCCAGCTGCCACTGAGGTTTATGAGTTTTTACATTGATTTCATTGGGAGTTGGAATAATTAACAGGCATAGTGAAAAAGCAAAGATACAGCGCTATGAAATGTACTTAGTTAATTTACATGAAAGCCATAACAGAGTTTTAATAACTTGGTGTTTCATAGTATGCTAGTAGCTAGCGCTGTACTGCAGGTAAAAATAACAAAGTCCTGATGAGATGAGACCTTCCTCCGGTTCTGTTTTCATTTTTGCAGAGAAGTGTGAAAAAGTGTTGTTTTCAATATGTAGATGACAGGGATTGGGATTCACAGATAAGCAAAGTGTGAACTCCTAATAAAGGTTAACTCTGTACACCCATCTTAGAAATTGGCCCGAGTCACGAAGTTTACATCTGTTATGGAATCTAAATACAAATTTCACCAAAGCTTAGAAATATTCAAATGTGATGATTGTATGCATAGTTAACAGATCTATGCCTCTAAGCAGTAATTTGGCTGGAAGTCTGGAAAATTCCAGTAGCTTGGAGGAGTAACATCTTTTACCCTGGCAAACATTTGAAAAACATAATTTTGTTAAAACATGCAAGTGTGCATCTCAGATTATATATTAATTGTGATCATGTATAGTTTATCCTCTTTATGCCTTTCGTTGTTAACAATTATATTAAATAAGATACTTACCAATTCCTGCTTGACCTACGATCCAGGAAAGTCGAATAAAAAGCATCACGCCCCAGATATTGAGCATGCATCTTACCTAAGTTTTAAACAAACGATACTGTATCAATATAACATTGAAAATAGGATTAACAATCAGAAGGGTGATAATGTGCATTGCAGGCTTTTAAAAAGCACCCCAAACAGCCCTCTTTCCTCCCTTGCCTCTTAAAAGACCTTAGTACTGCAAAACTTTTCTTAATTTTTATTTTCTTTTAATTGTTTTTAAAATGCAGATAATTTTCTCACCAGCACACCCTTCACCCATCCGAACTTAACAAATCCTGTTTTGTTTTCTTCTTCCTTGCTGGCTGCTGTGTCCTCTCCAGCAGTGCCTTCTCCATTAGCCACTCTCTCGACTGAGCTGGTGTTCACAGCTATGTTCTGAAGGATCACACAGAAAACAAAAACATTTTTGTGCCAAGCAGATGACACCTGGCTGCATAAGAGAGACATGGAAAAAAGGAACTCCAAAGAAGACTGGGTTTTACTGTCTCTGGACTAGAATGCAATATTCTGCTCACAGCAGGTATCAGCAGGTGGGCTTGCTAACTGCAAGAAAACATGAAAGAATCACTTAGGTTGTGGAAATACGTCATTATCTGATGCTAAGTTGTTTTTAGTGTAAACCTTGTACAACATACATGTTGTGCTGATACGTTAGAAGAGCACCTAATATATTGAGGATCTCTTGTGTGGCCTCTACATGCTGCTGCAACAATATATGAGTAATAGTAAATAAGTATAAAAGCAGGGATAATTTCTGACTAGTGAAAACAAACCTAGCTGAATGCTGCATGTGAATAAGTTATGTGAAGAACTCTGCTATTTTATATGGAATAAAGTATAAATATAATTGTAGCAGCAAATGGGTAACACTCTTGAAAACACTCAGAGAAATACTGGTAAAATGTGGTAAATAATGCATGTGGTAAATGGATAATCCTTTCTGTGGTTTAGCCAGCTCTAAAATAATCATAACAGGATTAAATATTGGCATATTAGTGATATAACATTATGCCAAAGACAAAGATAAGAAGTGCCTGTATTCTATCTTAAGGGACCTGTTCCGCTGCGCAGGTTATTCATACCGCACCTAGAGAAGGGCCAGAATTAATATCCCAGAATTTTGGAAAATTCACATGTAGTTATGGACATAAATCTGTATTTTATCTCTTCTGTGCTTCTGCCCCAGACTCTTTGAGGTAGTTTAGCTCCATGATGTGTTTCTTGCAGCTTGAATAGGAATTAGTTATGGTACCGAGGGTTATACTCATTGTCCTTGCTGCTCTGTTTCTTCTAGATTTTGTTAAACAAAGTTCTGACTGGTTTGGGGAGGAGTTATAGTTAGGTTAACTATTGCCAAGTCGTGTCTGGGCCCAGTTGCAAAGAACTCCATGTGGGACTGTGTACCCTACCGTAATCTGGCAGAAAGGGTCAGGAATGTATGTTTGTCACTTACAGAGGGGAACCAAGATGCTTTTAGGGCTTGGAGGGGCTGAAGATGTTTCCAGATAAGTAACTATACAAGGCAAGGATGGGAAACATGAGGCCCCAGATCTTGCTTAAGCCTCAAGGCTGTTTCTGTATTTTGTCTGTTGACTCCATAAAGTGCATTACAGACATAAAAGCCATTTGTATATGGTGTTTATGCTAATGTTTAGACTCCCTCCTCATGGACAGGGGCTCTAGTCACTACAGTGCAAAGTTGTGGAATGCCTCTGACACAATAAATCTTGGATTCTGCTAACAAATGGAGAACAGGTGACTGGATAACGATTTTTGACATAGGTGTCTAAATTCCCCTGAAGTCACACTTCGTGCCCATTCCCTTTTTGAGTTTTTGGCCCAAAGTGAAATGTGAGGATAAGATCTATTGAAGGTCTGTGACTTTGAGCTCCTGAGTTACTTGGATACTTTTTATAATTCTAAAATAACAATGCTGTGTTTGCTCAAAATACAGTAAACGATTAAAGTGAATTAAGGAGGATTAACTACCAGAATAATATGACTTTTTTGCTTATCTGCAAATACAGTGGCTAGCGTTTCAAAGACAAAAAAATAAAAATGCTCAGACTTTGTACTTGAAACAAGTAGTTTCCTATGTACTTTGAATTAATTTGCACTCTCCCATGCCATTATCATAAATTATGGCCTTAAACCTTCCATAAATGCATTTTAAATTGGTGTGCTTTAGCAAATGATTGGTTATTTACCAAGCAGCTTTACCTGTGCTACTTAAGCATTAAGAATGTGGAATAAAAGTGACAGGACATTTTGAAAAGCTACCAAAATCAGAAGTTAGCTGCTTTTAACGAAAAACAAAAACAAAAAAACCCTTTCCTTTCCTTGTTTCAGAACAGTTTAGTCTTCATCTTGCCTGGGACTAAAGATGATGAGCTCATCAAGTCTCTGTAACAAGTGTGGAGAATAGCCAAGACAAAGAAAGGTTAGATGATTTCTAATGTAGGGTAAATATTAAGCCTAAGTCATTATCACCAGCCATCAGCTGTGAAATAGCACTTAGACTATTTTTTAGGTATTTAATTGGCATTTTGTGGCTTAGTGTGTGCAAAAAATGGCACATCTTGCTAAAAGGTGGCACACATTTGACTCCAGTAGTGTAGGAACTGGATTTTTGAAGTTCCTTTCAGGCTGCTTTACATTCTGACATTTGAAAAATTACATATTAAAAAAAGTATTAAATATTCTGATGCTAAGCCCAGCATCAAAGCACAATGGGAACACTTACATGGTGCTTAGAAATCTTGAGTCAAACCTATGTCACTTCTTATCAGAGTCTGGCAATGGGCTCTGACAGACCAGGTGTCTTCAACAATTTGGGCTTCCAAAAAAAGGGGTGGAGGATTGCTTGGGGTAAAATGTGGTAAGTCATAAAGCATCTTTTGCACAAGTGAATCTTGGGTTATTAGTCTAATCTCAATATAGCATTTCAACACCTTCTTAGTGGTGGCTAGAGAGCCTGCTGCACACTGGGGCTGGTAGACGGGCACCCCATTCAGCTGCATGTACTGCAGAATCCTTTCACCTCCCATAGAAGCTGGTCAGAGCTCTATCTTTTCCTATTATCTTAATGCTCTGCTGTACTAATCTAGCATTTGGGGATCACTCATTTATTTATTCTTCAGAATACCCAAATTGCTTTTGATTGCATCTTTCTGTGGCACGTTTCAGGGGAAGCTCTTGAAACACTTAGCAAATGTCAATAAATTAGATCTTACAGAATCCATCTCAGGTCTAGCTAAGTATTGATACCTGCAGTTTACAGATGAGGAAATGTAAGCCTGGAAATTTAAGGCAGGACCGCATGAAACACCAGAGAGCACTTGGAGATATGCAAGTATCTGGTATGTCTAGATAGTACCTAGCAGCTCCTGCA
This sequence comes from Struthio camelus, assembly GCF_040807025.1. Classification (NCBI taxonomy): domain Eukaryota; kingdom Metazoa; phylum Chordata; class Aves; order Struthioniformes; family Struthionidae; genus Struthio; species Struthio camelus. The sequence goes on from NC_090953.1 coordinate 13,432,132, forward strand.
CTGTTGCCAGGAGCTGAATCAGTAAGATGCTATACCTGTTCTTTTTAGCCCGATGGCTGCTGTATTCCTTCTAACTCAGGAGCTATCCTGCTCAGCGTTAGCCTAGAAACCCAGTAAAGGTTTGTGTTGTGCTCTATAGACCTAAGTGATTTGTCCAAGCTCACAGAGTGAGCCTATGGGACAGCCAAGAATGGAGTCCAGCTGTGCTAATGGCTGGTTGTATAGTCCAGCGCCTTGGTCAGTGGCTCCCAGACCAGGGCCATAATCCCACACAAGGACACAGCAAGCTGCCAGTGTGACAAAAATCCCATTACCTCTGACGTTCACCCTCATATTTTGAGAGGCATAAAATTATCCTTCTGTTGCTACTGGAAAAAGTCTGGGAACAACTGAGCTAGATGATGGTCTTTTCTCTTCCCTAACACTCTCAGCCTGTGAAACCTGATGGCAAAGGACAGAAACAATTTTCTCTTCAATTTATTCTGGGATGAAAGCTGCCTTCTTTTTAAATTTCTCTAGGTGAAAGTCCTAACAAACCCTAAACAATTCATCTGATTTTGTTAAAGTAAACAAAACAAACCTGCTTGCCCAAATGAGATGTACAACAGCAAAAAACTAAATTTGGTGATTATTGTTAAAACTGAGAATCCGTTAACATGCTTGTGTTCAGTACATGTACGTTCAGTGTATGTTCAAAGCCAAAGCACATTGGTGTTTTTTCCTCCACTGGCCACAACTAGTGTAAGTTATTTCTGTAATAGGAAGTTTATTTTGGGTATGGAAGTGTGTTTAGTCCCTTGAGTAGCAGTTTACACATCTGCAAATGAGGAGGGTTACCAAATTCATATTCTCCCCTTCCTCACATCCATTTTACACACATTTTGGAAAAATTAAATGATCACCCAGGGTTCTCCTTTCTCTGTAAGCCATTTTTCCCAGGTCTGCAGAGACCATAACTGAAATAAGTAAGGCCAAAGCTAGGAAGCTGTCCTAATCAGGTCCCAAGGAATCAGGTCCTAATTTTCCTAATGGCTAATTTTTTGCTTGTTTTCATTAGCTTGTATTAAACCTTTTTAGGACAAGTGAATCTCCAGAGAAGTGGTGTTTGAACAAGGTCTGGACCAGCCTCCAAAAATCAGATGCTTGTCCAAATTATTCAGACCTCAAAACTATGTAAAACTGAGTGAAATGGCAATGAGAGCATGGTTTTTCTGGAGACTTCTCATTTCACTATTGCCTGACGCTGAAAAAGAATAGGGTTGTTTTGCTGCATCTGGACACTCTTAGTTTGAGTTTGAATATAGAGGTGATCCCTCTCTTTCCAGCCCTGCCCTGACATGCACAATTAAAAACCTCAAAAAAGTTTTGATTTTAGTTTATCTCTAAAAGTGGATGTATCCTGTGTCTCTTCCCTGCTTTTTATAGAGGACCTATTACTGTGGCTATTACTATTACTATTTTTACCAAAGTCAGTTGAGTATTAAATTATTCTAGTAATGTTTGCTAGTAGGTTTTTAAATAGTTTAACTGTTTCAGAGAGCTTAATGTAGTTGTTCTTGTCCTCCAAAAGCTCTCATTGCAGTTTTCCCCACTTATTTCACATGGAGGGAAGTAATTCCTCCATACAGGGAAATCAAGCCTTAAGAGATCCATAGATAGATGAATTTTGCTGAGGCAGTAACATAAAACTTAGTGAAAGTCTGCTATTTGAGACTTAATGTTATCAACTTCTCAGATTCTTTCCCATCTTTTGTTTGAATGTGCAAACCCCAAACAATTGTACCCAAACAACGTATTTTATTTTTTCCAAAGTAGCTATAGAGAGTGACAAAAGTGAGGATTGTCAGGACAAAGGGCATATTTTAGTTTTGGTGTTTCATTATTCGTTTACTGAAGTGCCCCTGCATTAAACATGGACCAAACAGGAGGAGTCTGCTGAGAGGAAGTCCTCAATAGTAAACCACTACATTGTGTTAACCAAAAGTAGATCCATATTCCCCTAGAAAAGGGGATGTGAAGAACTGAGCCCTAGGAAATCTTTCAAAGGCAGTTTAGACAATTGTATCCTACTCTGTGCTTCTCTGTAAATTTGTTTTGCATGGATATAGTCCCATCATCTATAATATGAGTGAAGTTTAAACAGCTTTTCTGGCTGATAGATTAAAAGGAATTTAGCCAAATTATTCCTCCATAAATGCTTTATATGTAGCCATTCAACTGGCTCTTTAGATTCTCTCCAAAATCATTGGAGAGGATGAGCATGAAGGACTAAATCCATCCACTGAATCAGTACCTGAATTGTCTGCTGTTTTTCTTCAGAGCAAGTATTTTCAACCTAAACCCCCTTGTTCTGGATTCATTCCTGCTATTTGAATGCTTTTGTTACTGCAATAAATAGGTAGTGCTTTGGATTTCTGACTAGTTGAAATTGCATCTATCACACATTACAACACTTTTTTTTATAATAGCTGTGGATATATATTTTAATGAATACAGCAGAAGAATCTCTGAAACTTGGTTAAGAATTGCTGCTAGATTCAAATTTAGAATAAATATGAATTGCATAATTTGGTTAAATTGTGAATTGATATTCATCATCTGCCATCCTAACTGTAAGTGAAACAGAAGAAATTTAGCAGTTTTATATGTTTAGACGGGATTAAGCCATGTTTCTCTGCTAATCAAGTACATTTTTGTCAGCCTTTAACAGTAATCTTTGTTTAAGCAGGGTACAGGGCAGAGAATATACTGCAGCTAGCAAAGGAAATATGGTAAGTGATAAGCTGTACTTTTTCTCTTTGGCAAGGTCTATGAATTTAAGGACTTCCTCATATTAATAAACAGAATTAACAGCCTGGAAATGTAATAAAGAAAATTTGTATCTTTCCTTTTCACTTACCTTTACCAGTTGTTCATGAATTTCTAATAAGCTTGGTCTGTTGAGCTTATTCCCACTGACGCTGCCAGTGTTTCTATAATAATCAATTTTAGGAACTGGGTCCACGGTGTTATGGCCAAAAGTTTGTAGATAATACATGTTACTGTGAGTGTCATAGGGATGTAAATTAGCTTCTGTTTTCTCCCCGTTTTGAAGGAAATTGTCATATAATTCTCTCTTTCCTGGTCTGTAGCTGATTTTCAGTCTGTTATGGGCTTCATCAGTAAAAGATGTTTCTTCGTAATGTGGTGGGTCAGAGCCCACATCCTCTTGGGATGTTTCATTGTTGTCATGGCTTTCATTAATTATGTTCACTTGAAACCGATTTGCATTTGGATCCAAGAATACATTTGGAGAATTATTCATTGACATCTTCAGGGATGTTATGGGCTTAGGTTACCGATCCTTTTACTCTTCTGTGGCTGCATCTAGTGCTACTCTAGCTATAGCAAAGGGGTCTAATGCTGTTGCGTCTGAAATCTTTGCTCTCAGAGTCTCAAAGTTCTCAGAATTTTTTCTTGAAACCCCTAAGCAGTCTTCCTACAGTTGTCCTCTGTGGTTCTGCTATCAAAAATATAAATAAAACATTTCTATTAGCTCGTACAGTTATGTACATTTTCCACGGTAAACCCCGCTGCCAAATCACCACGAGATAGTCATCTTATGATTTGTTGAATAAACGACTGATGAATCAAAGACTGACTCTGTGGGGATTTTTCCATCCATTAAAAATGGGCTTTGGATTAGATTCCAAGCTCCTAAGACTATATATCAAATGTCACATTTCTCCTAATTATGCAATGTTTAATTGAAGCCAGTGAAAGTGTAGACGATACAATACAAGGGATGCAACACAGACTCCACAAAGACCATTTACTGTTTATGTTGCATGGAAGTATTATGATACTATGTCTATTTCTCCCATAGCCTAGCAGCAAATTGGTAAGAGAAGTTTGAATCAAATGTGGTTTTGGAAGTTAACTACAGACGTTAAAGTTTTCAATAGTTGCAGGATGGTAGACAATTCATGAGCAGGCAATTAAAGCATAGCAAATTTTTCATTTTCGATGTAAATACAATTAATGTCATAAGAAGGAACAAATAGGCAACTGAAACATATCCAAAGACAGCATTGTGTTGGCTGAACTGTAATAGATGAAATAAATGAATGTGTCCAAATGACTATGGTAAATTACTGAGACATATTAACAACAGTCTTAGGACAGAAGGTTCATAGAATTTGACACTCAATTCTACACTTGTGCCCTCAAAATATCCTTCAAGACAATTTGAAAGAAATAGAAGGAAGTCATGGTCATCACTCAGGTTGAAAGGGGCCTTGGGACCTTATCTAGTCCAACCTTCTGCGCAAAGTGGCGTCAACATTGAATGCAAACCAGGTCGCTTAGGGCTTTGACCGGTTAGGGCAGATTCCACAACCTGCCTGGGCAGCCTGTTCTGATACTTAATTGTCCTCATACTGATTTTTCCCCCTTATATCTAGTTGGAACCTCCCCTGTTTCTCTCTGTGACCATTATCTCTCACTCTTCTGCTGTGCACCAGAATAAAGATTCTGGCTCTACCTTGTCTGTAACCTCCCTGTGGGTAATGGAGGGTTGCTTAGGTCCCCCAAAGCCTTTTTATTTTTTCTCAGCGAAACAAGCCCAGTTCCCTCAGCCTCATGGGGCAAGTGTTCCAGTCCTGACCATCCTGGTTGCCCTCCAAAAACTTGCTCAAGTTTGTTAGCATCTTTCTCATATGGGCGGGGGATAAAATTACAAATTGATGCAGCTTAATGAGTGCTGAGTAAAGGGGAATAACCACTTTGCTTGCTGTGCTGGCTGTGCTGTTAATACAGTCCAGGACACTGCTCACCTTCACTCCTAGGGTATGCTGCTGACTCCTCTTTAGCCTGCTGCTTACCAGGACCTTTCCAGCAGAGCTGCTCCCAGGCAGTGAAGCCCCAGCCTGCGTGGCTGCAGAAGACTGGTTTGTCCTAGGTGCAGGATTTGCATTTGTTCTTGTTGAATGTCATAAGGTTCGTGTTGACCCAGTCCTCTAGCCTGTCTAGATTTCTCTGAATGGCAGCCCATACAGAGGTGAACACGATAGCTATGCGATCTGCTTCCTACCTCTGCTTTCCCACGCAGACCTCTCAAAAACTGGACAAACAAAAATCCCCAAGAGCAAGAGGAGTATTTACATTTAAGGCCTTAATGGGTTAAGTACTTTGTAGCAACTTGCAGGATGGCCCAGAGAGCTCTGAAATGGAGTGCACTACATATTATTTGTGATCCATTGAAGTGATATAAGCAGTGCCATTCTATATGTCTTGAAAAATTATTTTAGGAAGTTAAAGAAGGAGTGTGATTCTGTAGATCTGTGTATTTCAGTGGAAGCTCAGGCCTGTTCTAACTGGCTAAAACGGAGCATGCCTAGACACTGAAAGTTTATAAGTGTATATAATAGAAAGTTTTGGAAACCAAATATATCTATATAAAGGAATATATGAACTGAAAATTTGGGTAAATAAGCCCACTAGAATAAATTTTTCAGAATTTTGTGCTTTCAGCAGGAGGTTAGACTAGATGACCACCAGAGATTTCTTTAAATTTTAATTTTTCTGATTCTGTGAAATGCATTTGGCTCTTTGGCACTGAAAGATACGTACTGTATCTATATTTATACCTGGGCAATGTAAATACTGTCTAAAAACACATTTCAAAATTATAATTTGGAGAGCTGATAATCAAATGTCCTCCAACTTCAGTATGAGATACAGCTAAAGCTTATTTACTGACTTAGTCCATCTACAGTAGATGATATTCTACTGTAACCTCTCTGTAACGATGCTACTTTATAGTTATAACCCCGTCGTATTCATAACGCATGATGTTGGTTTTCCTGCTTAAAGTTTTGTATCTTCACAGCAACGTGTTACTTTTTTTTTTAATTTCTTTTACTTCGTACTGTTTTGGATGATTCATATTATTGTTATTATTACACATTTCTGATCATATATAGCATTCTGCTTCCCTCAGCCTTTTAAGATTGTCAGGAAGTGTTTCATCTCCGGGCATGAAGGCGCAAAACCACTCCAGGCATGAAAGGAGCAAAACCAAATCTTTTGTCATTGAAGTCAGTGAAACTAGGTTTGTTTTCATCTCTCCATGACTGAAAGAAATTCTGAATCTTTGATGACAATGAGACTTTTGCCACCAGGTAAAATGATTCTGTAATTTCACTGTCTTCCTTTATTTCCATAGTATTACTACTTTGCTAAGAAAAAAAAAGTCTCTTACCTTGCTGCTGTTCTTCAAATATTATTTTTTTTGTCACGGTGTATTTCCAGGGGGGGTCTCAACTGTTATTTGCCATTAATTTTGCATTTCTTATGCTAGCATTATGCATAAATTAGCAAGTTTACCTTATTCAGGATAGTTCAACTTACCACTCAGTCCTGCGTTTCTAAGGAAGGATAATCTGCCTCTTTCTTACTTTTATTCATGTATGTAGTGCGTCCCTCTCTTTGAGGCATTACAGACTCTGTCTTACTGGCCAGACCTTTCTCCTCTTTAATATACCAAATAAACCATCCAATCCCTCTCTTTGAAACACATTTTAAAACATTTCTAGATGGTGATTTAGAGAAACATTCTAGCTTGTTAATTATTAACCAGGAAATGTACCTATTAATTCTTGGAAGAAGTAAAGCTGTTCTTTCATGGGTTTATTTAGTTTCTTTCTTCCTATTCATAAAATATATGTGTAGGCACCCCTGAGCTGGTATAACAGATCTAGCCAACAATTGCAGATCTGTTCACATGCACCAAGGTATCAGTATGTCCTTTATTTCTTCTAAGATCAGAGAAATCTATTTTTTTGCTTTCATTTTATTTAAAAAACATTTACAGGAAAGGAGTTTCAGAAGGGTGGGGTGGTAGAAGAAAGGTAAGGAGTGGCTGGGTTCTCCCTCACTTGAATTGAAGCATCTGCAAATCTAGTATTAGAAATTTGCTTTTAGAAAGTCATACTTGAATACAGTTTCCTGAGTTCTGTTCTACGTGCTCAAGATGAATATTACATTGCATTCCATGAAAATCAGTGAAAAAATTAAGTTCCTGTCCATCACAGTTACAGGGTTTATGGTATTGCAAAATTTCCAAGGGGGCGCAAAAACGCTTTCATTACCTCCATTTCCCTCTCAGCTATCCTGATTCTGTGCACGGATCATCATCTCTCTATTTTCAGTTCTTCATATTTAATAATGGACATAACAAGAGTTTATTTCTGTTCCAGTTTCCACTCTGCGCAGAAGCGATTCCAGTGAGGATCAGTGGAATCCCTCGTGTACTCTCTAAGACCCACTGTTGGGTGGCTGGGTTCTCTTTAAGAACCAGGGTAGGTCCCCTTCTCCCGCATGTGTTTTTGAACCATTTGCTCCTAACCCTGTTCAAAGTTTTACTATGCATATTTATGGAAAATGTTTGAAAATTTGTGTTTCGTGCAGTCCTTCTGGGCCTCCTTTGTCTTTCGGGGGTGCAGAGAGGGGCAGGCAGGAAATTATGAAGCTTTGTAATCAAAAAGGAAATTTGATAATTGCTTCCAACAATAGCTTGGGTCAAGAATGAAAGAAATATAACAGCGTTTTGATTTCTTTGGCTATGTCTACCTTGTTTGCAGTGTAGTTTAGAGATACCCGAACTGTATTTAACCGAGATAACTTAAGTACCTTCAGCGCTCTACCCTGGCAGCACAGAGCTTAGCACAGGCTGCAGAACCTGGAAGAGTAACTGGGGAGATGACTTACATGCCAAGAGATGTTTGTAGTGTGTACACAATTAGGTGTTCATTAAAAAAAAAAAAAAAAGTCAGACTTTGGCAGCGGATGGTCCTATCCAGCAGTAGTGGATTGGATCAGGTGAATCAGCGTATGAAAATCTGCCTTTGATTTTATGGTTAAATTTAACTAGGATAAATGCAATAGACTAAATCTCCTAGGGTCTGGCAATTTTTCTTACACAGAATCTGAAGCAATTGAAAAGCTCTTATATTCACACAATTGTTTATGTTATAAACTTTAGATGGAGCAGTGTGATTGTTGTTGGCTGTTCCTCTCCCACAGACTTCAGGCAGAAGATTCATGTGCTTCCTTGTACGATCCAGTATTTCATGTTCCAAATGGCATTTGAGGTCCAGCGTTCCATTGGCTGCCCCTGTCTAGCCAGACAGGGTAAAAGGGACAATATATATTTTTCAGAATACGTGCAAATGCAACCAACTGCAGTAACTGATCTCCTTGTCTTTGCACCTAGTTGCAGGGTTGTTTAGCAAAAGTGACAGTGCTTAAAATTCTGGTGCCAGCTTTCTCAGAAACTAAATTGAATTTCTGTCAAGTACTGTCACACTTGCTAAACAGCTGTGTACATGAAGGTGACCTTGAACAACTACTTTTTAGTCTCTGCTTTCACTATTAGTTCTTCTGTCCTGATAGGATCTCTTATGACCAGGTTCTCAGCGTGACAATCTGGACCATGCAAGGATGCAGGAGCGCAGGGAGAATGAACAGCTGTGGAGAGGAGCTGGAGGGCGCAGAGATCTTCAGCCAGCTCTGGACCCCAGTCCTTTAAGGGGCTGGGCTCAAATGGGTATGTAGCATGACTGTCTCTGCTTTGATTGTCCATGCCAAGCTGGTGTAATTTCTGTTGGGAGCTGTTAACCAGCCAGAATGTGTTGCAGCTAAAACTGCAGTAGTTTAAGTTCCAGTTTAAACTGAATTATCCCCTGGAACTGTGAGGAGTGGGAAGGTGGCATGCCTTGCTCAGTTCAGTTAGACCAGAAGACTGGTCACTTTGTGGTACTGTGGTGTTCTTTGTTCAGACTGCAGTTTTGAGCAGGTAATACGGTCTGTATTGCTGAATGTTTATAGAATTCAAAATATCTGTAATGAAGTTTATTTCCCTTCCACTATTTCTGCCTGACCTTCTGTCACTGTAGAGCAGGAGAAGGGAGACCTGTTCTGCATAAAAAAAAAAAATTCTCAGACCAGCAGTAAGGAATAGCGCTATTCATTGTTTGCAGAGGACCGCAGAAACGTTTCACATAGGAGAAGCAACATACACTGTCCTTGCAAGTACAGCCAGCAGCTGCTGTTCTTGGAAGGTGGGGAGTGATTGGTGAGTTGATGTGATTTGTTAGCTTTCTCTTTAGTTCTTAAATTTTGATAGTGCGTGAACCTACCTTTGTCCCTCCTATCTCAGCAACATGGATGCACACAAGTAGACTGCTCCTTGCAGGCACTTCCCCTGAGCCATGACCATTTGTTGTCCTCCAGTCTTGTATTCTCAATATCCAAGCACAGCTTCTGAGCTTCAAAAAATAGTGTCAGGTAAGAAGGAAGGAGTGACTATTTATGCATCTACTGTCCCTGCCTTTTGTCCTTCACCTTTCCCTTTTCTGTCCTGCCCATCATGAGACAAGGTAGAAAAGGGCTCCTCCTATGAAGAGACAAATATGATCAGATTCTTTCTACCATGTTAACTTGCTAGTGAATTGCTAATTGAAGTATTTCTTTGCCATTATCTGTTTCTTATCAGCCATTCCTCTATTCCTCAAAGAAAAGCAACCTGAAGTGCCTTTTGAGTTTGCAACAAATATTTATTTAACAAAATGAATGCCACCAGCATATCTGCAAAATGTAGGTATGTATAACAAATGTAGCAACAGTTGGTTTCCAAAATGAAATCAACATCAAATTTAAGGCAGGATATTCTGGTGAGTTTTCATGCAAGAGCATATTCAAATGTCCCTTTATCCAACCCCTCAACTTCATCTTCCCACGTAGAAGAAGGCATGCTACTGTAAGGGTCTAGCAAGATTTTGAAGCATCTGATTATTAGAAGTCCCAAGAAAACACATAAAATCCCCACAAAGGCAAAGCCAGTTTTTTGCTCTAAAGTCAGAGGGAAGGCAGACATTTCATTGACACTCATGCTGGCTGAAGTGTTGCTGCAGTAATTACTGCTCATCGTTGGGCATCACATCCTGGTGACTCTGTGGGATTTTCACCTCTATTGCTTCTTTGCCTGTATAGAAAAGTGGAATCAGTTTGGTTAGGTCTAAGCAGGGTGTGTAAGTTTGAGTTGTAGCGCATGAACATTTGGAAATGAAAAATAGCTTGGATTTGAGTAGCATCCTGGTTTTTTTTGTTTGGCTGGTTTGGCTTGTTTTTTGCACATTTAAATTAATCTGATAAAATTACACCTTTCAGCCCTCTATGCGCCATTCACTTACTGGCCCTTATAATGAGATGACAAACTCATAATTTTCTAGCTTTCTCCCTCCTCAAAATAGAGCAAGTGCCATGCATGGCTGTTGCAAACAGCATTTTGTCAGAGCTGACACAAGCCTGCAGATTCTGATTAGGCAGAACTCACAAAGGTCTTCACCTGCAGAAACAATAATGTTTTCTTGAATGGCTTTACACCTCAGTCCTTAAACTAGTTAAATTCACATTGAGCTCAAAGGGAGTTTAAGCCAAGTAATGTAGATTTTGCTCGTTAGCTTAGAAATCTAAACAAACAGATCCAACTTGTTAAGTAAAGAAATTAGATGTGTCATTTTAGTAAAGTCTTGGGCTCTGTCTTCAGAAAAGTGCTGTGGCACGTGATCAGATGGTTTGAGCTTGCAAGAACTAGAAATGAACAAATTAGTACAATTGCCCCTTCGCTTTCCTGTATACTTGCCCATGAAGTGAGTACCACACGGTAGTGCATAAAATCAGACACTGCATAGGAACACATACTGTTGAAAGATACATTCAGATTGGCAGGCTGAGGCACTGGGGTGATGTTCCAGCCATGTATCAGCTGCCAAGGGCACATGCTGTGTATGTCTTTATGCTAAAAAATTATAAACCCTGTATACTCTCATGTATGAGGAAAGGTTAGTGGGAGAAGAGATAACCCGAGTAAATTCTCTTACCCTAAATCTTTCTCTTATTTGTTTCTTCTCCTTGCTCTTCCTCATTAAATATATACATATATAAGTAAATATAAAAATATAGATATAAACCCAGTATTCAGGAACCTTGAAACAGATTTCTTATTCAAAAAGTTCCATGAGTGCAAGTCTTGCATCTTCACACACTCCAGACAGCGGTCCCTCTGGTGGGGAGTGTGAGAACTGGGCCTGTGCCCAGAATGCCAGAGAACCAAGTTCTGGTTGCTCTTCTGTAACGATGCTAGCCAAGGTGGCCAGCAGGGAATCCTTCTTCCTTTCTGGAGCGCTTGTGTTGAAGTAGGCTGTGTTGGAGCTTGTGTTCTAGGAGGGTTAAGGAAAGGGGAGAGACGCCCATCTAGAAGCTAGCAAAATCCCAATGGAGTGGGTGAAGCAGTTTGGGGAGCATGGCCAGTGACCAAAACCTCAGGTGAGCCCTGAGAGACTAGTAAGTTACTGAGCTCTCATTCTGCCATTTTTAGATGCACAGCAAGCATCCCATCTAAACATGCCCCTCCTGGAGGGCAGGGGACCAACATGGACCTCTGTCTTATGCAAGTACTGAGCGCTAGCCTTTCCACTGAGTGTCTCCATCCTGCCATTAGCAGCGTTAGAGCTCTGTGCATTTCCAGGCAAGAGACACTTTCATTTTTGTCTTTATACTGAGACCTTATGTATAGGTTTTAGTGGGGGAGGGGGTTGTTTTTGCTTTATTTTAGGTTTCCCATCAGATACTAAAATCCTGTCTCTCTTATGTCTCTACAGACTGCAGGAGAATTGGAAGGACTGGGACATCAGAAGAGGCAAAGGACAAAGGCATTTTATTCTAACACTGGAGTTCAGGATTTTTGGCTCTTGTTAACACCTGCTAAAGTAACATGCCTTAGGGGAAAACTCTTTATATTAACAATTCAACCATCTTTCCCCCCTGAGTATTCCCAGTATCCATTTTTTTCTCGGCAGAGTAATTAGGCCACTCAGATCTCTGTGCTGCCCTGACTACACCGTTACAGGCACCTGTACTAGCCCGTTTAAAGAGAGCTCCAGTATCTCTACTCTGTACTGCAGTCACAGCTGATACTGCACTGTAGCCATATCCTGAGTCAGCCTAGAATTAACAGAAACAAGAAAAAAGTAAAAACAAGATTTCATATTCCTGAGAAGACAGAAGAAAATATATTTTTTATCTTGTCTGGTGTCTCTTTTCTCACATTAAAAATCTGTAGGATTTTAAACATTATCCAAAGAATGAAAATTTTAAAATAAAGATTAAAAGGGCAGGACACGAACCTTGTGTCTTTTATTTTTGCACTTCTCCTTAATGCAGTATGTATTAAGTAGCACGGTACATTCTTTAGACATTTGGCAGAGCATAATAACCCAACAGTCTAATATATAGAGCTCTGTATGAGATTCTTACTTGTTTTGAATGGTATTTTGCTACTTGGATCATACTGTTTTAATTCCTGTTCAGTTGGAGAAAAGATCCAGATATCATCTGTGGGAATTAAAAGTAATGTCAACAATAATCAATAGTTATTTTCCAAGAATCTGTCATAAAGGTACCTACTGTACAGATTTTCAACAGGCATACTTCCAGTTTTTCTGTAAGTTTGACCTTTTTTGTGTAGAAAAAAATCACAGAAAGTTCAGTGGCATCACAAATCTGTTGATTTGAACCACAGCCAGTCAAGAAGAAAGTTATCCTTCCAGAAGTCCTAAGACACTGGGATATAAAAATTAAAATAAAAGGCTTATATAGGGAAATGATATGTAGACACTACCTGGGAAGCTAGAGCCAAAAAAAAAAATACTACTATCCTGAAAGATGTGCACAAATCTCTGGATGGCCCTGGAGAATCCTGCACCTTAGCTGAGTCCAGGGAAATGTGTACGTCTTCTAGGTGACATTTCTTCTGCTTCTAAAGTCATATTCCAAAGATAGAGCTTAAACCCAGTCTTACTGATTTAGCAGGTTACACACTGAATACGGTGGGATTTGCTTGTCATTATGTGTTTGATTGTGGGAATAATGGAACAGATTTCTGCAAATCCTGGCTGGCCCTGAAACATGGAGCAGTGAGAAATGGATATCTCGGTCTCAGTCAGCAGGAGTTTGGCTGGAAGAGCCTACTAGGCACAGCTGGCTGCGTGAGAAAATAGTGAGTATTCCCCATGTGTGGGAATTGGTTCCGGGAATCTATAATATGCAGTTTTGTGCTCTTCTTTCCCTTCTCCTGAATTGCAGAAATTGTAATTGAGGCCTTTTTGTTCACAGAACATTTTGCTCTAATTATGTATCACAAAAATTGTGTGATACAAGGATTAAGCTTCAGTACATTTTGATTGTTTTCACATTTCAGTGCTGTGTACAGGTTGGAAGTCCTCTCCCAGCTAGTCAGATCTTCTTTCACTTGCTCTAGAGTATGTATAAAATAATGAGTCAGAAGACCATGAATACTATCATGGCCTAGATCCCAAAATCCTTTATGATAACCTCTAGGGCAGGTTATGATCGGGACAGGCTAGAATCTGCAGAGTCATTTTGTAGGGGCTGGCCTCAGCCTGATCTCTGTTGACTTTGTTTATAGGTCAGGATTCTAGTCATCTCTTGATTCATTGCTCACATACAAACACTGGCATAAAGAAAGGTTCCTTAACATCCTGCTGTGAAATAAAAGACATTGGAGGCCTTGTGAGACCAGAAGAAACATTTGGAGTCCAAGAGAAATAAGAATGAGGAAACAACTCGGCACGTAGACCACTGAGGTAAGGAGCGTGGAGGTATGTGCTGAGAGGGCTGGCTGCACCCTTGGAGAACGAAGGGGAGAACGATGGGCATTGTGAGGAAGCCTTAAGAAAGATGTTGAAATTCTTAATCATATTCTAGTAGCATCACCAGCCTGACTGCCAATGTTTGGTGTGGACTGAGGATCCCAATCCCAGCTCTTTGGTGGCTTGGATGTCTTTTTTCAGACTTAGCTTTCCCCCTCATGTTTACAGAAATATTGATATTTAATTAAATAACTCCAGACCTTCCTGGGAAAGTAGCCAGTAAGTGTTAAATAAAGACTTTGTCAAGAATCTTCCCTACATTTTGGGTTTCAGTCCTTCTCTCACAACCCCCCCGCCCCCATCTCCCCAGCTTTTTCTGTAATGGACCAGTACTGGAAATGAGCACCTTTAACATCTGCTGAAGTAGGGGGCGTTCATCCCCTTGGCACGATTAAGCTCAGGTGCCTGAAAACTCACGTCATAAACCACAGTATGTAACAAAATAAACTCAATCAGTTGCCATCTGTTTTCCCCTTGGATGTGCTGTAGGCCCAGCTGCTAGTTTGTGGATCTGGTCATTCTGGAGCTACTTCAAACAGTCCCAGTCCCCAGCTTGTGTTTCTGAGTGACAGCAAACCTGACTTTAAAAGGTGTTTTTCTGCTTAGGCACATAAACAGGCATCCTCTGGGATTTTCACTTAGCTAGCTGGTCAAGGAAACTGAACTGTTTCAAGTGCAGTTGCAGGAATTGGTGGTAAGGTGAAAGGATTAACAATGGAGAAGACCTAAAGAAACAAAAATCAGCATGAATTTGAAATTCTCCAAAGGATCTGTGTTAAAAACACCTTTGCATTTGTCCAGAAATGCAAAGACAGCTCTGTGACTGCACAGCCAACCTCTCATCAGCTTGTTTGCGCACTGCATGCCTGTATTCCCTAAATTGCAGGGTGGGGAAGACTCGTTCTTCAGGGTAAGGTTTCCAAGACAGCATTGGGGGGGGGGGGGGAGGGTTGTTGAGGCAGGAAGGCCAGTGCAGGGATGCCCAGCAAATGAGGGGCATGGTTAACTGTTTTGTGAGTGTAGCAAAGCCCCCAAAAGACATGCAGTGTTTTTGCAGCATGATAACTCAGGGTGCAGGCTGCACTTTTTCATGTAAGCTGCATTCCCCTGCAAAGAAGAAGCAGCAGGGCATTGGCATTTCCAGCCTTCAGACAAGCAATGAATTGCAGAAACGAGATTTTATCCTTAGTAAATACACAAGCCTGGAGCCTCCATTGAACAAGAGAGCTTGTGCTGTATGCTGTACTTTGAATTCATATGTATGATCTAGATTTGGCAACAAAGCTAACAAAGGCAGGAAAATAAATCGGTCAGTAGTGTCATGCGTAACTTGTGAACGTGGAGGAGCGATGCCTGCCTCCCGGACCACGCAGGCTCCTAGAGCTACCCTTAGGGTACCGAGCATCTGCAGAGCAATTGTTGCTATACGGCTGTATCACAGCCGGTAGTTTCATCGGCCCCGCTTCCTCGGCAGGGCAGATTTACGCCTTCCCCACCCCGCCGCCCCTTGGCGGCACGTTTCAAGGACAGTCCGTCTGCCCCCCGCCCCCGAGGAGCTGCCTGCCCGGGCCGCCGGGGCGGGCGGCGCCGCAAGGTCAGCCCCGCCGCGCCCGCCGTACGCACCCTGCTCCTCCGCGCCCGCGCTGCCCATGGTGGCGGCTGGCGGAGCCCTCCGCGGCTCCCGGCGCCGCTCGCCAGCTGTTGAAAGCCCAGGCTGGCGCCCCGACGGCTCCGGCCCCGGGGGGCGCCTCTCCCTCGCCGCCCAGCGATGCGGCCCCGCCGGGAGACGCTCAAGCTGCCCTAATTAAAAAATTAAACACGGTCTCCTTCTTCTTCTTCTTCTTCTTCTTCTCCTCCTCCTCCTCCTTCTCCTCCTCCTCCTTCTTCTTCTTCTTCTTCCTGCCCGCCCCCTTTCATGGCTATTCAGCCGCGCTCCTCTCCAACCACCCCCCCTTCGTACAGATTAAACTGAGGAGCGTGGAAACTTCCTGCAAAACACTACGTGCGGCGCATCGGTAAGCGCGCTGCTCCGCCGCCCCCCCGCGCCCGGCCCGGCCCGCGGGGCGCCCCGGCGGGAGCGACGGCGAGGGCCGCCCTCCTCCTCCTCCTCCTCCTGCTCCTGCTCCGCTCCCCGCCACTCACCCGCTGGATGGGGCCTTGCAGGGCGGTGGCCACTGCCGGGATGGAGCCGGTGCCCCCTCGGCACGCCGCGCAGCGCCGGCGGGACCTGTGGAGCCGCGTTAAGCGCCCCCGGGCCGCTCCGCCGGCCCCGAAACAGCGGCCGGGGCGAGGGGAGGACGGGCAAGGTGTCACACGCCGGTGCGCGGTCGCCCTGCGGGGCGAGCGCAGAGAGCCTCTTACATCGCACCTGCATCTTGCAGTGAGGTCTCGGTTCCTCCCAGCAGCTTTAATGATAATAACGACTCAAGCATAGAACATGTGGCAACATATGGCTGGGGGCTCTGTTCTGCCGAAGCACAGGTCTCGCTTTATCCTTTCATCAGCTATATTTTGCTGGTGCTGCTTGTATATTAAAGAGCCTTGCATTTGCCACAGCAGCAGGTGTTTAAGGTGGATAAGGGAATAGGATTTCTTTTCCCAAAGCTGGATCTCTATATTGCACTAATAAAAAAGCAAATCTGTTTTAAATGATAGTGATTCCATGCTTGTATGCCACCACGGCGAATACACCCCTGGAAGCGCACGGACGGGTCAGTGAAACAGGCGTGCGTCATAGTGCCGTGCGTGATGACATTTTTGAAAGCTGCTGTGGAGCTACTAGTAGAATTTGTTCATTGAAAAATAATTTTAAAACCCCACAACCGTTTCTTGTAACGTACAATAACACTATGACAGGTTAAACCTTTTTCTTCCTAAGGCAGGCTGGGGGGAAGGGTTTTGTACTGCTTGCCATGCTAATGCCCGATCCCTCTACTATGTCTGCAATGGGCTTCTAAGCACGTAGTATTCTCATAAAAAAATGTTCTCTGCTGCTAGTAGAACTAATGGTTAATGCCTATGCTACTATGTGCTAATGGTTATTAGTTTGATCCTCTAATGTTGCAGTGTCAGTCATGTGATGAACAATGTCTGCTGCTGAAATTATAGCTCAAGCTAATTTTTGAAGTGCCTCTCATAGTTAAAGATCATGAAGACTTTATAAATAGATTTTTAAATAGTATAATACTGTGCTTTCAGAATATATATTTGAAAGGAGCCTCTTATGTTCCTAAGGGGCCCTAGTTTTCTTTTTCAGTCCTGTCTCTGATTTGATGGGGGCCCTCTGAAGGTCTCTCACTAAAGAGGAACAGCTATGGTTTCAGATGAGCAAAAACACAAGGGCTCAGATTTTCATGGTGTTCCCCAATGAATCTAGCACAACCTTTTTGGGGAGAGTGACATAAATCCAGCCTTTTCTGGTAATCATTGAGTGTCTCTATACTTGGAGGAGTGTCTCCACACTTTCTTTTAAGTAGGTCTTGGGAGCAGCCAGGGCCACTTTATCTGCTCTGGCTGGAGATAAAGGGCGGTGTTGGGAGTGGAAATACATAACCTCTGAGAGCATACGTCTCGTCTCTTCTGTCAGGTTCTGGGCATGGACACTGGGTCTTCAATTATAACTTTCCCTGAGAAAGGCATATTTGTGGGATCTTCCTCCTTAAGGTTATCATATCATATCATATCATATCATTCTTTCCTCTTATTCTTGTAGGAATGAATGTTGAGATTTTTTTTTAAAAAGGTGAATTAATCGCCCCTCTTGTACTGTCGCAGCAGAGAGGATGCTGAAGTCATGCAACTATTTTTATGAACCTGACACTCACTGTCCAATTTTAAAGACTCTTCTTTATGATGTTTTTGTGTGTTGGAGATCCACTTTTCATGGAAATGAAGCTGGAAAAGAAACTGACAGCCAGCAGCTGGGAATGAGACTCCTACTCCCTCTTCAGCCGCTGGCTGTCAACACACAAGTAATACTGCTGAAGGTGTTAAATTTTAAAATGGAAAAGCAATGAAATTACTTAATTTATTCCTGTATTTCATTGCTTTTTCATTTGCAAGTCACTAGTTTTGTCCTTGCACAGGAACAGAGGTTTTTTGTAAGGCAAATGGCATAACAGTGTATGTGTGGCCATTCTGGATGCATGGACATTTCACTTTTTGGTTCTTTATCAGGTTCCATCCTCTTTTTGTTGAGTAGAACAATAACTATCACTTCCATCTGACTTCAATCATTTTTGCCATTGATTTGATCCTTATCTTATGGAGGGTTAAGCGTGGCCTCAAAGGAGAAGCCTTGAACAGAAATAGAAATTTCATAATCATCGAGTAATTTGGTACGTTGACCTCTGCAAATTGAACTGGCCTAATTTAAGGTTCGGCAAGACACGTACAGCCAAGTGGGTGCCAGTGAGTGAATGGCAATAGGGAACTCTTAGAGTTATTAGCTCTTTGAGATTTGTTAATGCTTGAGGATCACTGAAGTGGCAGAAGGGTCAAGAAATGTAACTATTTTGAGGGTTAACTGACTGCATCGTAACTTGCTTTTAAATTTAGCTTAAAATAGCTTTTTGACTGTTCCTCCTTCACAAACAAATAAGCCCAGCCTTCACTTGCTAGGAGTTTTAAATGAGCTGATAAGAGTAAAGTCAGCAAAGAAGATTGTGCTCAGAAGCATCTTATGAAACATATCTGCAAGCCTTCCTACAAACCTAAGCAAATTTATGAGAACATGCACCAACAGAAGGCAGGGAGTGAGATGCAAGGAGTAATAAAGTCGGGGGGGGACATAATGAAAGACAGAGGATTATATATAAAGGTATATATTGATCTGAGTTATAAGTGGGAATTGTTTTGTATATTTTACTTCAGGTTATTTAAAGTTTTAACAAGGATAAACAGTTCTGTTTTATCATGCCTATTTCTGTAATTCTTAAAAAATCAGAACCTCTCTTTGTGCTCTTTCAAGGACTGTGCTTTTAGCGGGTAGTGACTTCACCAGTAGTTTAAAGTTGTAGCCTATAAAGTCCTGGAGATCCATAGGGCACTTCTCAGGTGACTGCCAAGCATGAGTGAGAAAAACAAGTTCTGCACGCACAGCAATCTACATATGTTAAATACCTGAGTAGCCCCACACCTCTACTAAGAAATATTGAGCGATTCAGGAACTGGAGATGGTTGCAGATCTCTACTTTCAGTCTAGCACAAGCCAGTGTTATCGTCTGGGAAGGTGGAAGTGTGCAGGTAGTGAAAACAGCCAGTGCCACCTGGTGTGAGTGGGGCAGGTGGGTTGGTCCAGGAGGAGGCGGTGGGAAGTGTCCCCAGATGTCGGGGACTGGAGAAAGCCTCGGGGCAGCAGAGAGAGGGCAGAGGGCTTCTGATGGGCTCTCTTTAGACCTGCAGGTGGTAGGTACTTGCTGTCTCAGTGTGAGAAGGGAAGGTGGTGGTTCTGGTGGTGCAGAGCCCACCAGAAGAGGCCACAGACATTGTGGAAGGAAGGACCAGAAGGGTTGCTCAAGTTTTTTCCTTGGTCACTTCATCAACTACAGTAATGATATGGGGGGAGAGAGGGTGATATAAATTGTCTCAATATAAGAGTAGTAGAAATTCTAGCAGGCAAAGTCTCACGTTGTTACCCAGCCTTTTACTCTTAGGGGTAAAAAATATGGCATTCAGTTATAGGCTCTTAAACCGTGTTTAAGGGTTGCATAACGCTGAAGAAGATTTTGATGAGGATTAGGGAGATTTAAGCCTGTGGGGGAGGAGGGAAGAGGTTAGATCGCTGCAGATCAAGTAGAGCTGGTCTCCGGTATGGCTGATACCACATTGTGGGTATAGGATGCTGCACAGCTTTTTTGGTTGTAAATATGTGATGCACAGAACTAATCCTGTACCAGGCATCTGTATAATCTTTTTTCTGGGGGGGGGGGGGGGGGGGGGTCTGAACAAGTCAGTGCTGTCGATGGCTTATTCTGGATGGGGGAGGGAGAGGAAGACAGAGAAGGCAAGCTGGGAAGATGCTGAAGGGATGGGGGAGCGAGGGGGAGAAGCAATCAGCACCTCAGCTGCAGGTGTGAAGATCTGTGCAGTAGGTGGGCTCTAGTCGTGAAATGGCTGTGCTACCACTGCAGTGTGTCTGGGAGATGTCTGCAGGCAGACAGGCTGTTGCATTTGATAGTTTGTCCCTTTGAAGTGTAAAACGTTTTGTTTTCCAAAGTTAAAACACAACAATACATTTTCTCAGGCTGGAGAGGTGATGTTTAATTGCAATGAGAGGGTTTGGGGAAGATACTATTTGCCTTACTTCAGGTCCGTTATGCCTATGCAAAAAAAGGGTGCCTACTTGCAGAGTAGAGTTATTATTTTTTTTAATACATAGAGTAAAACAGTGTAGGTTTGGTGCAGCCTTAGGCAAGGCAGACCGGTTTGGAAATCATTGTGGCAGCGCAGAAAGGAATCTTTACATGAGCTGCAAAAGTCAAGTGATTTACTAAGCAAATCTGTTGTTAAAGCAACCCTTTTCCAGCTGTAAACAGGGCTTTCTAGAGAAGGGACAGCTTAGAAAATGCTAGGCATGTTTAGGTGCCATAGCAAACAACTAAGACAAGTAATGATATGTGCCACACATATTCACCAGGCAGGCATCATAAAGGTGGAAGCAATATCTGACTGAAAACAATCTACAGAAAAAATGTCAGTGGATTGAAAATGTATGAAGCTCAAAAGCCCCATGCTCAAAAGTGACATACAAACTAGTTGACTTTCAGTAAGATGGAACATTTTGACAAGTGCCACCTGACGTGGATGTTGATGGACTGCATTTGATCATGAGTTAACTAAACACAAAGTTACAAAGTATGGAAATAAACAGAAGACCCATTAAATGATCCTTCCTAAAAGGATGGTGATTTGTATTTCGTTGTTGGTAAGTTGGGAGCGGTGTCTATTTGTCAATTTGTTTGTCAATTAAGACTTGCAGCTATTGTGTTAAAATAATTAATTACTTTAACTCCATAAGTACTTCCTATGCAAGAAACTTCCAAGAGTGCTTCAAGTACAGATGCTTATATGTACATATACACATCAGACTACTACTAATATTCCATTATCTTTGATTCTTTGTGCAAATCAGTGCTGTTAGCTCTCTGCTTGCCAATAATATATACCCATAATGCCATACACGCTACCCATAACTAATAAACACTATTTACAGTGGGGGAAAATGAGAGGAATTTATTAGGTCAGCAGACGAAGAACACTTAGCAGTTTTGTACTATATGAGGGATCTTTTTGTTAATAGGAGCGTTCCTCAGACACCTCTTATGTCTCCTGTAAGGACATAAACACAGGTAGAAGAGATGCTGGCAGTCTGCATAACAAAAGATAATTTTTTTATTCTCAGGAAGGACTGTTAGACTGTAACAATGAAGACGTTCTCAGCACAAATACAATGTATAGAAATATACCGTTTTTCCTTTTTTTCCACTTACTGTGCCAAGAAGATTTTATTACTTTTATTTCAATCATTTTATTCATAGAAAATTTTCTAGGGCAAATCTTTGACTTTTTTTTTTCAACACAGTTTTGTAGACCAAAGAAATCTCACATTTTAATCTTAATTCATGTCTGTCAGCTCCCTAACAGCTCCTTGTGGCATTGTTCTCTCATTTTTATTATTGTCCTTCGGAGCCAGACATACTGAGCGATTATGTGTGACACTTCTAGAAAAGGACATAAAACTCCCATAAAAGGCCCAAAACTGGCATTTGAGGTAAATAGAACGCTGTAAGTAGGAGCTGTGGTGTGAGAGGGACAGCGCAAAGTTAATAGCCCTCTTCCAGACTAGAACTAAGCTATGCCCCTATGCAATTCTAGTACACAACACATCTACATTTATAGATGTGTATCAGTGTATAGGTTGTACTCTTATTGATACTTATTAGAAAAGACGTTGGGTAACTGAGCTAATTTTACTGGTGCAACGCTATGTGTAGGCTGATCCAGAGAGGCATACAAACGTTAGTTAGTGCTGCAGGAGGCAGCAGTCGAAATAGCCAGTGGAATATCCAGAGCGAGTAGACCAAATGCGTAGTAAGAAATTCAGTGACCCTTCCTGTCACTAGTAGCCATGGGCCCATAGGCAGGAGAATTCAGCTTCAGCTGCTTGGTGCCATAATATTGGGTTAGGGAATATGGGATTCCCTTTTCTTCAAAACTTACAGTCCGCTGTGCAAAGCACGATTAAGCAGCAGACTCAGGAACAGGGCTTAGTAACCTGAACGTGTGAATTGCTTCCTGTCATCATGTAGAAGTGAGAGCTGTAAAATGTAATGACAGCAATATAAAGTAAACATTAACTATTTCAGTGATGATTATCACAAATGCCAAATTAGTTATCTAATTGTGGTTAATGTGTGAACAGAAACCATCACTCCTCTCATCTGACCTCTGTACCTGCTTTTCTAACCTTTATCTGGGATGTAGGTTATTAGGGTGTTTCAGAGTGTCTAGAGCTTCCTCCAAAGTCTGAGGCGTTACCAACGCTGCTTGGTGGGACAGTTATGAGGATAGAGGGACAAAACAGAGTTCCAGCAGCTCAAAAATAACGTGGTTCAAAAATCCATTCTTTCCAGATCAGTGATTCTTAACCGTCTCTGGCTAGAAACAAATTCCAATAGAGATGTGGAGCCTCTGTAGCCCTTATAGGAGCTTGTAATGCCTTACCTATAGTTGAACATGGGCTTAAACCTACCCGCTAGGCTTATATGTTTATATTTGTTATGCTCACATATATATGTGTGTGTATTAAGATTAGATAATCTAAGTCTGTTAGTGTTTTATGGCAGTGCATAATTATTAAGTTATCAGTCCTGGGAAGGAGGCAAAGATTTCAAACTCGTGGATCAAGATAACATTATTGTAACAGTCCTCTCAAGAAAGCGGGTTGTGAGAGGATATACAGAAATGTCCTGAAGCTGTGGATTAAGGTAGTCTCTTCTCAAAGAAGAGAAGAAATATATGTCTTGTTTGGTGGTACAGAAAAAGAGATAAAGGAATTTGTTCGGACACTGGCATTCATGGTCACTGCAGCACATACCTGCATGTAGGTCATGTAGGACATGTAGGTCTCGCCTCAGCAGGCACGGCAAGAAGTGGCCAGGATGTTTCTGTGCTGTGGCTACTAAATGACCCACAAGACAGACAAATATCTGCAGTGGGTGAAGAATTTCGGTGCAAGCTGATTTTTGTTGTTGTTTGTTTTAAGCCAGTGCTAGAAGAGTGACACAGCATGCCTAAGTAGATTAGGTATATGGGTTGTTCCTATATTTGTGTGTGAGCTGCCTCAGCGCGGGCTAGGGGGTGGTTTGGGTCCATGATGTTCAGGCACCTACATTTCCTCATGAATGTGAGAATCACCTTAAATGTTGGAGGTACTGAAAAGTTTATGGAAAAAGACCATGCAACATCTTAGAGGCAGGAGGAGTACAGTAATTTTGTTTGACTACGTTTGAAGGAACGAGTAGGCTATAAACGCAGGAAAAATGCAAGGCAAAATTTATTTTAAGAGATCATGACTTTGATTCATTCAGTATTTATAGCATGAAGTTTGTATAATGAATTACAGAAAAAGCAATGACCACAGCGTCTTGCTTTGGATGCAAACAGTCACCAAACAGCGGGTGCAATCCACTTCCGTTAAACCAAGGGTCAAGCAGCCGTTTGAGTGGATGGTATTACTAGAAATGTAAGGGTGAAGAGCTGAAAATGCGCAATGGCGTATTCATTATTAGCGCCACAGAGCTTCGCAGGCGTTCCTAAGCCTAGGAAGATGGCATTCCCCTTCCACGGCTGGCTGCAGAAGGTGCCCGCCAGCGGCGCGGCTGGCGCCGGCCGGAATGAGGGCGGCCGGCCAGGCCCGGGGGGCCCGGCCTCACCCTGGGCAGGGCAAGAAAGAGCTATTTCCAGTACGGGGAACTTGCACAGGGCAAGTAACGCGGGCGGTTTAGGGAGAGAGGTCCTCGCCGGGGGGAGAACTGCTAGCACGAGTGGGACCGAGCCTCGGGGAGGAGCTGCTGGCGGGCAGCCCCGGCGGCCGAGGCGGGAGGGCTGCGAGCGGACAGGCCGCGGCCCCGGCGGCGTTACACACCGCCGGGGCGGCCGGCGGGAGGCGGCGGCCCCGAGCCCACCCTGCGGGGGTTGTGGCGGGCGGATAACGGCCGGGCTCCCAGCGGCTCCGGGAGGCGGGCAGGGCCCGCCCGGCCCCCGCGGAGGTGGGTCGAGGGTGGGGGGGGGGGCGGCTGCTATGGACACCGCAGCCCACCGGCGTCGCCATGGTAACCCGCAGCCCTCGCGTCCCCTCCCCCCGCCGCCGCCGCGCAGCCCGTTCTCGCGAGACTTGGCCGGGCCGGCGCGCTGAGGCCGGGGCGCTCCGGGCCCTTTTCAAACCCAGCGGCAGCGGGGGCAGCAGCCCGGCGGGGAAATGGCGGAGAACGACAAGCCGGAGGCTGCGGCGGCCGTGCCGCCGCCGCCGCGGGGCGCCGAGGATGCCGCCGCCAGCCAGCCGCCGCCGCAACAACAACAACAACAACAACAGCAACAACAACCGCCGCCGCCACAACAGCAGCCGCCACAACAACAACCGCCGCAGGACGAGGCGACGGCGACAGCCACCGAGAGCGGCGGGGGCAGCGCTAATGGCGTCAAAATGTGTGTGTAGGGCCGGGGGCGGTGGTGGGGGGCGGGGGGCGCGGGGGCCGCCTAGGCCGCGGCGGGAGCAGGCGGCCTGCCTTCTCCGCCCCCGCCGCGGCCGGGCTCCGCCCCCGCCGGGAGCCGGGCGGCGGGGCGTGTGGGCGGGCGGCGTGCCCGGGGGAGGTGTCTCGCGGCCCGGTGGGCGGCGGCGGGGGCCGCGGGCCGGGCGGACAGCAGGTGCTGCGGGGTCGGGGGGGGCGGGAGGCAGCCCGCAGACCCTGCGGCGGCTTCCGCTCGGCTGGTTCGCCGCCGGGTGCTGTGATGTGCCCCGGGTAGGCCGCCACTCACAGGATCCTGTGCCAAGAAGTGTTCGGGATTGTTTTTTTCCCCCCGTTGTTTACGCTTCCACTTCTTACTCTACTGGTGTGTTTTGTAAAGCGTTGTTATTAATCGTTGTTTACATGGGAATGGTGAGAAAGCCCTTTAGGCGCTTACTTAAAACACTGCATGCGCAAACTTTTTCTCTAAGTAGTACAGCTGTCTTATATGGATTATGTAAGCTATGCCTTATCTATAAGGAATTTATTGTGAGGGAGCCTGAAATGTTACCTCTCGGAAGAATTCAGTGAATGGCCTTTTAAAAGTTTTTGTTGTTCTTGATGTCAGGCTTCCAAGGTTCTCTGGCCGAACTAGGTTTTGGTCTCATGTTGCTGGAATTTCAGCTTCTCTTCTTATCTCATTCACATCTTGGAGGGAAAATATGTTTTGTGGCAGACTTACTATGGCAGTACCTCAAGGCTGTTGAGATCTGTGA
This sequence comes from Struthio camelus, assembly GCF_040807025.1. Lineage (NCBI taxonomy): Eukaryota > Metazoa > Chordata > Aves > Struthioniformes > Struthionidae > Struthio > Struthio camelus. The sequence continues at coordinate 13,457,407 of NC_090953.1, forward strand.
TGTTTTGACATGTTAGAAGCAGCTGAAGTCTGATACCGTTATGTTAAAAACACATACGGGATTAAGTTCTATATGGATCTGAAGGAATAAAGGCATATTTTATGCCTTTACTTGACTTCCTGTAAAATGCATATAGTTCGTATGTTGTAAATCTTACGTTAGGACAAGACGGCATCTTATTTTTTTCTGGGCTTGGCCCACAGCCTCCATGCTACACAAATTATAGTTTGTGTTTTCATATGAAGATTGTTACCCTTTCACATCTTCAAGGCACGTAGTATTTCACTGCCTTTTTGGGTTGTTACTGTTAAAACAATGACTTTATTTCTCTGTATCCCTACCTCTGTCATTACTTTTCTCTAGTAACTGAAGTAAATGAAAAATCCAAGCCGTTCTGTGTAATAGAAATCATAACCTTAAGTTTGAAAATAACGCAGACTTAGTGACAGGGTTTCAAATCTTATTCTTTCATTACAGTTGCCAATCCTCCCCAAAACAGCTATGCAAAGGATTAAGGTGTCAGTGTGGAGGTAAAATTTACTACCTAATTTTAGTAACCAGGTTTGTTTAACACCCGATTTAAATTGGATAGGAGTTTTGCTCTCAACTTGCACTTCCCTGAATTTGTTGTATTGAGCAACAGAACTGTTCAGCACAACAAAGATAAGCTGATGTATGTGCTTCAGAATCACACGTGCAGCTGTGGAATTTCTGTAATTCTCTCTTCACTGCTCTTACAGTTTTTAGGGCCCCTTGTGAGCAGAGAATTGTAGAAAAAATCACCTCTCCGTGGTTTTCAGAGTGATTTATCTTGTGCTTAACATTTTGGGGGCTTCTAGTTTTATGTTTATAAATGGAAGGTTTGCCTTTGATTTCCAAAACACTTTTGGAAGTTTAAAGCCATTATTTAGAAAGTTAAAATTCTTCATTTTAATCAGTGATTTAATCAGTGAGGATTTTTTTGGGGAGGGGGATAAGAAATCACTATAGACCTCTTTTTTCAACCCTAGAAATCTGCTAGTGGTTTTACAGGCAAATATTAAGACAGATTCCTGTATAAAATTATTAATTCATAAAAAAGATTAAAAGTAGAAATTACTATTGTTTTGAGGAAGGGCAATTCATAGTATTTTGAGGCTCTTAAGTGGTCTACAAGTGACTAAGGCAACATTACTTTGAATGTATTCTTCAATTGAAAGTATTATTCAGATGGGAGAGTAAGGGCTAGATCCACAAGAGGATTTTGACCACCTAGACAGTTTTTATTTGCTGAGGCTCTAACTGAAGTTCTTTAAGAAATAGTGCAGCTTAAATACAACTAGTTGAAAGAGTCCCTGTCTCCAGAGTGGTCACTGTCTGGATGGTTTTGGTAGATGATTTTGGTGAAAGATTTCTCTTTTTTTTCTTTTTCTTTTTTTTTTTTAATTCCCTAACTTCAGGAAAGCTTGTGGCTATGATGCTTGGACCGAGTGAAGCGTCGTCTTGTTTCCCAGATTTAAGAGTCTAATTTTCTTTAAAAATTAGAGTTTGTGCTGGATTCATCTCCTCTGTGCCTTCTACTGGCTAATACAGCCACCTGTAGATCCTGAGGATTTTATCTTTGGAGACCTAGCTTTTCCTGTGCATTACACTGAGCACCCGGGTGCTGCTTCATAATCCTTTAAACAGGAAAGAGCTTAAAAGGCTAATGGGAATTCATGGATCTAATCCGAAAACTTAAGGAAGAATTCAGATTTTGCTAGGGGTGTCAATGGACAGAAGTTCTGCATTCACAGATGGAACTGATCTGACTGGAAAACAGATACATTCTACCCTCTCTACTCCCTGTTCTCCCCCAATTCACCTCCAGTTATTTTTCGTCTGCATTGTTTCCCCCCACTATTTCACTTCATTATGCAGCCACACAACAGCTATATTGTCACAACAGACAGGATGGTATGGAGGAGGGATGATGCAGATGGAGCTTGGAGGATGCTTGAACGTGATAATGTGTTGTTGACTTTGAATATTTTAAATTTTACAGATACTTAACCCAGAGGAGTGTCCACACATATCTCAGTAGACAGTCCTGTTAATCCAATTGTAAACATACAGACCGTGAAGTTCATATCATATGAGTACTTTATAACTGGGGACAAAATCATGGGAGAAAAGTGATGTATTTAGTTATTTCTCCCTGAAAAGTGCCCAAGTCTGAGTAGATAACAAATTTAGCAACATGGAAGGTAATATGCACGTGCTCTGAGTGTAAGACTGCCACTCACTATTTTATTAATAACTTTGCAAAGAGAGCTGGAAATACTCATTTCAATAAATTAAAATCAACAATCTAGCCAGATACTGTAGTTGTAAAACTGAAATACTTCTTTTGGCTTATTTTACACCCAGATACATCCTGAAGTGTCAAAGCTAGCTAAAAACTTTAGGTTCCCTCAGCCTTCTGAAATATGGGAAAAATTGTGAAGATAGTAATGTAATTTAAGAAAGAGGGCTCACAATCAGTCTCTTTGACAGTCCTGTAGGACACTTGAATAGTTAGTTGTTCTAACTGAAGTGGTTAACGCTGACTTTTAAAAATTAAAGATTGTGTAGAAGTCCTTTTTAAGTTTCCCTTAATGTTGCAATGAGATTTGAAGGAGACATTGGTCTATATGTAAGTGGCATATGTTTAACAGATCACATTTATGTGGCTTTATCGCTGGAGCCTTTCAGTTCAGTGGTTCAGCTCTCTTAAAGTAGCAAGTCAGGCCCCTTGATCCTCTGTTAGCATACTAAATCACCTTTTGATAGTAACCCTTTCAAGAGTGCTGAAGAGATTTGGCTTCTGTTTTGGATGTTTCATCTAATTCTGCTCAAAGAATATGATTTTATTAAAGTTGAGAAATGGGATGCTTTAAAAAAACGTTCTGGCATTTTTCGTGTAAACATAAATATATTTTGAAAGAAAAACTGCTGTTCTTTCTAAATTTTTGAAAGATCAAGGACCAGAATTTTTTTTGTTTATTTTTAGTGGATAATACATGATGACTTCATTAGCCAGAGATGCAGAGTGTGTCTTACTAGACCTATTTCCTATGCATTTGGCATATTTTCAAATTACAGCTTTGTTAACCAATAAAAACAAATGTGCATTTGTGCTGCTTAATTGAATTTTAATTTCTGTCTAAAAGTGGTCTGGCACAAATTATGAATAAAAATTATTTATGTGGTAAACAAAATGTAATTTGCCTATTAGAGTTAACTTTTATATATTTATTATGTTGAATGAAATATACCAAGCTCTTCTGTGAATTAGACTGTTTCAGCTCTCACTTCTGTGGTGAATATTGTGCAACTTAGCCAAGTCTAATGTGAAAGCTATTGAAGCACCAAAGTATGGCTGTCATGGCTTATTTTTCAGCTGAAATGTGCCAGTGGTATTTTAATGTTCATAGTAGTTTCATAATATTGTCTTGCTGAATCTTGATAGGCGTAACAGGAGTCGAATGTAACTGAAGCATTGAGATATGATGTCTGTAATTACAGTATTGAATAAATCTTTTATGTCACCCATTTTTTTTCCAAATACAGCACCATGTTTTGAAATAAGACTGGTAAAAATGAAATAACTTCTCCCAATTTGAAAAGCAGGATTTGGCATTGTGGGAGTTCTAATAACATAGGAAGTATAGAGCCTAGTGTAATAGTCTAATTATCCAATGCGAAACTAATTTTTTTTTTTTGGGGGGGGGGGAAATGTAGGGATAATGATGAGACAGCAAAAGAAGAGAAAGCACCTGTGAAAGAGAAGCATGTTCCAAAACCGAAGGCAATCCCTTCTCTTGGAAACAAGAATAGATTCCATCCCTATTCAAAGGACAAGAACGTGGGCACTGGAGAGAAGAAGACTATTAATCGTAGTAGAGTTTTCATTAGCAACATCCCGTATGACATGAAATGGCAAGCTATTAAAGATCTTATGAGAGAGAAAGGTAACTTATTCCTGATAATGCCCTTTATTATAGAAAGGGGAAGAACTTGCATACGTGTGTGTGTGTATATATATATATATATATGTCCTTTCAGCCACACAGATTTGTTTTCTATTTATTTATTTATTTATTTATTTTTGGGCCTTTACTTGGTACATCTATCTTCCTTCCCCCTCTTTCATCTGAGACAATTGCATTGCAGGATAGGATGGGTAAATGAAGTGTTTACGATCTTCTGCCATTCTAGTGTGACAGTAGAGAGTATATGCATGACTTTTTAAAGGGACTGTGTTTTGTCTAGTTGTAGTCTTTGTAGTTTTTTTTTTTAAGGGCTATTGTATTTAAGCAACACATATAGTGTGTTAACATATGAATAATATAGGATGTCTTTCAAAAGTTGTTTTGTATTTCTTTGGTGGAATCTGGCTGTGGAATTAACTTTTGTCTGCATTGTCACTACTGCCATGACTGCTTGTCTGGAGACTTATATTAAAAGCTTGTTACTATTGTTGCAGTTCTGAGAGAGTAATCTTAATACCCCAAAGTTCATATTTTTAAGTTTGGGGAAAGTAATCCTAATATAAGAATTCCATAAAAAGTTAGTCCTATATTTTTCTCGAATATATTGATTCTTCAAAAGTAATGCAAAGCACACTTGGATTCTAGGCTGTGAAAAATGCCAAAAAACCCTTTTGTCACTGCTGGTGTATCTGTTGTAAGGTGACATGACTATTTGATTGGTTTATTTACTGAAACTTCCTACTTTAGAAAAGTGAGTGGCTTGCTGTGAAATATTTGCTGTGTAAATTTGGTTATTCTTGAAGGCAAACTTATGATTGAAGACACTGAGGTAGAAAGTCACCTTAAAACAGGTGTTGTGAGTAGGATGATAAATGTAACACTTTTCAGTGAACGTTGACGTTTCTTTTGTTAGGTTAAGGGACTGTGTGTATTTCTGAATTTGTTCACCAACTATATCATACTGGCCAAAATATGATCTGTAGTATGAATTAGGTTAAATATAGTTGTTTGTCTTTAGTTTTTGAGAATGTGGCTGCTGAATATTTCTGAAAATTAGCTAAATTTTATAGCCATTGACAGGAGGTATGTTGGTCTGGTTTTGATTGTTGGTGAATAATAGGTGCTTCTCTGTAGAGTTGTGCACAGGGGCACAGTAAAGAAAGATACTGGTGTTTAAATGCATTGTCTCTTGGTATTTTCCCTTTGTATGTCTTATGTAGTTGGTGAGGTTACATACGTGGAGCTGTTTAAGGATGCTGAAGGAAAATCAAGGGTAAGTGCCGTGGGCAACAATCTGCTAGAGGTTTAAAAGTTCCTCAGCAGTTTTATTTTTGTATAATACCTGTACCAGTTATTGGAAAGTAAGTTTCATTTTTTTATACTGATTTTCATTATGATAGCCTTGAGGGTTTTGTATTAGAATTAGTGTGACACTTTCATGCAACTCAAACTAGCTGGCTGTAAAGGACAATACTTTGTAAACGTTAACAAATGGCATTTACTTAATTCTTCTTTTTAGCCAACATGTTTATTTTGTTACAAATCTGTTTCATATAAAGGATGTTCAATAAACCACTGATTAGATTTAAATTTTGTTAGGGTAGTACTCTCTTCTTGAGGCAAGTAAGTATAAAAATTTTAGTTAAGAATATACTATCTGAAGTGCCTGATTTGACAGCTTTGCAGGGTTGGAACTCTGAACACTGGATTAATTGCTTTTTTTTTCCTTCTTTTCTTAAACTAAATGGATGGAGACGGTTGGTAGCCAATGGAGTGCCAGCAATGAGGCACTAAGAGTGAAGATTGGTTAAAGCTCCTTTGTCTTCTTAAAAATAGTCAAAAGTTTGGCCGATGGCAGCTCGAACCTGCAGTGAGAACGTGAGAATGCAGGTTTGAGTCTTAACTGAAGCTGTAACAATTGTTGTAAATGACTCTCCTCAATGCTTGTTAAAACTAAAACCTGCTTTCAGTTTTGCTTTACTTAAAGCAGTCCTAAACTCTTTGCTTTATTGGAGGGATTTTGGTGCAGTCAAAGTTATATTCTTACAAAGTAATCTGTCAAATATGCTAGCAGTACTGAAGAGGTATGCAGACTCCTTGCTCATCGTACTGGTGTATATGATGTATGTGGATTTGAATACTGTAGTCACTGGTCAGCTCTAATGACACAATGAGTGTCTTGATCAGTTTTTGGTTATGTTGTGGGTTTTTTTTCCTGTCCCTGTCCCCTTCCTCTCTCCTCCCTCCCCTCCCCCCCCCCGGTTGTCCTTACATGGATCTGTGTGGCACTTTTCTGTTGTCCAATTCTGGCTTGGCTCAAAGACAATAAAATGTAATATAATGTAGTCTCTTGCATTTCAATGGTATGTATATTAAAAGAATAGGAGAAATTCAGCTTGGCTACATGTAAAGAACATGTATTGTGAATTCTGAAGCTGAAAATAACTTGGTGAATAGTTACTTAACAGTGAACTGGGATCTTTAACTGGAATCTTAAATACTCTATTATATGTGCTGACTGACTTTTTTTTTTTTTTTTTTCTCTTTACATATGATGACAAATCATCGTGGATGTAGGGTTGTGGGTAAGTTTATTTTTCTATGTGTATAGAGACACATTACTATCCAAATATTCTGTTAATTTTTACATTTTAAACTTTGTTTTAATGCTCCAAATATTTTGTTCCCCCTAAGTGTGGTTGAATTCAAAGATGAAGAATTTGTTAAGAAAGCATTAGAGACTATGAACAAATATGATCTTAGTGGAAGACCCCTGAATATTAAAGAGGTATGAATATTGCTGCTGTTCTTAAATTGAAGTAGTGAAGACACTCTAAATACTGGAATGACAATGTTGTGTTTCTGAGTGTCTCATTTGTGTAATTTCCAGTTTAATTATTTTTATGATATTTTCTTAATGGGCTAAAGTGCCTGCTGGCTTGTAGAAAGTCTTGATACTATGTCAAGTGAACTGACAAAAATACTGTATCTTAAGGTCAAAATAATCAAACGCTATCTTTCTTTAAAACATTCTATTCTTTAACCTCATACTCTTACCTGAGTGGTGTCTGCTGCTGTTACGTTCGGATTATTTACTTGTTTCAAAATTTGATTTTGGGCAGAACAAGCTTAGTATCAGAATATTAAATACTTTAAAAAAGGGGGTTGGGAGTAGGGTACTTGTGTGGATTGGGAAGTGAAATTACTGTCAACATTTTTATTGTAGTGTTGTAGCATATAATGGTGTCTGATGCAGTTCTTTATGTCCATTTATAACTTTAATAATGATATTAACACGTCAGAGAAAACTTAATTAAATTAATTCAGTTCTTGGAAGAAGGTACTAGACTGACAGTCCTTTAGATTGAAATCTTTTCTACTTGTCCATAGGCTAGGTACAGCATGTGAAGTGGCAGTGCACGCTTCCTCAACAAGTGCTTTGCCAATATGCCTCAACCCTCATCTGAAAGGACCCACCTCTAGAGGTGAGGGAATTAGGTCTCCATGCTAATACAGTTCTTGATCCCTCTGACATGGACAAGGATACTAGTTGATAATTTTGATGGGTTTATGTAGAATTTCAAATAGTACCTTTTTTTGGTTACCAGTCCTGCTATTGATGATTAAGCTAGCTTTATTTTTGCACGTGTTGCAGGATCCTGATGGCGAACATGCTCGTAGGGCACTACATCGTGTAGGAGGACAGTTTCCAGGAGGACATGGACCTGATATGACACCTGGATTAATGAATTTACCACCTTCTATTCTCAATAATCCAAACATTCCTCCTGAGGTTATCAGTAACTTGCAGGCAGGCAGGCTTGGGTCTACTATTTTTGTTGCTAATGTAAGTTTTAAGTATCAATTTTAAAACTGTGGTATTTGATTTTCCTGACAATATATATTCCTGCATAATTCCGTTTTAATATGAAGAGGAAATGAGAAGCGTTAGTTCACAATTAGTGTATTCGGCTGAAAAACAGGATATATAGACAGCTTTTGGATGTGAAAGATACGTTAAACTCTCAAAATTGACATACATTTTTAATTGTTGTATAAAATATTTTGATCAACAGATGATTGCACATCTTTTCACTATGTATTTACAGCTCTATTTCTTTGTTATACTGTTTTTAAATTCAATATACACTTCAGGTTATTTTGCTGATTACTTTAGATTAACTTAGTTATATTTGATGGGGATGCTCACTTCATTGGTTCTTTATATGCACAAATTTAAGAAATAGACTATAATGTACCTAACGGGGGACACATTGGGTACAGCTGTTCTTGAAAAGAACCTGTCCTTCTCTCAATTTTAGTATGTTAATTCAAGAAGTAAAATAGATATGCGTAGTATAAATTGTTGTTTTTAACTAAGTTAAAGTTTTTGTTCGGCTTGGTTACAGTGTGTGCATGTTATAAAATTGTAGCAATTTATGAATATCAAGCATTTTGGGAACCTGAAGAGTTACTACAAGATAGAAAATCTCTTTGAAATTTAATGGCGGAACAGAAATGTGCACTAAAAGTATGCATGTATTTTTATGTGTAAGCTTGACTTCAAAGTTGGCTGGAAGAAACTAAAGGAGGTATTCAGCATTGCCGGAACAGTAAAACGTGCAGATATCAAAGAAGACAAAGATGGCAAGAGTCGAGGAATGGGAACAGTTACATTTGAACAAGCAATTGAAGCTGTTCAAGCAATATGTATCCTTGATTTTGAAAAAATAGTTGGTCATACATGGATTAACCTTGGTTTAATGGCTTTTAATAGTGTAGTTTTACAGGTGGTGCGTATTTGCATTGTAGCTGCTATATGGGGACAAGTATAATATTTTTCAGATTTTTTTATTAGTTACTGAATTTACTGCTAAAGTCTAAAAAGGTGTTTCTGATAACGTTGAACAAGCTTAAAATATGGAACATGACAGCTTGTTTCATACATGTCATGTTCCTTATAGTTTATATAATCTTGTCTACCACAGCTTTAAGTCACTGGTAAGAGTAAGCTTTTAAAGTGAAACGTAGTGACTTTTGGCATTTTACAGATTAGACGATTTAAGATAGGGCTGCTAGAAGTTGTGGGAGAAATGCATTTCTACAATGATTTATCTAAAATGAGTTGTCTTTTGCAGTTAAATTCCTTGACTTGCATTTCTTCAGCTATGTTCAATGGACAGTTCTTGTTTGATAGACCCATGCATGTCAAAATGGTAAGTTGTTTACATTTATTTCTATGTTACATATCTCTGCTAAAACATTGAAAGGATTTTAGCATAATATCCTTGCTCTTTTTTTTTAATCAGGATGACAAATCAATTCCTCATGAAGACTTCCGTGTTGCAGATAGCAAAACTCCACAGTTACCTCGTGAGTATAGATTCTTTTCCCTTTTGGGTAGGGTGGGGGGAGAGGTGTGTTTCTCCCCCTCTATAACAGTAAAGTGCAAGGGGGGATGGAGTCTTGGAACAGTTTTGGTACTACTTTGTGTTTACTTGTATGAATAGCTGTGTGGTCTCCTTATGATACAGAAGTTCTTCTTTTTCTGATGATACTTACTTTGACTTTTTTCAAGGTGGTCTTGGTGGCATTGGTATGGGACTTGGACCAGGTGGACAGCCCATCAGTGCAACACAATTGAGCATGGGTGGTGGAATGGGCAGTATGGGTCCAGGAGGTAAATCTGTGTTCTTAGTTTCTAAGTTACAGAACTTTAAGTTATAATTGTTTCTGTGTTTGGAGGAATGATACACTCCTATCAAAGCATGTCTTGTGTAGTGTGCCTTTGAAATGTTAACCATCTCTGCATTTATTAAATCTAGCAGGAACTTAACTATCTTCTAAATGGTTTTTGTCTTCTTGTTTTAAAGGTATGGGAATGGATGGTCCAGGATTTGGTGGAATGAGCAGAATAGGAGGCGGTATGTGCAGTGAAGTTCTCTGTATTAAGTGGGTTTTTAGTATTATATAGAAAACACTTTTCCTTATTACACAGGGCTTGTTGGCTTTGGTGGAATGGAAGGAATGGCTAACATGGGAGGATTTGGAGTCAGCCGAATGGGAGGTAGGTGAACATTGTTCCTATTCACTTCTTACTGCTAATCTATGAGCCTTATCAGAACCCCTTGCCCTTTATAGGGATGGGTAATGTAGATGATGTCAGAGGAAACATGGGTGGTGGCATGAGTGGTGACATAAAAGCTGGCATGGGAGTATGGCAGCTGGCATGGGAGGTATTAGTAAGTGCCTCTGACTTGTGCTTTAAACTCGCTTCTCTTTCAGCAAGTAGCTGTGAAACAAGTGTCTTGTGAACATCAGCTTAAATATACCTAACAGACTATTTTCCTTTTGTGCTCTGTTCCCTACAGAAATGTTCCGTGGGGGAATGGGAGGAAATATGGACAGAGATTTTGGGCGTAGTGACATGGCATTGAACCGTGGTTTCGGAGATTCTTTTGGAAGGATGGGTATGAAAACTATTAAATTTCCTGTGGCAGATCGCAACGTAATATTGGAAGAGCTTTACTAGGAGACAAACCAAGAAGACCCCTAGTTTCATTTGGTTATCTTTCCCTATCCCTTTCCTCTCCGTACTATAAGGATGTAATCGGAATGTTTATTACCCCCATCTCTGAAGATGGGGGTTAAAGTGTGTTGTTTTTCTTTCTCTGTAAAATAGCGATTTGAATGAAGTATTTAGCTTCATACGGTTAACTTTATCAGATTTTGCATAGTTTGGGTATTAAAGCGTACTTTTGGGAATCCTGAACAAGCTGTCCATGTATTAAGCTTGTAACTTGCGGGAGCCTGCTTTTGCAAAGGCATGCTAGAAAAATTGTTCTTATTGCAAATCAGGTAGTAAAGGATGGGAATGGTAAATTCTGGTGCCCGCTAGATATTTTTCCCCTGTCCTTTTTATTTTGCAGATGCGAGATTCTTCCTACTTTTTCTCATGCAACTCAGAATGGGTTTTATTGACCTCTTCTGAAGCTGGGCTAGCTTTGTTTAGTTTATGGATGATGTGTTGTTGACTAAATTTCATTTTGCTATTTTTGGGTCCCTTCAAAAAAGACACTCTTCTGTCTGAATAGAGCGTAAGAGGCCTGGAAGTGCCCGGGCATAGAGCCTTCTTGTGGTTTGTTACTCTACTCTTACCAGGATGAATGCATTAGAGAAAGGCGTTTTCTTTGTTTTCTTGTTTGTTTTGTTTTTCCATTTCCTCTCCCCCCTCCTTTAGTTCCTCACTACAAAAGCAGAGAGCTGTAATTAGAATGTGAGGTTCATCTACTTTAAAAAAAGTTGAACTCTTTGTTTTTTTTATTTTTTAGCTTTTGCTATGACTTATCCTAATTTAAAAAAAAAAACTCTTGTGTGCTTCTTCTCAAACACCTGCAACTGTGCAGAAGTGGTGAAAATGTAGTACAGTTGCTAGATCAGTTAGTATTAATGTCATAGAAATCAAGGATATGCTTTCACTGTTCTTGCAACATAGTATAAGCATCTCATCTGTTTCTTGATGAAAATCTAAAGTCACTTTAGTTATAAATGCTCGTGCAAGCTATAGACCTCTAAGTCTTCTAGCGACACACAGGTCATACTGAGACTGGTATTGAAAGGCATAAACATAGTCACTGTGAAAAACTGGATATGCTGAATCATTCATTTTGTAGATCTGAGTCTGAGCAAGCTTCAGCTTACAACTTCTCAGCAATCTTGCATACTGCTATGTTTGGAAATAGTTCTTTTGGGGCTGTGCAACTTTATGGATTGTAGAGAACAAACATAAGAGTTTTCCAATTTATCTGTAATTAGTGAATGGAAATTTTAAGTTTTTAAACACAACAGTTAACAAATGCCATGTTTAGTCAGGGAAGACCTGTGCTCCCATCTCAGTATTTAGGTTAATGACATCTTAGTAAAGGAGAGTGTTAAGAGTGCATTCAGCTTCAGCTCTCTGCCGGTTTCAGGGAGGGCAACGTAAGACAGCGTTTGATTGGGCTATGGCCTCAATTAATAAAAATGAGGGTGTTTAATTTGCAGCAGAATCTTTGGAACTCTTTATTTAAACCGCTAAAACTCTGAAATATTCAGAAATCAAAGTTTGTTTCCTGGTGGATCTCTGAGCTCAGTCTTTCTCATTTGTAAAAAGCCAGCTGGCAAAAATGACAGGGAGAGGATGTTTCAGAAACTGCTGAATGTTTGCTTGGTAGGATTACCTGAGGTTTTTTCTTACTTTTATTGCATCTTAGACGCTGTTATCGGTGTGTGTGTGTATATAATATATATCTTTCTTTTAAAAGAGAGTGGGTAAACAACTGAATTTTTCTTTTTTATCTCTGGAAAAGTAGGATTCCCCTCCCCCAACCCCATTTAGACGGGGAAATACAGTCC